>NW_026782317.1:0-325225 GCF_031769215.1 Ylistrum balloti | reverse complement strand
AGATGACGTCACAAGAATGGAGTATCCATTCCGACGTTTTTGATCTGCAGTTGTAATATGAAATATGTATTTTGAATAATTAACTTACACTGTAATGTATAATGTTCAATTCTTTATAATCTAAATTCAGTATATTAGCTGCAACTGCTTCAGTATCATGATCTGGATAAACTGCTCATGAGATTTGGAACTACACAGGAAAACTACGTCACTTGAGAGATACTGAAGAATGAAATTGTAATTTAAATTCAAGTTGAGAACCTCATAACTTACATTTATATTAGAATCCTCGACCACATTTCTGAAACTTTCATACAAGGCTGAATTTATCGATGACAATGCCAAGTTTTTCAGTTTTACAATAATATACATTGATTATGTCGTGCCTTCAAACACTGCATTGTCGATTGTGTCCTTCCTATACCCCGGAAAATTAGAGTCATGACATGACAAACACTACTACACCAAATGCTTATCACGACCTTTACCTTCAACCCTTCAAGGACAGCTGTTCATGTTAATATGTGTATGACAGAGGTCATTTTTTATTTCAATGCCTCTGCAAACCGGGGACCCCTAGCTTACTAATCTGACGCTCAACCAATCGAGTTAAAAGTTCTCCTTAGTTGAGTGGTATATTGCGGCTAGTATTTAACCAGAGGTAAGTGTGCATCGATGATTTCAATTTCCATATTTTGAATTTTCTATTTCTTGCTTACAACACACAGAATTTTGAGAAATCACATTTACATTTGTAAATGATTTAGTTAAAATAACATTTTACTCTATAAAAGATCTTCGTCTTAGTACGACCTCTGACATTCATTGTATACGTATGAATGTGAACCTGGTAGGAAACTAAACGACAAACATGGTAACTTAAGTAGATAATCAAGCCCGTATTATATAACAGGAGTGCAGGTACTACACCTGCCAGAGAGGAGACCTGCTGGGTACAGGTAAATTTACCTGTGTTTCACACTGTACATAAAGACACTGATGAACTAAACTTCTCTATAAAGATTTGTTTTCTTCTCATTTTGTAATTACACCAGCTTCATTATCTTAAATTGTATAATGTATGAATGTGTACACGATTTGTATATCAAATGTATGAGCCAAATTATTGAAACCTGGAAGTTCTAAAATTTATTACACACAGAC
Source organism: Ylistrum balloti (assembly GCF_031769215.1). Taxonomy (NCBI): domain Eukaryota; kingdom Metazoa; phylum Mollusca; class Bivalvia; order Pectinida; family Pectinidae; genus Ylistrum; species Ylistrum balloti. The sequence continues at coordinate 324,061 of NW_026782317.1, read as the reverse complement.
ATTTAAAATCAAATCTTATTTTTGATAAAGGTGAGTAATGTATTTGTATGGCGTTTGCCTTATATAATCATTATAAAATTATACTAAGAGTAACCCTTCTGACTTCTTCATTACTGTATTCAAGTTGGATCCAAAAAGGAACTGTATTCAATTTGGATCCATATAGGAACTAACTAAGTATATATATATATATATTTGTAAAAACTATTCATATGCTTATTGAATGTCTGGGGATGCATACATGTATATGATGGGCATCAGAAAAGTATCTAGGGTGAGATTTATCATATATATTGGGGATACATATAGTATGACCATTATGAAATATCTAGGGGGAAGGTATATATTCAACAATATATAGCAATGATGGGTATCAAGAGATAAACACAATCATGATGTTAGAATTGCCACTCGGGTCTGGCCCTAGGGACTTAGTTTCCTTTCTATATCATTGAAGCTAGTGAGATCCCTACCCCATAACCATATATAGCAATGATGGGGATCAAGAGATAAACACATTCACGATATCAGAACTGGCCCTTGGGTGCGGCCCAACCCCTCTGGACTTAAATTCTGGATGATATCTTTGAAACAGTTGAAATCCCCACCCCATAAACCATATATTTACTATTGCTTGGTATCATGAGATAAGCACATTTGTTATGCTAGAATTGTCCCCTAGGTGTGCCACTCCTCAAGCGACTTTATTTCTGGCTCATAGTTTTGATATAGTTGAGATACCTACCTGATAACCATATAAGCTCTATCTGGGAATCAAAAGAGAAAGACAGTGATGATATAAGAATTTACCCATTGGTTTTCCCCCCATCAAGGATGCTAAGTGACTGAGCTGTAATTAAGTGGGATTCTAATTCGGAAATATTTGTAATACCCAACATATAGGAATGTATGACATTGCTGAGCTTTAAGATCCAGGTGAGTGATACGGGCCCTATGGGCCTCGTGTTTTTGTACACATTATGCTTTCTGCTACATGTGTTTTGCATTATAATGAGCCAAAGACTGATTCCTATGAATAATTTCGAGTCTTTTATAATTGTTAGCAGTAAACTGTCTGTAGTTACACTTTTTAAGACTGAAAGGATTCAAGGCTTCCATAAGGATGATGAATCCTGACCAGTTTCATTTCTGAGTAGTTGTCTGCTGAGTTTGACTTCCAAGAAAGATGCAGAACATAAGATTATTTTATGTCCTCCTAATATTCCAGAAAATTACACCATACATACTATTTTACCAGGGTTACATAAATGTTACTCCCCACCCCTCTCCCTCCCACTAATATTTAATATTTCAGATAAGTGTTCCCTAGATAACATTCTGACAACCATCATATATGTGACCAACTGACAGACCAACAACCGAAGTATAAACAGCAAATTTGTAAAATAGATAAAGTTATGGTATTGATCTCAAGGGGGATACTTTTCTGATGGGGACAAAAGTTTCCCCGGATACTTGTATGATAGGGATACAAATATGATATGACACCAGGATACCACATCTTGACAGGGATGCAAATATGATATGAGTATAGTGTTTTGTTCCGGAATACCACCCCTTGACAGAGATAGATATGAATAGTGTACGCCCAATGGGTTTGTGTTTTGTTCCGGGTAATGAAATCCTGACTCTGCTATCACACTATCTTAACCTTTTTTTTCTCCAGCTTGTTGATTCAATCAAGGCTTGTTATATTAATCCAGACTTTGCTGTCACTGAATTACTAAAAAGGGTTAAATGACAGATGCGGCTATATGAGTTGATCTCCAGAGGGATGTTGGACCAAGTTTTTTTTAAGCGTCATATGTTGAATATCATTAAACTATCGGTTTTACTATAATGTGGTGATGGGTTTGGTTGTTAAAAGTGGGGTTTTTTTTGTAGATATACTTTCTTGCTGACCACACAGAGTGGTATAAAAAAAGAACAGCCAACTCCAAACAAAAATGCATTGGTCTGATAATTATTCTTATTTTCTTTTACTGTTTACTTGGTCAGCAAATATTGTCATATATGTCTTTACCAAACATTACAAAAAGTAGGAAAAACCTTTGAAAGAGAATCAGTGTAGTTCTGATGATCCAGGCGAAATTTGTACAGTATTGTTAAGAAATATCGCCATTGTCTTTGGAATAACATTAATTCTATCCATAATACATGTAACAAAGATCGAAATAAAACCAAACTACATGTGTATATATATACATTTTTCTTGGGGGAGGAGGGAGGGGAGAGAATATACTGAACATAATATCCATTATCATGCTTTTTGTGCAAAAAGTCAACTGAGGGACAAACTTGTAACGTAGGTTTTCAAAAGAAGCAGGTTGATGAAAATTATTGGGAAGTTTTACGGTCGTCATAGTGATCTAACAAAGAAATACTTATTTCTTCGTGGGATATCAAACTAGACGTGTTTGATGCTCGTTTGAATCACTGCTTGTTCTGTTGTTGTTTGCCTTATTTCCATTTGAGGACGTGACATTTCTTACTTTGGTAATTCAAGGTTTATATGAAGGTGTTGTCGATGTAGCTTTTTTGTTCACATTTCGTCCTAGTTTTATTAAATTTGGATTATGATTATATTGACATATTGGTATTTAACTATTTTCCCCCAGCAGTCGCGGTTAAAAACAACTGGTTTCTTGTCATGATCGTTTTTTTTCGATTAGATTAAAAATAAACTCGACGATTTTGAGAATGGATATATAGACCTAGTACGTGTGTATTTACGTATGTGAGATCCCTACCTTCTTATATCGTAATTAGATGTTTCTTATTACTATTAATTACCGTTTAAATTAGATATAAATTAATTCATCAAAATGGCATCATACTGATGAGTATTGTTGTATTATCCAATATTTATAATTGTTGATAACAACAAAGGGAAGTAATTAACCATGTTTTCTGTGATGTCATTAATGTATTAATGACGACGTCATTAGAATACAAAATTTTCACTCTGTTGTAAAAGGTAACCAATAAAACACTCACGAGTAAGTTGTCCAGATCCTCCTTTCCTGAAAATGATTACCACGTGATCTAATACGACATCTTGTTCAAGGTCAACTTGCCAGAAGGCAGTCTTCTGTTTTTTCATGGTATACAAGCATTGTGGTATTGATGCATTGTCTGGATCATTCAGCAAATCGGAATCATTGCCATCAACAACTAAACTTGAAGGTCCCTTTCCCTCTCGGTAATATGTGGAATCAGTCTGGCGTTTGAGCGACAAATTTACTGTAAATATAAACAAATATAATGATAAAAAAATAGCGATCACAAATTTCTGTAGATACAACATAGTACATTCAGCGATTACATTGGCTGTAATTTCAACGTAGAACCATGGTGAGGATAAACCGTGCGTATTTCATTGTACTACTAACACTTTCCTAAACATCGCTTTCATTTTTGCGCATCGATTTTAACACAAACATTTTATTTAGTTTACACTATTAATTATTGTTCTTTCAATTCATAAGCGTACAAAATTTTTAAAAAATATATATTTTTTGTCAGAAAGTAAGCCACAGGAAAAAGGTTACTCTAGAAATAGGTAACAACGAGGTATTTACAACAAAAATAAATTGTACATTCATTCCAAATAAGTATTAACATTTACACCTGCAAAACGTCTGCGCATGTCTGAATAAGATTGTGCATCCATTTTTGTGGATATCATTTCTTTCAGCTCCAAAGTGTCTGCAGCATGTGAAGAAATTTAAATCCGACGAGCGAGGTAGCAAATCATATTTAATCATTTCTCCTTGCTTCATGTGACAGTATAGTCCGTGATGATGATTGCAGGGCCAATAGCTCCGTGTATGGTATATTCTGGAAGAGATTCAACCACAGCTTAATCCGTCATCTTGGTCATGTTCCACAACGTTACCTATCTATCTACTCAAATGGTTTCCACACTCTTAACCGCCTATCGGTGAAATCCAGATAGAATCTGAAGTTGTCAATGAAAAGAACCGGTTCTCATTCCAGTAGAGTCCATTTAAAATCGGTTTCCAACATGACCGGCAGTTAAGGTAGCTCGTATTCTTCGTGTACGTGACCTTGAATCACGGTCATGGAGACGATTCCTAATTGTCTGAATGGTTACCCGGATGTCACAAGCATTTATGTCATTTTCGTAAAGCTGTTGTAGTGTTAAACCTGTCATTTCGTACCTGTATGAACTAGAAACGGGTTTGTCGCTTTGTTACAGCCCTTGAACGACCTCCAGCATGACGCCTTGACGGGTTTCTGCTAGTTAAAAAACGATTCCAAATTCTTGACCCTCCACGGCCTTTTGCGACCAGACCTTGACACAAAACCAGTTGCACCATTATGATGCCCCTAATGAGTTCACCGTCTTTTAACCGTTGTATGGTTCGATTTTTGCCATATTAAAACAAAGCCGGCCAAACAATTTCAGGAAACTGAAAACGTTAATTAGCATTTCATTTCAGTAATAATTACCATAACTTTAGTATGCAAATAAAGTACCTACACCCATCTTTGTATCCCAACAACAAAAGATTCTAAAGAAAAACAATCCCGCCCTTCCTACGATCCATGAGCCATCACGGCAGGAACGCAGAGTGATCTCCCTTCCTCTTACTTTTATGGCTGCCGACGAGTGCGGAGGTGTCTGAGCTAAGTGCTTTTCTCACTCCTTCTCTTCGTACTGCCATTGTCGTTTGAGTATATTGTTACTCTATTAGTAGTCTATAAACCCATCTCCCAACTTATATTGTGAAATTAAGTATTGTCATTTGTTTATTTTGACCGTATTTCCGGCCGTTTTTTCCTCCGCGTATTCGAGTGCGTGACTACTTGTCTCGTTGCTCGGATTTGCGTGAAGTTGGAATTTGTTTTCTTGCTGCTTTGTCGGCGGTGTTGTACCCGTTTTATTTATGCAGTGCAATCTTGCTGCTTACGGTAGGCTTTGTGCTCTCGTTCGTAGTTTTTTTATTGTTTGAGAACTTCGTTTCCGGCCGTGTTTTTCCTCCGCGTGTTCGAGTGCGTGATTACTTGTCTCGTAACTCGGATTTTCGTGAAGTTGAAATTGTTTTCTTTCCGCTTTGTCGGCCGTTTTGTACGACCGGTTTATTTTCTTTTTGCAGTGCAATCTTGCTGCGTACGGTAGGCTTTATGCTCTCGTTCGTAGTTTTTTGATTGTTTGAGAACTTCGTTTCCGGCCGTGTTTTTCCTCCGCGTGTTCGAGTGCGTGACTACTTGTCTCGTCACTCGGATTTTCGTGAAGTTGAAATTGTTTTCTTTCCGCTTTGTCGGCCGTTTTGTACGACCGTTTTATTTTCTTTTTGCAGTACAATCCTGCTGCGTACGGTAGGCTTTATGCTCTCGTTCATAGTTTTTTGATTGTTAGAAAACTTTTAGTCCTTGTTTTCATTGTTACAATTTTTTGTTGTTTCGATGATGGATAATAGTGCCGGGTTTACGTCGGGGGTCAGCGCATGGATGTTCCTATTTCTATAGATAATGGGAACCCCATGATACCTGTCCCATTTGCCGACCTTGCAGCCAGACCTCGCTAGTGAACTTTGTTTGCACATGGAGCTTAGGCTACCATGCCTTTCCAGCTAACTTTCCGCCGGAAGAGGGATTCGTCCTCTTCTTCCGGTAAGGGAAGTAAGCCTTTTAAGACCTCCTCCTCAGGTTCTGAACCAGTAGGTATTTGGGCGTTCCTGCTGGGGTTGCTCACGTTCCACCGAGCTCCGCCCTTCAGCAGGGGGTGGCTCCCCCTGTCCAGGTGCGTCCTGGAGTAGGGGGGGCAGCCCGACCCTGACTCGGCGCAGTCAAGGGTCAAATTGGCCGGTAGCTCTCGATAGCCGGCGGTGTTACCGTCGGAAAGGGACTTCCGGTCGAGGTCTCTGATTCCTTCAGGGACCTCGGCTCGCCAGGTGGCGTCGTTGGTGGGGGCCGCTTTGACTCCGGAACTGTGCCTTCGGGTATAGGGTCAGGGGCCACAGACTTTTTGTCAGGATTGTCTGTGGCTACGGGGATTAGTGACACTGGAGTTCACTAATCCTGGTGTCAGCGCAGGGTCTGTTTTCCCACCCTCACAGGCTTCTGGCTCTGGGACTTTCCGTCCCAGTCCAGATTTCCCAGTGCAGGGTTTCCCAGGGGGTTTTCCCCCAAGGGTTTGGGGCTTCAGGCCAGGAGTCCGGTTTCCGGTCTCCCTTTCCCCCGGGCTCAGGGAGCAGGGGTGCCTGCGGGCACTTATTCCTGGGTCGCCCAGGCCAACCTGCGGATGGTTTTGGGTACCAACAGTTACTCAGCAGTTACGGGCTTAGCCCGTACATGTCTGGGTTTCCACCTGGTGGGAGTAGCGGTTCATCCTGGTCCTTTGGACGGGGTGTCCAGCCTCAGACTCAGGCAGACCATCTTGGCCAGTTCTGGGGGTCACTCCCGGCCCGCCGGACCGTTCCCATTCCCTCAGGGGTTTGGGTTTTACCCCATGGGTCTTCACTCGTGGAACCCATAGGGGTTGGTCTCTCCTCTAGATGTTATAGCAGTGCGGAATCCCCCCAATGTTCTGCTACTTCGGGGGCCTTGTTGGCCGGTCCTATAAAGGTTTGCCAGACCTTAAGGACTTCCGCCTCCAGCGCGGACCCGTTGGTCTCCTGTTCCCAGGGGTCGGCTTCGGGTCTCCGACCCAAGCCTACAGCTACGACTGTTGGTCGCGCTGCGTCTAAACGCCATATAGAGGAGTTCCCCTCTCCGGAGATGGCTCCTCTGGCGGCCCCTGTTCCTCCCAAGGGGACTTCGGTCTCTATTGAGGAGGAGATGGATATCGAGGGTGCGGGCTCGGCAGAGGAAGACGATGTCATTCATCTTTCTCCTGGGCCAAGAGGGTTCACAAGGGGAAGATGGCCCTGAAACTGCTGAAGCCTAGGCTCAGCATGTGCTTTCGGGGATGCGGGTCCTCCGGGCCAACATTTCCCGGATTCTCAGGGCGGAGGTTTGCCCACCACCTCAGCATCGTCGGCGCCTGAATCCACCATCCTTCTGGATTCCCTGGTGGCTCCTCGGGCTTCCGTTTGCTCAGATCGGTCTCTGCCAGAAGGCAATATCATGTCTTCGGTTCTGGCCACGGCCCGGGCTCCGGTTTTAGAGAAGGACTCCTTCTCTACCCGCGCTCCCGGGTTTGTCAGTCTGCAGCTCAGTGTTGGTGAATTGTCGGAGGCTTCAGCTTCCGACTATGCCACACATGATGGGCAGCTGGCCTCTCAACCAGCACAGCTGGAGTTGAGACAGCTGGCTGCCTGGCCCGGCAAATCAGTGGATCAGGTGGTGCTCGATCCCAAAGAGCACCACAGGATGGATAGAATGTTGCACCTCTCCATCCAAGTTCTGTCATACATAGACTTCCTGACAGTTTGTCTATACAGGGTATCCGATTTGCCTGAGTGTCGGTTATCCGAGACAGAACAGCCGACATACAGGACACGGCAGCCTTGCAGGTTTCTCTGCTCGTCAATGCCGTGTTGGCTAGGTAGTTTTCAGTTCTGAAATTCCGCCCAGTCCAGTAACCCTACCGTTTCCGCTTGTTGAATGCCCCCTTCTAGGGCTCTACCCTGTTCAGGGGGGCTCTTCCTTGGGTTCAGAAGGATATGAAGGAGGACTCGGTCGCCTCAGCACTTCTGATGAAGAGGTTTCAGGCTGAGAAGGCCAGTGCCTCGCAGGGGTCAGTGCCTCCTATGAAGAAGGCCAAGTCTTCGGCTGCTCAGTTTTCTGCACAGCCCAAGTCCCACCCTCACTTCAACGGCAACAAGGGGAAGGGTAGGATGGTTAAGAAACCTCCTGGGGGCAAGAAGAAAGGTTCCTGACTATTTCTGCTTCTTGGCCGCGAAAGGCGAAGGGTATGGCCGGGTGGACGGTGGTTCTCCTGTCCCAGGCTCATGTCCTTCTCCCGCAGGCTCAGGCTCCGGGTGGGGAGACGATTCGCTGGTCTGGCAGGGGCTCGATCTGCCCCATCCGGAACTCCCTGTGGGCGGACGTCTCTCTGCTTTCCTTTTCCAGTGGCAGGATATTACAGATGACGCTTGGGCTTTTGTCGGTGGTCAGGGAGGGTCTAGGTATTCCCCTTCTTCAGGATTCGTCCCTCGCCTCCCGGCCGTTTTTGTTTCTTTCCTCCTCCCGGGGATTCGGAAAGGGCACGGGTGCTCCAGGAGGAAGTAGGGACCATGCTGCCAAGGCAGCGATGCCCTTGGGGCTCACGACAGCTCCTTTGGTGTTCACCAAGTTGCTGCTGGTGGTTTCCTTCACTCACGCAGAATAGACGTCCACATCTATTTCGACGACTCCCTCATGCCTCTTTTGGTGTGGGAATCGTTAGTGAAGGACACTCGTCTGGTCCTGAAACTCTTGCTCAGAGTCGGCTTCATTCCTTCCAGAGAGAAGTAAGAGGTTCCTTCATCTTAGGACTTCGTCTTCCTGGGGAATCATTTTGACATGGTTCAGGGCTTAGCCCTTCCGCCTCTGGAGAAGTTCGAGAAGGTCAGGGCTCTGGCTCTGACTTTCATCGCTTGGTCGCTTGTCCAGGTATATTGGTTCCTCAGTTTTCTGGGGTATCTCAACTCCTTGTCAGATGTGGTCCCCCTAGGAAGGATTCACATCGGACCTCTCCAGATGTTCCTCCTGTCTGACTGGGTTCCGTCATCCAGGAGGCCTGGATCCCGCTTACCCAGTCGGTCAGGGAGTTCCCTTGCTGGTGGACCATTCAGGAGAACGTTTTCCACGGGGTACCTCTGACCAAGCCTATCCCCTCTATGATCCTGTTCATGGACGCGTTCATGACAGGAATGGGAGCTTACCTCGATGGCCAATGCCGCTCGGGGGAGTGGTCTGGCGAACAGCTCTCGGAGCACATCAGTGTACTCGAGATGAGACTGTTCATTTGGCTCTGCAGTCCTTTAGGGGTATCCTGCAGTCCAAAGTGTGGCTACCGACAACAGTTGTCGCGTATCTGGAGAGACAGGGGCCACCAGGTCTCATGTCCTGTGTGCCCTCTCCATCCACTTCCTTCTTCTTTGCCAGGACATGCAGTTGACCATAGCGGTCAAGTATCTTTCTGGCAGGCTGAGTGTGTTGGTGGACACTCTCCAGGCGCCACAAGCTGGTGTTGACGGAATGGCAGCTGTGTCCCTTGATTTTCAAGGGGAATTGTCAGGCGTGGGACAGACCTATTATAGACCTGTTTGCCACTTCCCTGAACAACCAGCTGCTAACCTTCGTTTCCCCGGTCCCAGACCGTAAGGCGTGGGCTGTGGACGCCCTTTCTCTGGAATAGGAAGGGACGTATGCATATGCATTCCCTCCCTTCAACCTGGTGGGCAGGGTGCTACAGAAGTTCTGGGAGCATCACTGCTCCTTACTTCTGAGAGCCCCTCTGTGGCCGAGGCAAGCTTGGTTTCAGGAGCTCTTGTCGTTTCTGGTGGAGGAGCCCTTGGCTCTCTCCACCAGACCGAATCTCCTTTGCCAGCCTTGGCCCAGAACGACACACTCTTGACCAGAGATCCTCCACCTTCACGCGTTGAGGCTATCTCTGGAAGCCACGCCAAGGCAGGCTTTTCTCAAGAGGTGTCAGATTGCATTGAGCAATCAATCAGGGCTTCCTCTTCTGCCGTCTACCAGTCACGTTGGATGATCTTCTGTGATTGGTGTGTCGGCAAGGAAGCTTATTCATTCGAAGCCTCTGCATTTGATTGCGGACTTTCTAATCTCTCTGTTTAGGTACCGCTATCTGGCACCTGGCACTATTGCTGGCTATCGTACAGCTATTGCCAGATTTCTTCCTTGTTATGGCAGGAAGGAGATAGGTTAGTCCTCCTCTCTTTCTGCCCTAATCAGAGGCTTTGCTCTGGATAGAGTTGTTTTTAGCGAAGAATCAGGTTCCGGGATTCTCGCACGATCCCATCAGGATCCTGGCTGTGACTAGCTCGGAGGAGCGAGATAGGTTGCTTTGTCCTTGTCGGGCTCTTAGGTTTTATCTTGATAAAACCAGGGGGCGGGGCTCTCGATCCCGTCTGTTTTGCCCATCAAGCAGGGACAACGAGATATCTCCTCCCAGTCGGTTTCCAGGTGGGTTTGCCAGGTGATTTAGTATGCTTACGAGCATTTAGATGATCTGGCTCGGGCGAGAGCGAAAGCGCGGTCTCACGAGGTCAGGGCCCTTGCTTCATCCTGGGCCCTTCTCTCAATGGGTCCTCCTTTCAGGAGGTCATGTCTGCAGCATTCTGGCAGGGCAGGGATACCTTCACAGAATTTTATCTGCGATCCCTAGCTTCCCACTCAGAAGGCCTGTATTCATTGGGACCTTTGATGGTGGCATAGTCAGTGGCTGGGCCTCCTCGTTAGCCCCGGGCCATGTCTTTCCGTACGGCGGCATGTGGGTACACCTGCTCTTTCACAGAGAGGTCCCTTGAGGTTTTTTGATGTAAAACCAATTTTCATGAAGTAATACTTACCATAACTTTATGGAGTCCCACCCTATCCTCCCCTCTTTCTTATCTGCCTGGCTGCCCCTCTGTGGGGTACGCCATAAAGGTTATTAGAGGAAGGGAGATCACTCTGCGTTCCTGCCGTGATGGCTCATGGATCGTATGGAGGGCGGGACTGTTTTTCTTTTGAATCTTTTGTTGTTGGGATACAAAGATGGGTGTAGGTACTGTATTTGCATACTAAAGTTATGGTAAGTATTACATCATGAAAATAGGTTTTACATTAAAAAACCTCAAATTGAAAGGGACGTTTACGTGGAAAAGGTAGGCGAGCTTTTCTGGTTGACTGAACACACTCACACAGGACAGTATGACAGGCTAAAGTATTCACCAAAAATAGGACAAAAAGAAAGTACTGTACACATTGTAATATCCTTATTAACTCACAAATTTTATTTTTACAAAATGTATAATGGTTATCACAAGGGACTGTTATCAATAATATACACTTATGTCTTTTCTCATACACATTTTGTGACTCATATGCTTCGAAAACAAGGATACAAAGCAGTGCGTGCCACACGTGTGCATTACAGAGAAGGATACACTCTGTTACTGTGCAAATGGTCAGACTTGGACGCATATCACTTCGTGCAAGTGAGTTTTAAGTGGGCACGAACATCGTATGGACGTTTCTTAACCAGTTAAGGATAAGATAAAATCTTGTTTCCGGACTTGAGTGTGGCTCTTCCTTCACCGAGACTAGTTTATGTGTATTATGTTACTCAGAGCATGTTACCAACAGTAGTGCAGTAATATTCTGATCTGGGGTTTATCTGTCGAGATATTGAGCCTCATCCGCCGAGATATTGGAGTACAATTACCGATATATCGGGCACCATTCACACAGATATTGAAGTACACTCACCGATATATTGGGCACCATTCACACAGATATTGAAGTACACTCACCGATATATTGGGGAACATTCACACAGATATTGGAGTACACTCACCGATATATTGGGGAACATTCACACAGATATTGGGGTACACCCACCGATATATTGGGGAACATTCTCACAGATATTGAGGTACACTCACCGATATATTGGGGAACATTCACACCGATATTGGAGTACACTCACCGATATATTGGGGACCATTCACACAGATATTGGGGTACACCCACCGATATATTGGGGACCATTCACACAGATATTTGAGTACACTCACCGATATATTTGGGAATATTCACACAGATAGTTGGGTACACCCATCGATATATTTGGGACCATTCACACAGATATTGAGGTACACTCACCGATATATTGGGGAACATTCACACAGATATTGGAGTACAACCACCGATATATTGGGGAACATTCACACAGATATTGAGGTACACTCACCGATATATTGGGGAACATTCACACAGATATTGGAGTACACTCACCGATATATTGGGGAACATTCACACAGATATTGGGGTACAACCACCGATATATCGGGGAACATTCACAAAGACATTGAAGTACACCCACTGATATATTAGGGAACATTCACACAGATATTGAGGTATACTCACCGATATATTGGGGAACATTCACACAGATATTGGAGTACACTCACCGATATAATGGGGAACATTCACACAGATATTGGGGTACACCCACCGATATATTGGGGCACATTCAGCCAGATATTGAGGTACACTCACCGATATATTGGGGAACATTTTACACAGATATTGGGGTACACTCACCGATATATTGGGGAACATTCACACAGATATTGGAGTACACTCACCGATATATTGGGGAACATTCACACAGATATTGGAGTACACTCACCGATATATTGGGGACCATTCATACACATATTGAGGTACACTAACCGATATAATGGGGAAAATTCACACAGATATTGGGGTACACCCACCGATATATTGGGGAACATTCACACAGATATTGAGGTACACTCACCGATATATTGGGGAACATTCAGCCAGATATTGAGGTACACTCACCGATATATTGGGGAACATTCACAGAGATATTGAGGTACACTCACCGATATATTGGGGAACATTCACACAGATATTGGAGTACACTCACCGATATATTGGGGAACATTCACACAGATATTGGAGTACACTCACCGATATATTGGGGACCATTCATACACATATTGGAGTACACTCACCGATATATTGGGGAACATTCACACAGATATTGGAGTACACTCACCGATATATTGGGGACCATTCATACACATATTGAGGTACACTAACCGATATAATGGGGAACATTCACACAGATATTTGGGTACACCCACCGATATATTGGGGAACATTCACACAGATACTGAGGTACACTCACCGATATATTGGGGACCATTCACACAGATATTGAGGTACACTCACCGATATATTGGGGAACATTCACACAGATATTGGAGTACACTCACCGATATATTGGGGAACATTCACACAGATATTGGGGTACACCCACCGATATATTGGGGAACATTCACCGAGATATTGAGGAACACTCACCGATATATTGGGGAACATTTACACAGATCTTGAGGTACACTCACCGATATATTGGGGAACATTCACACAGATATTGGGGTACAACCACCGATATATCGGGGAACATTCATACAGACATTGAAGTACACCCACCGATATATTGGAGAACATTCACATAGATATTGAGGTACACTCACCGATATATTGGGGAACATTCACACAGATATTGGAGTACACTCAACGATATATTGGGGAACATTCACACAGATATTGGGGTACACCCACCGATATATTGGGGGACATTCATCCAGATATTGAGGTACACTCACCGATATATTGGGGAACATTTTACACAGATATTGGGGTACACTCACCGATATATTGGGGATCATTCACACAGATATTGCAGTACACTCACCGATATATTGGGGAACATTCACACAGATATTGGGGTACAACCACCGATATATTGGGGAACATTCACACAGATATTGAGGTACACTCACCGATATATTGGGCACCATTCACACAGATATTGAGGTACACACACCGATATATTGGGGAATATTTACACAGATATTGAGGTACACTCACCGATATATTGGGGAACATTCACACAGATATTGGGGTACAACCACCGATATATCGGGGTACATTCACACAGATATTTGGGTACACCCACCGATATATTGGGGCACATTCAGCCAGATATTGAGGTACACTCACCGATATATTGGGGAACATTCACACAGATATTGGAGTACACTCACCGATATATTGGGGAACATTCACACAGATATTGGGGTACACCCACCGATATATTGGGGAACATTCTCACAGATATTGAGGTACACTCACCGATATATTGGGGAACATTCACACAGATATTTGGGTACACCCATCGATAAATTGGGGACCATTCACACAGATATTCGGCTACACCCACCGATATATTGGGGAACATTCACACAGATATTGAGGTACACTCACCGATATATTGGGGAACATTCACACAAATATTGAGGTACGCTCACCGATATATTGGGGAACATTTACACAGATATTGAGGTACACTCACCGATATATTGGGGAACATTCACACAAATATTGAGGTACACTCACCGATATATTGGGGATCATTCACACAGATATTGGAGTACACTCACCGATATATTGGGGAACATTCACACAGATATTGGAGTACACTCACCGATTTATTGGGGAATATTCACACAGATATTTGGGTACACCCATCGATATATTGGGGACCATTCACACAGATATTCGACTACACCCACCTATATATTGAGGAACATTCACACAGATATTGAGGTACACTCACCGATATATTGGGGAACATTCGCACAGATATTGGGGTACACCCATCGATAAATTGGGGACCATTCACACAGATATTCGGCTACACCCACCGATATATTGGGGAACATTCACACAGATATTGGGGTACACCCACCGATATATTAGGGCACAATCAGCCAGATCTTGAGGTACACTCACCGATATATTGGGGAACATTCACACAGATATTGGGGTACAACCACCGATATATCGGGGTACATTCACACAGATATTTGGGTACACCCACCGATATATTGGGGCACATTCAGCCAGATATTGAGGTACACTCACCGATATATTGGGGAACATTCACACAGATATTGGAGTACACTCACCGATATATTGGGGAACATTCACACAGATATTGGGGTACACCCACCGATATATTGGGGAACATTCTCACAGATATTGAGGTACACTCACCGATATATTGGGGAACATTCACACAGATATTTGGGTACACCCATCGATAAATTGGGGACCATTCACACAGATATTCGGCTACACCCACCGATATATTGGGGAACATTCACACAGATATTGAGGTACACTCACCGATATATTGGGGAACATTCACACAAATATTGAGGTACGCTCACCGATATATTGGGGAACATTTACACAGATATTGAGGTACACTCACCGATATATTGGGGAACATTCACACAAATATTGAGGTACACTCACCGATATATTGGGGATCATTCACACAGATATTGGAGTACACTCACCGATATATTGGGGAACATTCACACAGATATTGGAGTACACTCACCGATTTATTGGGGAATATTCACACAGATATTTGGGTACACCCATCGATATATTGGGGACCATTCACACAGATATTCGACTACACCCACCTATATATTGAGGAACATTCACACAGATATTCAGGTACACTCACCGATATATTGGGGAACATTCGCACAGATATTGGGGTACACCCATCGATAAATTGGGGACCATTCACACAGATATTCGGCTACACCCACCGATATATTGGGGAACATTCACACAGATATTGGGGTACACCCACCGATATATTAGGGCACAATCAGCCAGATATTGAGGTACACTCACCTATATATTGGGGAACATTTACACAGATATTGGAGTACACTCACCGATATATTGGGGAACATTCACACAGATATTGAGGTACACTCATCGATATATTGGGGAACATTCACACAGATATTGGAGTACACTCACCGTTATATTGTGGAACATTCACACAGATATTGGGGTACACCCACCGATATATTTGGGAAAACTCACACTTATATTGGAGTACACTCGTCGATATATTGGGCACCACTCACACAGATATTTTGGTACACTCACCGATATATTTGGGACCACTCACACAGATATTGGGGTACACCCACCGATATATTGGGGACCATTCACACATATACTGGGGTTCACTCACCGTTATATTGGGGACCATTCACACAAATATTGGGTTGAGGTCAGGTGAAAGACTAGGCCAGTCAATGCGGTCGATAGCTTCTGCTTGAAGTACTCATTCACAAGCCTAGCTTTATGTGGTCCTGCATCGTCGTCTATCAGTACAAATCCAGGACCAACAGCAGCCGGAAAGAGTCTTACAATTGGATGAAGGATTTCAACCTTCACTGTAAATCTGTGAGTCTACAAAGTCAGTCCGACCATCAAGACTAAACCATAGACAAAGCATTGCCAAGCCCCCACCAAAACGGTCATTCATGCTCAGTGATACAGCAGTCAACATACTTCTCACCCACCTCATGCCAAACACGCTTCCTGCCATTATGAAAATGTACAAAATCTGGACTCATCCATAAAAAAAATTGACCACTGACGTAGACGCCAATTCACATGGTCAGCTACCAAGTGCTGCCGAGCAATACGGTAACGTCTTGTGAGTCGAGGCTTATAGCGGGTCTGTGAGCGCGTAATCCACGATTTGTTCTTCCGGTTGCTTGACGGAAGCCAACCTAGTAGAACCGGTTTCGCCTTGTAAGAGTGCTTAAATAATGATCCTGGCGGACTGTCGTACACGTGGTCTACCCGATCGAGGTCTCGCTGTGACGTTTCCGGTCATCTGGAGTCGATTCCATAATCGAGAAATGACTCTCTGTGACACAATGCAGCTGTCATGTGATATTTCGTGTTAACAAGTGTTCAGTCAGGATACAAAATGACAATATTCAGAAGAAACACAAAACTTGTTGATTGATTTACCGTAAAGTCCATAAAAAACAGCCATTCAATAAAACCACAATTGACAGTTTGATTTTAATCCTGTGTTACATGGTATTTTGCAAAACGTTTACAGTATATTGCACAGAGGTTGCCGAAAAGTTATTGTACATACATTGTTGATTAAACAGTGATCAAGAAGTATCAAGCTTAATTTATTTTAATGGCACAAGTAATCACATACATGTATATTTATGGGGAACGGGAACGGGAACGAAATATAACGGGAAAACGGCAGTTTGTGTGATAAAAAAAATATTAGCAGACATATGAAAAATGAAAGCAGCATGAAAAAGTACATTAAGATTTGCAAAGGATTTCTTTGTGGAAGATTGTATACTGTGGATTCAATTAAATTGATTACTTGTACAATTAATTCAAGGGTATTCTATATTCGTTTAAAATGTATGTCTGTTTGCGGCAATTAAAATGATTACATAATTTCAGCACTGTTCAGCAACTGCACATGTACCAAAATATCAGATATATAGAAACATGGAGTAACCATTTATCCCATAGTTAGGTTTTACAAATTCATTTTTCGATAGTTAGCCGTTAGATATATGGATAGATCACAATTTACTCAGTGTAACGCCTTGCAGGATTTCATTTTTTTTCCCTACATTTTTCATCAACACCATTCAAAGTTTCTGTTTTATTTCTTTTAGAATAGCTTCATTTGTCTGATTAAGAAGTTGATTTCCTTGTGTTTCAGATTTTATTCTGTGGCTTATAATCATATGGAGGGGCATTAATTTCAGTCAATATTTAATTTCAATGGACTCCTCGATTTCTATACTTAATTGAACCCCAATATCACTGACAAGTCCTAGGAGGACGAAACGACTGTATGACGTACAATTTTGTTTAATTTCACCCTCAAACTTATAGATGAATGGTAAGTTATCATTACATTTTTTGAAATATATATTAAAGTATACCTTTCATTTGTAAACATTCAGTACAAGCCGTCACGCTATCACCTTTAAAGTGATTCTTAAAATATTAACATGTCTGTAAACAAAACAAAATCGGCCAAGAAGATGTAAACAGAGCTGTATGTACTGATAACTATAAGATGAGGAGTAAGAGTGACAACACGCCATGCCGGACATGCTGGATGGGTTAATAAAAGCACTTACGTCTTGCTTAAACGAGAGAAAATTTAACAGCAAGCTATTTCTACATTACACGTAAATGGATGGCAATATAACCAATTTACTTGTTTTATTGTTTTAATCCTTTCTTAATCATCCTGTTTTCAAAGATACAAACATACATAACTTTTTGTACTTCAAGATGACTTCCCTATGAAAAACAAAATGTGTATAACATCAAGGTCTAAACGACTATTTATATTCAACACACATGCATACACAACATTACACATCTCAAACATTGTATTAAAAAGTTAGCAGATTTCAACACAGTGTAAGTTATGTAATGTTATTGGATTGTGCTTCGGTACAAGCAACACCATGGTTTGTTTACATATCTACATACATTGTAGATATTCAACATAACTTATCGCGAAACGAAGCTCTCAGAAACAATTTGCCATGTATACTCACACAGAGAGAGTCCAGGCTGTCCAAGGGTCAGAACGAGGCTGATTAGGACGATTGTCCCACCCTCCATCAGGTAAGTGACCAGGCACGGATTAAAAGACCTGAACTGTGGAAAGTGATAAAATATATCTTTATACAGCCAGTGAAACGGGAGCGTCTACCTCAACCAGGAAGTAATGTGTCACACTTGTAATTTCATATGTGACGTGCCATGTTGTTGCATTGTCCAAATGTAGCTGTATACAATTTGTCCACATCCTCCTAATCCTTATTAGCACACACCAGCCGGATGAGAACTCAGCAACGTCACATTTCCTGAAGGTTGATCAAATTAAATTGATAACGCTAAAAACACAGACATCATTAAATGAAAAATCATGTTAATATTTACCAATAGTCTTCACCTTTATTACTGAATGTAAACATAACCCTTGCTGGAGACGTCCTAAACATACATACATACATTTCCGTCTCTCGAAAATCCTCTTAGTAATTATTTCTTCTCTTTGTCCTCGACATAAATCTCTACTTGTATCCGTCTCTCTTATGCTTAGGAAGTTTATGATGTTATAAGGTCTAAAGAGATATCTCAATTAATTCGCTTTGTCATTCTTATTTTATTTGGTGTCGAATTGCAATCTTTTCTCTAAATATTTTACAGAAAGCTGATATCTATTGTTAAAGATACGTCACGATACTACATCTTTTGACTGCCATGGATCTGTGCTGCTATAAAAAGATAAATTCATGAAAAACGTTGCGTCACTAATACAAGGAAATAACTCCCTAGAAACTCTCTATAAAAAGAAATACCTGATGTACATGTGAGATGAAAAAACAATACATCCCTAGAAACACATAGCAGATATTATCGTTAATTTTATATGTTTTATTCTTTTCTTAAATCAGTGTGATACAAGGGCCTTAAATCTATTCTATTAATGATAGATATGGTTTTGACGGTAAAGAGAATTTCATTTTTGGATATGTAACTGAAGACAAAATAAAATTTTTAGTAAATACTTAGACTAGCTTTTGGCATGTGTCTATATATGTAGATTATGTTTGCTAATGACACAGATACAGATTTTAATATAAAAATGAGCTGACGATATCAACGATAAGCTATTTCATATTTGTTCATTAAGCAGCTACCACATTGGGTAAGAACACAATCAAGTATAACTGCGTTCTTTGGTAGTGGATTCATTTCAAACTACATAGATAGACGCTTTGAATGTTAAAGATATGGACTGTCACGAACATGTGGTTATAACCCTTTCAGGGCATTGTACTTGGACTAGACATGAGTGACATCAATAGATAGATAGATAGATTTATATGCATAACATATAAAGAAATTAAATCTTTGTTGTTGGTTCGTTCAAGTTACGGGAATCTTAATTACGCGTAATTACATGTATCAAGGAGAATACTATTTGTGCAAACTCACTGATCTGAATAATAAATAAATGTGTTTAGAAATATTTTATTAACTAACTCCGATTTTAATTTTCTAAGCATGTTTTTTTAACCCCCACCCCTCCCCCAACGTCATTTCTTTTCTCCTGTCAATATGTGGGTACTTTATTGAATAAATTCGTTGGATAATCAAATAGGACTAAGCTATTGATAATAGACTCGATTACCATATCAATCGTGAGATTGTTTGATATACCTTGAATAGGTATTTTCTAAACATACATGTAGTATGAGAAAGTTGTAATTTAAATATGAATATGTTGGGAATATTTTAATGTTTTTGTCATTTTTTATGATACTTTGCAATTTTGTATTAGATAAAGTTCCGAAGATTATTGATCTAGAACCTTTAAAAACCAATAATGTCAGCCGATGTGCATTCAGCCTTTATTGTCTTGTCATCTTATATCATAATACGTTTGTATAAATAGCTGTAGAATGTAGCAGTTTCAAATATCTACGTGTGCTCTTTGTCAGTTGTATGTGTTTTGTCCCGGCGTGGGAGTACGTGACGGAAGAAATATGCTTCTCTGATGTAACCGCCTGTTTTGCAAAGTGGCTATTGGAAAAAAACAAACAAATAATGAAAAAAAAATCACATGGACCCACGCATTTATTACAACGATAAAGATGAATATAGACACTTCCTGGTTTGAATATAATATTGTGAAACCTGTTGGAGATTTAAATGGTGAAAAGGTACAGCTTAACAATCGCCAGTACGGCTTTATTCATGGAAAAAAACTATTGTTTTCACTAGAATGTTATTTGATCCTGCATAATCAAGTCCGCGTGACTTTACACGCAATATGTCAAGGGCCTATTGAAAAAGCCCTGAAGCCTTTAGTGTTTAGAAGTGAAGTAGGATATTTAAAGTCACAAAACTTCCTTTTAGCATGTGATATGGTTTACAAACGGAGTCAGATATCCCTTCAAAAAACAACCGCAACCTTACCCTATATATATGATTTTATCGCTTTTGTATGACCACGAATTGCTTTCATGTCTTAAAACTTGTTAAAAAATCCAATTGATAATGTTAAGAAGTCAATATACGGCCTACTTGAATAATAAATTATGTTAAATGTCCCCATTTATCGACCAATGACCATCCTGAAGTCGTCGTTGATGGTAGCCTCAATGAACTGTATGCTGCACTCCTTATTGATCGGAATAACATGTCCTGGCCAAGGACTCAACCAAGACAAAACAGGACGGTTCGTGCTCTCAGCCTCGTAAGAAACACAAATCGCCCTAGTAAAACCCACTTCTGTATAAGCACTCTAAGTTTTTAATGTCTCGTCATTAAAATGTTTCGATGTTAAAAAGGCAGTACACAGTTTTTCGCTGTGGCCATGGTAATATTTTTGTTCATTAACGGATCACCACATTATAAAGGTTTTAATTAAAATTTTAAAAATAAGTCCTTGCTTAAATTGGTCTTGTCATGTTGAAGTGGACAATGTGGGGTTTTAATTTTTTCAGAATAATATTTTAGCTTTGTGTTGGAGATTACTATTTGGGCAGTCCCAAATCTGTGTCTACGCACCAAAAACTAGCTTTACAGGAAGTGAAATTTTCATAGTGTTTACATGTGGTTATGTTCCGAAAGATTTCCGCGTTGGCATTTGCTGAAATGTAAGTAGTTTGTAAGCATGACAGTGTTGTTGATTTTAAGACAGGCGTTCAGAAATTAATTTCTTTTATAAAGTTGTAGTGTTAGGTTGGATTTAGCAGTATTTTTGCATTTTTAGCATTTTTTTCAGTTGGTAACGATGGCAATCACATGCCAGAAATCAGAGGAAATTTTTGATTTACACAAATTTTATCTCTCTACCATTAATGTAATTTTATGTAATTTATAAATATATATACATGAAATGGTGTATTTTTCATAACCAAACTGCTATACCTGTATATCTCGAACATAATTAATTATTTCAGGAAAATGCATATTAACTGTTTCCTGCTACCTATTCAGGATCAAATGTCCCACCATTTAATTCGTGTGATATAACGTTTCAATTTTGTAGCACCTTTTGGTTGAAAGTATTTTTCGCATTAGATATGTTGTGGTTTTGGATCATTGTAACAAGTATCAATAACGTGTGCGGGTGTAAAAAATCAATTGATAATTATCCATTACCGCCAAAAAGTAACTTGATATATTTGAATTATTGATATGATTTTGTATTCAAGAACTTGCTGCCAATATGATCATTTCCATGTCGGCAACGTACAAATAACATAACAACCTAGAGTGTGAGAGATTCAGGTAGATGAAGTTTCATGGCCGTCAGAGTGGTCACTTAGGAGAACAGCCTGATGATTGTTTTTCTGAAGGACAGTAAAATATTGTACATCTTTGTTTTAATTACTTATTTTTACGTATTGCTGGCTGCAATAACTACCCAAAACACTTTGTCAGAGAATACACTCAGTGAGTTGGTAAATTTGACCAAACTGAGTGTAGAGTGTTGATAATGTTTCTATTCCTGTATGACCAATATGCCAAACAGACTACAGATTGAACAAAAGACATACAGGTTAATAGCAGTCCATTTCACTGCCAAGTCAAATGAAGGTGGACGATTTCGTTTTGTTTACATGTCACGGGGGTTTGACGTCGTCAGAAATGATCACTCTCCTATTGTGATTTTTAATTCATTGACTTGCTCTCTAAGCAATGACGATGGTATTTTACAGGAAGTATCAACGGATCATATTCTTGTATGAGATTCTTTTTGTGAGATACTGATAAAATGTCAATATCGACACACATGTTTTCAAAATAGGTGGGAAAAACTATACAAAAGGACAAAAAACAGTTGGAAATGCGTACACGTCTGAGTTAAAATAATAGGTTATACTAGTGATATCATATTGCAAACTTCTAAAATTCACCACTCCTCATCACACACGTGTCGCCGTCTGCAGTAGGAATGGGCACCAAGATGACACTACACGTAGTTCTTGAATGATGTCTTATCTTCATAATAAACTCTACGGAAGCCAGTTAGTGCCACTTTTTTCATGAGTTAATTTTTTTTAAGTCGTAATTACGACTTAGGCATCTCGTAATTACGACTTAGCATCTCGTAATTACAGCTTAGTTATCTCGATATTACGACATAATTATCTAGTCATTGGCACAATTGGCACAAATTATGATCACTTAAATTACCTTGGAGAGAGAGAGAGAGAGAGAGTTTAGAAGATGACCCCGCCGGGACCGCCATCAACCAACACAAGCCAGGAAAATATACAAACATACAAACGCATTTCCACTGAGTTGGTGTAAGGGAGATTACTGAGTATGTACAATGCACAACCTTACATTTTGCAAAAGACACGTGGAAATTTTTATTACATCCAAGAAGTGTATCATTCAACTGCAAGTCAGTAAGTATAAATTTAGAATAAAAGTATTTGATCAATTGTCTATATTAAACTTGTTGTCTATGGGAGAATGAATACAATACTTTTTTTCAGCTGCAAGTAAGTTTTTCTCATTGTGTCATTGCTTTAAAGGTTTATATATTGTTGAATGCATTTCGTATTTCGTGTTTATTGAAATGAACGTGTAATGTAGTAGTATCTCCATTTCTCTTTTCATCAGACTTGTGAAACTTTCATACGATTCCTGTACATTATATTTTTACTTAACTTCAATATACACCGTACCTATGTAGACTGTGGATCAAATTTATCAATATTCCACACAAAATTAGCCTTCTTGTTATTTTTCATTTATCCATTTTTTCTTTGGAGCAATTTTGCGATCGGAAACTAGACCTGAATGGTGTACGTAGTAGGCTGTTATACAGGTTTAGCAGAGGACCAAATTACCTTGCACATGTTGATGGTTACGATAAGCTGGAACGGCTTGGATTTGCCATTCACGGTGCAATATGCGAGCAATTTTTGTAACTTTTGACATAATTTCTACTTTCATTTTGTAATTGAATGGGTATGTAATTGTGACAATACCTCCATTCTCCCACATTTTTATTAAAAGGAAATTATATAAACGGTGGAAAACGATAGAGGTGTCAGATTGTGATAAATTTGATACACAACTCTAGAATCCGCCTACTATTTAATACGAACACATCGAAATCAATTTACCGAAAACTAGTATAAACAGTTTAATGAAAATTCAACGAGGGGGAGTTTTGCATTATCTTACTAAACCTCTGATTTAATATGTCTGACAGAATGTTGGATAGATGACACAGAAATATTTTCAAGTTGAATGTAAATTATCTCCTATGTACCACATCCGGGTGTGTTTATATCATTATTATTCCCAACTCTGTAATTATTGTTTATTAATGACATGGAGTCAGAACTCATTAACTCTAATTGTTAAAGCTTTCAATTATAGTTGATGAGTATTTCCCTTATACTGTATGCGGACGACACGGTTTTGCTTTCTGAAGACGTTGTACAACTTGCTTGATCAGTGTGTTCCTGTGCTGAACGCTGAAATTCAAATGTAAATGTGGATGGAACTAAAATAGCAATTTTAAGGACACATAAACGTGCTTTCCCCTTATGAGCAATGGACATAAAACGGTAGACCTTTTGAAATAGTATATACTTTTGTTACCTTGGACTTATTATTACAATAGTGGACTTATCCTAGCATTCGATAATATTGCTGCCAAGGGAAGAAAGACCAGAAATCTTGTATTAAATTGTGAAACGAAGTATTCATTATTTGACACTCATATTGTTTATGACCGATACGCGGTCATCTTGAATTTCGCCAAGTAAAATTTGTTATCGCTATTGCCATTTGTCTCACAAAACCTTTAACTTATAAGTGTAAAAATCTCCTCACTAAGTATATCTTACCATCCGATGAATTTAGTTTAGAAACAGGTAGATATAATGGCATTCGAAGGGGTCAAAGCTCTGTATTTAAGAAAATATGTTTTAAATATATTATCAGGTGTGTATACGTTCGACTTTAACATGTTGATAATATTGTCATATTCCTTGCCATCTTATTGTCATTGAATGAAATATTTACCTGTATGCATATTGTACCATGTATACTTTTTACATTAGAATATAAAGAAATTGAAATCTATATCAAACCGATATCGTTACGAGCAGTGATGCGAATCGAGCACGAGGCGATGTCACCATGTAGAACTGTTGTTTGATTGAGCATTGTAAAAAACTTCTCACTTCGTAAAAGTTAATGGTGCTATCATGAAATGTTTATGTGAAGCAGCCAGGAGTTGCAAGGATAGTTTCACGCGGTGTATATTGCTAAGCGATCGCGAATACAATACACCAGGACTATTGTATTCAGGTTCGACAGTGACACACCTTGACACGGGGGTTTGTTCTCCTTTCTCTTACCTTTTCCAGATCAAAGGAATTATATAAACATTGAAAAATAATAGAGGTCTCATTTGCCATGATGGTGATTGATGGGGAATATGTGACAAATCTTGGATCTGCACTTCCTTATATACTTACAAAGTACACAGCTTGGACAATCTCACTTGTTTAATCGCCACATGATCAATTAAGTGACAGACATTTAGGTTATGAAATATATTCACTTTTAATTATTATCCGACAAAGAATAAAACCTATTAGTGATAATTGTTGACTATATACTCACTACTCATGTGGTCGGTTGATGGACCCAAGCCATCAAGGATTAAGGTCAATATTACCATCTAGAAATATAAGTGGATCCAAGCTATGTTACTACTTATAATGATATAATAAAACTTGAAAATGTTCTAAATAATCATATATAGGTATTTATACTATTTGATATAATATCATAAATATGTATTTTAGGCCTAAAATTGGTGAAAATATTCTATTAAATTCTGTGTCTTATATATATGCTACTGTTGGACAATACAGATAAGACACAGGTAATGTGGGAGAACACAGGTAAAAACCAGGTAAGATATGTATGATACAGACTAAAACTGCTATCATCACAATAATGCCTGTGTTTTTTTAAAGTGGGAGAAAGGAGAACACACCGACACGAGCATGTCATCTGTGGGTAGTGTTATGACAGGTTATGTGGAGCTAAGAGCCAGTTTTGTGACACTTTTCTGGTGTACGAACTCAGTGATGATGCACATTTATGGCATGACAAAAACAAGATGTACCTGAAATCATGTTTTTGATCGATCAAATATTAGAGTGCATTGCTTCTCAAGCAATGTGACGTGTTTTTAGTTACACTATATGATTTTGCAGATTACTGACATTTCTTGGTCTTTTGGTTAAGGATGTGCATCTGCATACAACTTCTTAAGTGCTGTAGTAAGTCTTCCACTCCCACAGTTTCCAATTAAAATGACCCACCTCTCTCTGTAATTCAACCTAAATAAGACACAAATACGGACATAAACTGTCTGGTAACTTTCTGATTTTGCTGGGGATGCTGGAGCTACCAGCGGTTGTAATTCTCCAAGTGCTGATTTAGTCATTTCGATCTCCAGTACATTGTCCTCTTAATAAGATGTTGGAAGCATCGGTCGTTATTGCAAGAGTTTCCACGTCTTCATACGTCATGTATAACAATAATTATTCAACATCGCTTAAAAGTTCCTTAACGTTAATTTCGTCTAGTAACTCTAATTTGTTTTAAAGGTAAATGAGACCAAAATTCTAACGATCACATATTTTTTCATCTATTGATGACCAACAGCAGAGGAACCGGAATAGACGACGAATAGGACTATCTGTATCTTATAAAATGTTTTATAAAACTGCATGTATGAGGACATAGAATTCGTGTTCATTGTGTGGAGGTTTCACCTTGAACATTGAATGTGTATTCATTGGCTTGACCAGTTCCGCGATCAAAGACTGATATAGTCCCATCTTGGATTAAATAGAAATAAAAAGGAAACTGAAAGCAGAATAAAAACATTAATTTGTACATAGTTATTAGATACAGAAGTTAAAATATTTTGTTTACGGTGGTATATGTTGGGTAAATTTTCCATGACACAGCAAACGGAAATGTCCAAAAGAAATAAAGGTATTCTGCCAGTTGTCAGCTGTTCCAACACGTGTGTATGTATTTTTTTAGAAAAAAAATGTGTAAGATGTTAATTCATTAATCTTTTACATTCACCAATGATCATGGGCTCCCACGAATCCTCAACCCATAACCAATATCTGCCAAAGAATCTAACAACAAAACCATAAAAGTGAATGTTTTAGGAATAAAGTTATCATAATCAATATTTGATATGTTGTCAACATTGTGTTGATAGACAAGTGAATATTCTACGATCAATAGCATCAATGAAATAATTTATTGAGCAATTTATAACATCATAAAAGTGTGACAGTTCTTGTGATATTTCTGACATCAGCAAACACTTGACGTGGGCAACACAGAGTACCATTTACACAGGAGTCAGCCTGAGGAGAAGATGGCGAAATGGCTTCTTCATTCTTGCTGCTACTTCACAAGGTTAGTATCGTCTAAATATAAAAATATTTTAGACGAAGTATTGATGAACTTTTGTCTAGTGTCTAAGTGGAGAATTGAACGATATGATATGTTACAGATAGTAACTTATTTAACAAAATATGGTACGATGGGAAGCTCTTATGATTACACGATAACGTCATTTTGGACGCGGTGGAACACCTTAATATTCATATACACTGTTCTTAACGAGTGAAAACGCTTTATTATGTACATTTTATAACTTAGTTACCTTATATTTCACAAATCATGAAATTAGTTCCGGTCATCATACAAATGTTCACTGTCTAATGTTGGAATTGATTGAAAATTAATCTGTAACAACATTTTCTTTCTCCTCGCAACTTGGCCGACATGGACGGCTTGCGCCAAGCTGTATGATAAACGTGATGATTTCAATTTTCCGGTGGGGTTTTCGTTGTTGGATGGTAGCCCATGCTTTCCGAAAGTTTGGTATTTACATACCGCGGTCAGATCGGTACTCAAAACATGTTCCCAGTGTGGCGGTTTCATTCAAGAGCGCGTTTTATGACCGTTGACTAAAATTACGGTGAAATCTTCTAAACCCAACATACATTGGTGTACAACCTCATTGATGATACACATTTATGGGATGACGAAAAACAAGATGGATCTGACGTCGTGTGTATGAGCTTTCAAATATTAGAGTGCATTGCTTCTTAGGTAGTAGGGAAAAGTTAATTTGCATTTTTCCTGAAATTATTTGTCATGTTTGAGATATACAGGTATAGCAGATTGGTTATGAAAAATACATCATTACATGTATATATATATTCATAAACTACATAACAATTACATTAACAGTAGAGAGATGAAATTTGTGTAAAAAAAATTCCTCTGATTTCTGACATTTGATTGTCATGGTTACCTACTGAAAAAAATGCTAAAAATGCAAAAAATACTGCAAATTCCAACCTAACACTACAACTTTCTAGAAGAAATTTAATTCTAAACACCTATCTTACAATCAACAATACTGTCATGGTAACAAAATACTTACGTTTCAGCAAATTCCAACTCGGAAATTCTTCATAACATGACCACATGTAAACACTATGAAAATTTCACTTCCTGTAAAGCTAGTTTTTGGTGCGTAGACACAGATTAGAGACTGCCCAAATAGTAATCTCCAACACAAAGCTAAAATATTATCCTGAAAAGAAATGAAACCCAACATTGTCCACTTAAACATGACAGGACCAATTTTAGCAAGGAATTTTTTTTTCATTTTTGATTAAAACCTTTATAATGGGGTAATCTAATGAGCAAAAAAAATCACCCATGGCCACACCGAGAAACTGTGTACTGCTACCTTAAGCACTCTTAGTTATACCAGCTGATTTAGCATATTATTTACATGAGAAATTACCGTTTTTGTTTTTCTAGTGGCTTTCGCGTTTAACGTGTTTCATAGCATGATGTATTTGCGATTGCGCCTTATTTATGTTGATTAAAAAGGGAACATGGACTCTTTGTCATGTCACATTTTTAAACCATGAGTTTTACCATTTTTACAAGACAGCTTACAGAATATATTCTTTATATTCTTCTGTGGCTCGGAGATTGTATTCCTTTCTGGTCTTTTTCCAACACAGAGCGACTTTGTATACGCTTAATTATTGTACAGTAATTAGTAGAATTACGTTCCGTCTGTTGTATCATGTACAATGACATTAATCACCTGTTGTAAAATGAAAGTCCCGGATGACCACATATTGTATAGTAACAACCTTTGGTGTCCATATGACAACACTCATTGGAGTCAATGGTGCGCACGGATCATTAGTGTATTCATAAAAGATACATTGTTGTAATTCCAACATTCCAATGACGTCTCGTTGTTTACAATGTAAGCACTACCAAATGATGTCAAATGTAGAATGCAGTTTAAGCATGAACCATTGATTACACGATACTGAATTTGTCATAAAAACATGAGATTTTACTAAGCTCCTCGTGGTGGTTGAACATCGCTATCAACGGTTACCATGGTTTGAAAGGTCTTATCTTAGAAGTATTCTATATTTCTGAACATAGTATTGTATTCAGCAATTGTATGAACATCATAGAAATAATGAAAATAACATTGAATTTCTCTAATCATGAAATAGCATCTACGATCATTTTACGACGTGTTTATAAGTTTCTGCTGCTCTGGAATTCATAAAAACGCGTAAGAGTTCTAAAATGTGTTAGCATTGTTATATTTACCGTTTTGTGTGTTGGTATGTCCGTGTTTCCGTATCATCTTAATGTTGGTTCTTGTTTCAGTTGTATTTTTCCTTTTCCCGGAATAAAATTGAAGAGATTAAAAACACGTGTTCAAATTAAACAACTCACGCCAAGCTCCCCAAAATTCAATTCTCTATACAACAGCAGCATTACCAGCACGTGGAAGATTGGCACAACTTTTTTTTCGAGTCACTGAACTGGATACTTAAATAAAATCTCCATTTAAAAAAAACGAAGCGTAAAAGTTTTAAAATTATCGAATTATTATGTAAATTTGAGTTAATTTAGTGAAAAAATATATCTTTATACTGGAAAGGATGTAAACAATAACTAATTAACATCGCGTTACAACTACTCTCATATACGGCTGTGTGTTATTTTTGATAACTTACCAAGGCGATGAGAATCGTGTTGTGTAATATGCGGTAAAACTTTCGCCAGTGAAAATTTTTGAGAGGTGTTAATAGTGCTACATTTCTAGGTCACGTGACACATAGGAAGGAAACAGGCCTATAATAACCACGTGTATCACGGTAGCATACGTGGAATATGATTACCTGACAAGACGATACAAAAATCTAAAGTGTTCTTGAAGGATAAGACCTTTTTTACTTGATTATCGTTTTGTGAATATCCATTGTTATCATACTTGTACTTCGTAATGTGAGCCCCCGTCATTAATTATGCATACTATTCATGTAAGAGGCAGCTCAACTTTAGCAAGTAATATTGTTCAAAAGGCAGTCAAACCGTTGTCGCTTAGCTTAGAGAGGACTGATCACCAAATATATAGTATTATTCGATCGCTATGGCCAGGAGGGTCAGGGCCCGTTTCTCTTTGTACTTTCGATTTTTTATTTTTCAAATGTTACATTGTCTGCTTCTTGTTTGTTCCTTGCAACCTTTCAGGAGTTAGTTCAGGGTACATTTCACACGTGTTTCAGTGTTATACTTCATCTGTTTATCACCATTATCATTTCGTTCTCTGGTCCTTACAATATGGAAATCAGTAGTTGTTAGGATTACAACGTATATCCTTATATCTGACGCCTCAGTTAGACTGCATTGTCATTTCGTTATGTATATATAATGTGAATGGTCACCATCACAAATCTGTCATGGCGTATTTTTATTTATCCTATGCCCCTTGGTATTATCACGGCGCCAAATTCACATTCCAGTCCTCATTCTATGCTGTGGAGAGTTGGATTGTTGGGATTATCTCGTATCTGGTCCCCAGGGAGTCCCTGATTCAGCCTTGACAGCGTCGTCTCGTCATAAGTGGAATAGCTGGCATCACAACCCAGCCTGTGGCCGTTTGTATATGTACCGTCAACGGGCGTCAGAGGGATGTCCCTTCCCGCACACGGTAGGATGGTGTAGGACTGATAAAGAGCCGTACATTCAGGTTAGAATTGACAGTTATAAAATTAATAGAAAGATCATTTGATCATAACATTTACTATTTACATTTTGAATGAGTCCGTCTGTGCAAGTTACCCTGAATGTCGGTTTTAAAACTGAGATAAAGAAAGGAATCAGTTGCCATCCAGGTGAACGTCAAGGTTAAACTATTAAAGTTATATAGACAGATGGGCTGTAACAATGATACGGCCTTCATATAGAAACATCCATGATTGAGTACCAAATTTTGTAATTTCATCAGGTAAAGTTTGCCAATTTGAAAAAAATAGTTGGCGTGGTGGTTCAGCAACGTCTATATCCAACAGTGACGCCAAATGACATCCATATTTACCTCGTTTTACACAGTACCAACGGTGACGACTGGGAGTACGTGAAATCAGAAGGCGTCACACAGGTAACATTAGTTCTTATCGGGATATACTGTTTTTATGACATGCATGAAGTATATCTGGTGAGTTATTTCAATTATTAATCTCTTATTGGGTACTAATGTTCGCTAGATAGTATCGCATAATTAAGCTTGATACGTATTTATGATTGTGCCGCTTCCTTTGCAAACAAATGGTTTATGAAAAAACAATATTTCTGCTTTGATGCCTTGACACAAATATTTTTTTAAAAAAACTACTTTGTTAGCCTTCCTGTTGAACTACCGTATTAAAATATGTTTTAGAAATGTAACAATTATGATAGTTCGCTGGAAATGTAACACGGCATTTGATTACTCAAGAGAAATATATATATATTGTGGTTGTATAAAAAGTGTAGAATTTGATATATTGGAATAAAAACCAAACGCTCAGATCAAAGGTGATCCCAATACTTCATTAAAATACAAAGGGCATATTGGGTAATCAGATTATGATAATCTGCAATACAAACGATAGGAATGGTTTGTTTACCATTAACTAAACTAGAATGAGGACCTAAATACATCTGTCATTGTGTTATCATTGTACCTACCACTTATATTGAAGGGGATAATTACCACTCCATGCGTGTGTGAGAATTGTTCACACGAATCTTGAAACAAATTTAGAATACACCCATAAAATCACACCATCGAAATCTATACCTTAGATTAGATTTTAGGTGGTCATTTGTCGGAGTTGAAGATAACCACCTTTGAAATAGGAAGTTTGCGCACAGGATGTTTTTGTAGTTCGTATTAACACTATAACGTTTCACCGGAAAGTTCTACTGCAGATGATAGGAATTTAGTGGCAATCGGTCAAAGGTCAAATATCACACTTGACGACGTTTCATGAAAAGCTTGTGAACAAGTGATTACAGCATCACACTATAAGGTTCTATGCCAAATTAGATCAAAAATGTCATAAAACAAAAGGTCACAAAAGGTCACACTTTGCCACTTTCAAAATAAAGAGTCTGTGTACAAGTTGTCACGTTCTCGGCGTCGGATTAGACTTTGGATGTCATCAATCTGGGGAATTTGTCAAATGTGACACTTGACAATCATAAAAGGTAAAACAAGATATACCTTCATTCCTTCGATAATATTATAACAATATCAACTTCTAGTCCTTACGAATTTTTGTAGTTCATTTTGAAGAAAAAAACAGACAGACAGACAAACCGAAAGCATAAAACCAATATGCCCCAATCTTTCAATATTATAGCATAATTACCAGTATATTTGCCTAAACGGTCGACAGATTAGAAGTGTGATTCAGTGCAAAAATAGAAATTAGACATTCTGTAAATTCCGGTCGTCTCTAAATTAAATATATATCCGTATCATTTACCTACACTGCATACATGTGTATGTATAATACCGCCTGTTTCAAATACCCGTTATCATAATGTATTCCAATACATTTTTTTATCTTCCTTTTAAGATTTTCTATGGCCCAGAAGAATCCGGGGAGAACAAAGAGCAATATGGAAGCATTAACCCGCCTGTCGTGGCTCGGTACATCCGTATAAGAACCCTGACATGGTTTAACCCATCCTATTCAATATGTCTCCGATTTGATGTTATTGGATGTAACCATGGTATGTTCTACACGGAAGGGTAACCTTGGTCATTGACTGAGCATGTTCGCTAACTCGAACTATTATCTAATACCAATTATTTTCAATATTTTCAATAGATAATTTCTTATTTCCAGTATTTCGTCCTATTGTTGTATGGATACAACTACAAACATATAAAAAAAACACTACGCATTTAGCATATCTGTTACTGTTATTGTCTGAATGCAGAAGTATGTTCAAGACGTTTACACAAGATTCTAAAGTCAGCCAGTGAGTTTTAAACTCCTTTTTTAAATCTTTATTAATTTTAACATAGTGTATGCTACCTGTGCGTTACTCATCATTACATACAATTAACCAATCTATTGTACAGTAAAATCATTAACATTCGAGGAAGTTTCATTTTCGCCGAATCCGTAGGTACTATATAATCGACTTAAAATTCACACGAACTGCAGTACAAGCATATTTAGTGAGAAGTGTATATCCACGAAATAACGTGTGAACATTAATTTTTTTGTAAAACCATGCAATTTCTACACTACAAACAATATGAAACTGGACATCTATTTAATAATTGCATCAATATAACCTTCTCTCTGTACTTTAACATCGTTATTGGTCAATACGGATGTTCCCGGCTCGTCTAAATTTCCTAGCATCAGTGACAGTTTTGTTGGCATTTTTGAGTAATAACCTTCATTGACACAATTAGTAATATATATATCGCTTCAATATCTATTGTTTTATATCTTTTCTACGGCCCTCTCCGCTTTTCACAGAAATTGTTTTCAATTCGTGTTTCATGTTTTCTCTAAATCTTCTGTAATGAAATAGTATTTGTTTGGATTTCTTTCCTTTTTTATGGTTTAATGTATACTTTTACAACATGACAGTTTTTGGGCTACATTTAAATCCGATCATTTTGTTATGAAAGTGCCAGATACAAGGAAGCGGCGATTTGCTTACCTCAACTTGCCAGCTGGATCAATCAACAGCAGTGAGGTGATAAAAGGACAGGCTGAAGACCTTCGGGAATGTAGTCTTCGGTGTCACCGTGACGTCACTTGTCGTTCGTTCGACTACAGCGGTTTTT
This sequence comes from Ylistrum balloti, assembly GCF_031769215.1. Taxonomy (NCBI): domain Eukaryota; kingdom Metazoa; phylum Mollusca; class Bivalvia; order Pectinida; family Pectinidae; genus Ylistrum; species Ylistrum balloti. Next base: position 290,118 of record NW_026782317.1, on the reverse strand, counting down.
TCTCTGTTGCAGAGAGAACTTCGCTTAAGTATAACTCAAATTTTAGGGAAGTGATCAACATAAAATAACATCAACAGTCACAGATTTGAAAAACGTGTATGCTAATGACTTGGTGGTTTACTTTTAGGTCCCAAATATGAATATTTGAGTCTGTTTCTTGATTTATGAAAACAAATGACATTGGGTTAAAAAAATACAAACAAATTAAATGAGTACCATTTTTATCATGAAAACTTCCCCATACATTTTCCTACCAAAGCATGAAGTCTTGAACAAAGTAAACTTTTATAACGTTGTCTGAAAAAAGATTTCAACAATTTTCTAAAATGTACATTTTTGGTTGATATGAATATCTGCGGCTGTCAAATCAAATTGAATATGAGCCTTTTGAGGATTTTTCCCAGTATCTTTCTATTACATCGTATTGAGAGAAACAAATGTAATTTGATTAAGATAAATTTGGCCTCGAAAATAACCAAGAATTCGTTATTCAAGAAAAATTTAAGCAACATAAGCGAAAATGAATACTTCCTATAACAGAAATTCTGATTCATATAGCGGTAAAAGAACTGCAGCGACATATTTTTTATTCTTATAAATTACTTTTTTCCATCTTATCTTTTACAAAAACTTACAACAAAAACATAGTTAAAGGGCCGGTTTCCAAAACGGCCCCTTCTCTGATTCAAATTTCCTGTTGGTGGTGCATTGCCCATGCCGTTGTGGTCACAAATCTATAAAGTATAAAGATTTAGGTCACTTGGTTTGTTTTTTATGGCTCCTCAAAGTTGTACCTTTCAGAAGCTGTCTAAGTGTTGATAAAATGTGCATATTATGTAAAATATTAATGAAAATCTAATCAAATGATAGTCACCGTAAAGAATACATTCATGGCATGATTGTGATAAAAAAATCATGTTTCCATCGCGCCATTTGGCTGTTTTATGGAAGAAACAATCTCAAAAATGCCATTTTCGATGATAACATTTTAGACACAAAAACTGTGTTTTTTAGAGAATACACCCTTTTATGGGCGTTGGATGCAAACCAATTTTAATCCTATTAGATAGTGCGTAATATGCTATTGATGAGAGGAAAAATCATCAAAATGTAAGTGGTGGAACATTTTCAAATGTTGGGTTGCCTATGGTTGAATTGCCGATTTTCGACTTTAGATAATTAACAAAAAAACGAGAGTATTTACTCGGTATGTTGAGAATATGTACACATATATGAAAAAAAGTGAGAGAAACACTTTTTCATAAAAAAATCCAAGATAGCTACTTCACAAGTCCCCGTGGTTGAAGACATTTGCTGACAAATAGACAGAACAACAAACTAAACGTGTTCCTTATGATTTTGGTTGGGTTTCGCATTTACGGGAGTGTTCATAGCTACGGGCGATTGTATAATACCTATATTTATAAGTTTGGTTAGTCACATGGTAACGGGGATCTTTCATATCAAGTTTTGTCGGAATTTCTTTACCTGTGGTTGTAATGGTCGAGGGTTTTCCAGCGTCCTGTAATACCCAAGGTAGTACAAGATACTGGAGATGTGCGCACACATTCCCATCGTTCTCTCTCCAACTGGGCACTGGCAGTAAAAGTCCTTTATTGGGGCCTCAACATCGGGTGAAACGGTGAACCGTATCCAAACGTTATATTTCGTTTGGCTTTTGTGTCGAGAATGTATTTGACATCGGAGAAGGTGTGGGGAGTGCTGGTAAAGCCACACCTCATAGTCTCCGTCATCACTTAAAAGTTCGGCGATGTAACCAGGAGCCAGAGATATCTGATACGTTCCACACGTAATGGTTCTCAAGTAATCAAGATCGAGACGGGGAAACAGTTCGGAAGATGCATCCATCTTGACAAACTCGGACCTTGCCCGTCTAGATAGATCCGGATCTATCTTGACTCTCTGAGCTAAACCATTCGGTGTTGTCAAACGGTCCTTCATACGTTCAGCCATTAGCCTATCTTTGGCATCTCTCTCTGGAGATCTCTGGTAGATCGGTCCTCTAATACCATTCAGACAGGCTGTGACGGTTCGAAGCAAAGCCTCATGACATTGATAAAGCTGTTAGACACCAATTGCGTTCGGAAGAACGTCCAGTGTTTCAGACGACCATGATAGGATTCCACAATCCACCTCGATTTGGTGATAGTTCTGTCAAGATTTGCTTGGACGTCAGAATGTTGACTTTGACCGGGTTTCAGGTATGACGGCATGCTAGCGTTGAGGCCAGAGGCTTCGAGAACTGGTAGGACATCTCTAAAACCTCGGTCAACGACAACGTTGTCGTCTGGTTGTAGCCAAGTAACTAGCTTGTCCATGACTTTTTTTGTATTTGTAGCATCATTTTCGCTGCCAGTGAATGGTCCTACGGTGTCCAGAATGTAGCCATCTGGTAAGGCGATGCTCATGAATTTAACATAGTTTCCCTTCTTCTGGCCACAGTAGGACATTCTCTGGAGCTTGAGGTCGGAGCTTTTCTGGATATAAATATAGGTGCCATCTAATATGGCAGTGGCTTTATCTCCAAAAAATGCTTCTGAAAAGACAGTATTGTGCCCAAGCAATTGTTCTCTTGTCAAGTGATCCGGACCTAGAAATTGTGGGACTATCGATGTGTCTAATGCTTGTACTATAGAGTGGAAAGTTTTGGACACACTTGACTTGGAAATTCCAAAAAGAGAAGAACACTGACTCCAGGAAATGTCGGTTTTCAGTTTTACCCAGAACAGTAATAGAGCATCGTGTGTAGTCTTGGTATATATACCAGATGAAAGATATGGGGAACAGTGCGAGTGGATTTCGAGGAACTGATCTTTGGACCAACCTGTCCAGGCCATGCATGCCGAGTCATCAAGAGAAGAAAAGCATATTGTAAACGCAGACTGGTTCTATGAAAGGACGTGCGACACCACTAGGAGGTAACTGAGATTCCAAGGAATGTTCTATATCCCCTGGATGAGACATTGTTGTCGATCTACAGACACACTGAACTCGCCTTTTGATATTACCTCAATGCCGATTATTTGTCTGTTTCACTCAGTGATGTATGATAATATACCGTACCACAGGTTATACTCACGGGTCAAATTTTCCCTTCGCTTTTAAAATGAAATGGTCAAAATCTATCTAAACAACTAGAAATTTGGATTTGGATGTAAAAGGACATCGCATACACGTGTGTCTCATTATTTTTGCGCTCGAGTAAATGTACCGCGAAATAGCGAAAATATCTTCCCGCGAAAAGCCGTCTATATAGCAGCATGAAAGTCTATTAGAATATATTGAAAACAAACGCTTCAGAGAAGAGTACAATACAGAGAGGATAAAGAAATATATTCCTGAATGTTCCAGCTCAGGTAGATCTGTACATGACGATTGAGCCGATAACCAGACTGATTTATAAGGTCATTACCAGGAAGTACAACAAGAAAGATGTTAATCTTTCATCAGTTCACAGTTATTATATGCATGCATACGTCTGATGTTGCGACTAATGCAATACATTCGGTATCGAACCACCAGTGAACGATCTACGTATACATTTCAATGTTATTCCTTGAAACCCCAACAAAGTGGTCTCATAGAGAAACGATACTGTTTCTTTGTGCAGGATGAAGCTGGACGTGTTTGATGCTCGTTAGTTTGCATGTTGGTTCCGTTGTTATAAACCTTGATCTCATTTGAGATTGTGACATTACTTACTCGGATTGACCGATATATTTTTATATATGTCGGGTGACGTAAATAAAGCAGAAGACGCTTAGTCTTCTGGAACATCTTGTCTTATTCTCCTTGTACCTTTAACGAGTCTCTGTATAAATCTTTGTTTTGTTCATATTTTTACTTCAGTTTTGTTTAATTTGGATAATGATTATGTTGACATTTTGGCATTTAATTTTCCTTTTTTCAAGCGATGACGTCACGATGTTTACGGCACGGAAATTTTCATGAACAGCATTTCTCACATATTATTGTCTTAATGGTATAAAAGGCTTAAATGGAATATATGGATCTATTTCGTTATTTTTGTCGTTTGATTTCGGACAAGGGTTGTACACTTAAAATTAGACTATTCACAATATTATAGCACGTTTTGAAAACAAAATGATAATGATAAAGATTATCAGCTTCAAACGAACACTGGTCGACATTCGATGTAGTGTCTACCGCCATTCGCTGTTTTATTCGGAGATCTCTCTCTCTCTCTCTCTCTCTCTCTCTCTCTCTGTTTTATCAGAGACTGAAACAGTCTATCTCTCTGCCTAGATGTCTACAAGATATTAAAAATAAAGACCATGTATGTGCGTCAAATGCAATGAAATTACTATATAATTCGCAAAACCTATGAGCAACTGTTGGTTTCCTAAATTTTGAATTTAAAAAATTAAATGAATTGTGTTAAAATTACAAATACCAGGTATGTTACTTCATGTTTAGCTAATTCTTATATATGCAAATAATAATTTCAAAAAGTATTGATGTTATGGAGATACATAATAGCTTACCATTATTGTCTACGTAATGAATTACAGGATATACTCAAGTGACGTTTTAAGTTTGATGAAATCTCATTGTGATATTCATTTAATACATTACTGGTTATACAACATTGTTTCATCTATCACAGAACAAGGACAATTAAGAGTGAATGGAGGAAGGTATGGAGTGGATGGAGTACAGAAGTATTGGGACAGAGGAGACCCTCCCCAGCCTCTCAGTAACGAGCTGGTGAGCTGGGACACTCAAGATATGTCTGGACATGAAGCATGTCTATGTTTCACGGAAAATGCACTCCAAAGAAAAGACTGTACCGGACTCTATTTCTCGTTCTGTGAATTGTGATACAATGGACACTCAACTCAACTTTTTCCGTCCAAGCATTTTTACGGTTTAACGGCAGAATGCTCAATTGCGTTTAAGATAATTGTTATACCAAACGAACATTGAAGTACGAGATTCTTTGATTCCTGATAAGAGACTTTCCAAAGTATCACTGAAATTAAATTAATATCATAAAGGAAAAGGAGAAAAAATCAACAGATTACTGAGCGGAAGAGAGGCCGAAAAGACATTGCTAAAGCCTTAGAATTAGTCCACCTCGGTGCAGACGAAATGTTGCTCTACTTCCTATATGATGGTTGGTACCAACGTTATGCTCGAACCTTAACTTCTTACATGCGAGGCGTAAGAATTAAATTTGGAACTAAATTTGTATTCGTTTCAACTTTTTTACAAGGCGTATAATGGCTGTCGAAAGGGAACGCCAATATTGTACTACGATTGTAGACATGATTCCATTGACAGCAATGATACATTTCTACACCAAACCAAACTACACAAATAGCAATATATATTAAACCACGGTATCCTGGTGACAGATAGTTCACATCATACACCATCTCACCAATATACACAACGTTACTACCTATAGTGATTGATGGCTCGTGGGTTCGAAACACGGATTGTTCAAAGGTAATACTTTGAACATATCACAATGCTGACATATCTACAAAGGAAATGTACCAGTCAAAAAGTTATCATGGTTGCTTTATTGTTGCTTTACTTCATATTTACAGCCAATGTCATGTAAGGACGTGCCAGGTTGGTGGAGGAAAGCCGGAGTTCCCGAAGAAAAATCACCGACCCGCGGCCAATACCTTCACATCAAACATTATTTATCTTTCTTTATTTCATGCGTATAGTTTTATCAAATATAAGACTAGTGAAGCAATCATTTTTCTCATTTTTTGTGCGAGTCGCTAGTGAGTTAGAAAAAACAGGAAAACATTATGATGAGTTTCATATACTGAAGTAGAACAACATTCAAGTCTTGATCAGCTGTTTATCCATTCGTTTTATAACATGCAACAGGCACAAGCACGTTCATTTAGTCATTTTGGCTCATTGTTTTGAAAAAATAATATCTCCAAACTGGCTTTTATCCATCCAATCAAAATGTTGCTTTAATGATAGAACTGAAAATGCTAGTTAATGTGTTGTATATGTTAGTTAATCATATTTATAAAATGAGGCTGTTTTTGTACATCAGTATGAAGTAAAAGTGTGCATAAATATCTATCATATATATATATATATATATATATATACAGAGAGTGTGTCTGGTAAATCATACTAACTGGCTGATAAGAGAGCAGTGTCAGTTGTGTAAATCAGAAAGTGACCAGTGATGTGAGGTGGATGTTTATTGTTTTAAAGATTAGTAAGGTGATTATTTAGAAAGTAACATGACTTGATTCCTAAGCTGACAGTTTATTAATAGGAAATTAGAGAGAGAGAGAGAGAGAGAGAGAGAGTGATTATTGAAAGTAAATAGTGCCGGGAGAACAGAGTATGATGTATGGTCGTTGAGGTGAATGAGGATAGGAAAGGTTGGTAGGGTTCTGAGAAGAGAGTTGTGGTATGGACACCAGAGAATAAAGATGTGATCCCAATCTGAGAGTCGTGGGTAAGACATGGATGTTTGTATCCTTCAACCTTATCACACGCGCACGCCTGGGTGATGTTAAGTTATACAAAACCGATTAGGTTTGTTACATCTTACACTGGATAAATGTTCCATGTTTAAGTTTCATTAGAGTAGTATATTGTGTTGGTTCTTTTGAGCTTTGGGGTTTTTTATGGTCGAAACAGATACATAGGGAAGGTATCGGTTGTCTGAATGAGGACTTTCTGGTGTTCATCTTGTCTTTTCAGGTTTTTTTCCTTTGTATATAATTAAAATAAACGACAACTGAACTTTTGGCCTCCGAGTAATATTTCTTAACACACCCCGGTGACACATCAACTAGACAGAAACCTGTGTTGTCATTATAAAAAGAATGGTGGTATGGAAATGGTAGATGTAGAGATATTTCTACAATATAAACAAATAAAAACATAAAATACTAAACTCTGAATCTGATAGCTGGAGTGTAGTTGGTAGATATTTTCTCTCCAAATTAAATGGAACGTATGATACAAAGTATTTTTATGTACATGTTCTGATTTGAAAGGAATCAATTTTGACAGAATATTGGCAAAATTCTACTCTGACAGTGTAAAAGCTTGGTTAAATTTTTTGAGTCTTAAACAAATTACTGGTAAAATAGACTTAATGAACCAAAACCTCTTTGGTAATATTCATTTTCAATCTCAGTATAAACCTCTGTTTTTTTCAGTCTTTTCTAAAAAGTGGAATTAAAAAAGTGCTTGATATATGGAATGGAAGAACTAATGCTTTTGTTTCCCGAAATATTCCAGAAACTCAAAAATAAACAAAACTGAATTTCAGAACTGTACAAAATAAGGAATTCCATTCCTAGACATTTTACTAAAATAATGAAAGACCACGGTCAAGAAACAATAAATCAATTGACATCTAAACTAGATATTTTTGTAAACAAAAAATTCAGATTTGCTTAAATATGCAAAACAAAATGAAAGTATTGGAAAGTAAAGACATAAAATTGAAACTATTACAACAATTCTTAGTCAAAACTTCTAAGCCTAGATAAGAAAAAAGTGGGAAACAAAGTTTGACATGACTTTTGACTGGGATAAAATATGGAATAATTGTTGTAACAAATTAATTGCTGAAAATAAAATATAAGAATTTCACTGGAAAGCAATTCATCAAATCATTTATAAAGAATACAAACTAAGTCTCATGAATAGATCTGATGGCACCTGCCACTTGTGCACAAATCAAATTATTGAAACCCAAAATCATTTGTTTTATCATTGTAACTTTACAGAACAGTTCATAGCTTTTGTACAAAATGAACTATTACCTGAAACACCAGGAATTATAACTGAAGTAAATATGCTATTAGGAGAGTATGCACAAGATGATAACATGCTAGTCAATACCATTATTCTGATAGCAAAATGGATATTATGGAATAAGAAATATTGCAAAATATCATATTGCAAAATATCATAATAAAATAGTGACATTTCAATCCACATTCCTGGTGTTCAAAAGTAGCCTTAAAGATAATATCAACACATTTTTGAAGGCTCAAAACAAAATGGTAATAATTACAAATGTTCTGGCAATAAAATTAAAAATTATAGATATTTTATAAATAACTTATGAAGTGATTCTTCTGTAAAATCAGAAAACTCAAAATCCCTTTGGTGACATTACGGGGTTATCAATAGAGACGTTGACATTATTCATTTAAACAAGTTATTGTAAAATTTATTTGAGTTGAGTGATAAAAATATAGTTTCTGTTATGTGTTTCCGAGCTGGTGTGTGCCAATGACCACGTAGATTCTAATGTTACGTTTATGTAAGGCATTTCCTACACTACAGTAGCCTAACGATCACGATGTACCGGACTAGGTACAATCGCTTACATTATTACATTCTTTACTCGTTATTCAGTGGCGATTTGACTGTTTTCTATAAGTATTTAAGTTCAAATTCTAAACTTATTCTTTTATTATTATCAAAAAAGAACAAAACACTAAATTTGCAACAAATTTTATATTTACCATCCTCAAAATGCAGTAACCGGAAGTGCGTTTGATTTCAATAAATTTGGTAACGAAGCATGGTAATGTATATCCGGACTTACATAAATTAAGTATTTATGAATGAATGAATGAATGAATGAATGAAAAGGTATGACGAAAAAATAAATGGACGAATGAATGAAAAAGATGAGGAGGTAATAGTACGGATGGTAGTACACTATTTAAAATGATCGAGTATTATAAATCAAACATTTGAACATGAGTTTCAAAATGTATATATACCCTACAAAAAATCTGCTTCAGAAGTTTAAATGGTATTGTTAAAATACAGATTCGGCTTGGAACATGGTTGTTCGTGGGACGATTCTCGCTACTTCCTATCCACACCGAATCTCTATTTCAAAATAAAGTCTGATATATTTTCCAATGCTTTGTGTATGTGTACAATTTGTATATGTGCGGTGAGTGAGAGCCCTCTTGCATGAGAACATATATTGTATCCATACGTGCTTTTGTTGACATCTGATAAATTTGTTATTAAAAAGAAAAAAAATTAAAATTACCCTGAATGTTGTTGGAGGTCTTGGTGGTAATGTCAAAAGCAACATGTGTCCATCAATGACATTAACAATGGATACGTTTAAACACACTATTGTTTAAACCTCTGGCCCCAGTTAATTAAAGGATGGTTACAGATACCCAGTGATTTGTAATAAATTCCAAACATGAGCTGATATGCTTTGAGCGTTTTCATTTAACACTCTTGTCTGTTCAATGGCAGCAATTTGAAATTTTCACTAACCACTGGATTACTTCAATTAACCTTTAAACAACCGAGGCCTGATCCCATGTAAAAAGTGGACTCGTTTGGGATACTGGAAAGAATATTTGATTACGTGATGAGAGTCATGTCAGTAATCAATATAAATTGGATGTGAACTGTGAACACACATTTTGTGTAAGACCACTATGTCATTAGCGCAAGTATATACAATATAATGTTAAGTCAACATAAGAACGCATCATGTTTAAATCTTTGTTTTGAATAGAACATTAAACTTTCAAAGACAAAACTTTCACCAAAAAAAAATGAAAGATAATTTTTCATTTATGTTTTGTCTAAGGTAACTATCATTTCCCCAAAGGTACATGCAGATATATCAGCCGGCACCAACAAAAATTGCCGCAACTAATCTTGAAACATCCAAACGCCACACTTTACTGATTTTTAAATCACAAAAATCAAGTTTGCTTTAACAATTATGATGTAAATTCACAGAAATTGATTTGTGGTTTGTAAGTAAAGTAAAATGGATAACTGAATTTTGTGTTGATATACGGAATACATACTGTACGTTTAGAAATTTTACAGGTGGTAGCGCAATTAGTCTCTCAATAATGAAATTCGTGTTCGGTCGTCGGCACAGGGATTTGGCATAAAGTCCCAACCCACAGTCCATGTATATATGAATTATATATACATAGAGAATACATTGTCAGTGTCTTAAAATATAAGCTGTATATTGGCGAGGGTTAAGAAAAACATAAGTGGCGAGCCTCTGACGTATGAATTCTCGAAACCGAAGCAATGTGTACATATAAAATAATTTGATGTATTTCTGAATGTCTGACCATATTTATCAGACATTTTACATACATATTTGTATTTTAACGAATTTATACCAACGACCCATTTTCAGGGAGTAACAGAGAAGCAATTGACCACATTCCAACACTTTTCTCATTTAAACTCTTACGATGTTTTAGCAGAGACTGTCCTTGGAAATTGGGAAAGATTTTTCCTCGTCAGTTTTGATTGTAATGTTTCTATCCTGTTCCCCGCAAAGTTTGGGTATTAATTTGAAATTACAGACACTTGTTAACGACCCATCTCGTCGCGCGAATTGGAAAGGCTGGTTGCCGTGCTTTCTGTGGTTTATGTAAGGTTGGAAAATTTAAGAAGGGGCTACATGTTCTTATCCATTCCTAAAAAGAACGATCCTTATTTTCAACACGCTGTACACTTGCTCAGTCTAGAATTCCAGGCTGTCGTACACATGTAAAGGAGTAATAAGAGAGAAGGTCTACATTTTACTTCACATTCAGACCACATAAACAATTTCTGTGGATATTCAGTTTTGATATATCATAGTTGTGATTCAGAGACATTAAAATGGGGCGTTTTGGTGTTCCAGAATTAGCAGCCGCGTTTTTTCTCTGTACCAGTACCAGCTTGCAAAGCTACAAGTGGCGATAATTTAATATATTTATGTGCATACCTCAGAAATACACGTGCAAAGCATCGACTAAATACAGCAGCATTGAACTTGGTAAATATTGGGTTAATCAGTCCCCCTGTCCTCGTGTATTCTCCATGTCTTTACTTCACCTGGTACCTATAACCGGTTTCGTTCCTATATAGTAATGAAGGACTTTTAATATTGTCGAAGAAAATTGGTATCTATGGTAACTTCATTAGATTCATAACTTAACAGGTAACAAAATCCATCTACATTGTAATGGTAAACAACTATAGATCGAGAGTGGTATACCACAAGGTGGTGTTATCTCCTTTACTTTGTTGAACATATTCAAGAATATTCACAGAAATTGGCTAATGTTGCCCAGTTTGCAGATGGTACTATTTTTCCTTTTTATACCAAGAGAGAAACCAATGAGTAGACAGAAACTTGAGGACCATACTTTCCCCTTAATTCACTAATTGAGCTAAAAAAAAAACAGTTTATAGGAATAAGATAAAACAACACTAATTCTACGATCATCAGGTTGTAAATTTATCAAAAGAATTCATGTTAAACACTATTAAAATTGGTCAAAGTTCCAAAATCCAACAGCTGCTTGGCTTTTACGTAAACCTGAAAGAAATTAGGAAATTCTTTAGTCTTTCTACCAAAAGTTCAATTCGATAGGTGCCAAAGCAATGTCCAAAAAGCAAGCATAGATGATAGGTATAACAGTTTTGTTAAATACTATAAAGACGATTTTAATAATATCCAACTACAAAATGATGTAGGTCTGGGAGTCCAATGGGTTGATAGCTGTAGACTTAGCGTTACGGTTCATCGGTCGAACCAAATTAAACAGGGTGGCTACTTTATCAGATACACGTAGTCTTACGGTTTTACAGTGTAATAAATGAATCTATAGACAGGAACTAGCACGAGATCTGTCACTCTAAGGTCAATATCGTGCTACCTACAATTACCAAAACGAAATCATGTTTATTGATAAACACAATAGAACAAAATTGGAAAAATTGGGAAATTCAAACAATATGAGACATTTTTCATAAATATACAAAAATTATGTGGTTACAGTAAATAAGCTGACATTTTTTTCAAAACCAAATTGAAATCGAACGTCAATATTTTGTTGAAACGTGTCTCCAAACTGTGAGTCCTGTAATAACGAGGAAACGATCGATAAAGCGATAAGGTAATTTGTTCCGTTTCAAATCGCTGGAGCAGAACTCGATTAGCAATTAAATTTCTTCTGCATCGGAAAGAAAAAACAAAACAAAAACAAAACTATATAAACCATCCCAGAGGTATGCTCGCACAATCAGACAGATACCTAGACAATCATGCAAATTAAGTTGCACTGTCCGCTGGAGCAGAACTCGATTAGCAATTAAATTTCTTCTGCATCGGAAAGAAAAAACAAAAACAAAAAACAAAAAAAAAAAAAAAAACAAAAACAAAACTATATAAACCATCCCAGAGGTATGCTCGCACAATCAGACAGATACCTAGACAATCATGCAAATTAAGTTGCACTGTCCGCTGGAGCAGAACTCGATTAGCAATTAAATGGCAACAAAATATCTACCATATCTACAAATCGCATATTCTTACAAGATATACATATCATAATTTATCTTCTCCAGATGAACAGGTCATTGCTCACAACATCATACTTAAATGTTTGGAAAAAGTAGAGATGAAAAATGATAGTTTTATGATAAAATAAGCAATACACATAAACACGATATAGTATAGTCAATGGTATCAGGTATTGGAAACTCAGGCCCAGTAACATCTTGCATTCTCAAGCTTACTTCACATTCAAAGTATTCGGAAATATGCCGTGCTTGAGATGTCGGGAACATACCACAAATGTGAAAATCGGTATATATTGTGCATGTTTTAGTATTAAGGTCAAATATATTGTTTCTGCATTTCTCGAAACATGTCCCCATTTTATAAGGTAGGTAAACTGCCAATATATAGTTAATGCAAACCATGATATTTCTTTTTTTGAGAACCTCAACGTTTTTATACGTGGAGGGGACCGCAGAGCCCGTGTGTTCGAGAGGTTCGATCCCCACTTGGGCAAATTGTTTCTGTTAAAGCTGAAATCACGGACCGTCTACTGATGACCCGGTTTTAGATAGCATGCGAAGATCTTCTACATACGGGCATGTGGCATTGCTTTCTTGGGACCTGTGTATTAGATAGTAATAAGTAACATCATTATGTATTTTAGAAACATACAGGTATACTAGGAGACCTGACCTCAAAATGAGCATGGCTGTTCACAGGATGATAAACGCCGGAAAGAAACCAACAAACATTCTTGACCTCGAATATTGAGTGAGTGTTTATGGTGATATTAAAACCTGACAGATAACAAGCATGGAATTAGTAATTTTCTCAATTTGATATACAGCTGAACTCCGTAAAAAGCGAGGCTTATATCTGTCAGAATTTAGTGAACAATCTATATTATCCTATCTACCAACACGAGTCTGATTTATTATGAAATATAATCAACGGGAGTTTCAACGGTCGCATAACAGGACTAAATGATTGGCTTTTCTTCTCCACCTTTATAAATAGATTGATAAATAAACCCTTTAATTTCCCACCTTTATGCTACAGCGGGTCTAATTATGACAGCAGCTGCGTCGTCGCCAAAACTTTGTACAAGACATGGGGTCTCCATTGACACATCACGATCTGTGAGTGTGTCAGTTCATTATCTAACTCTAACATCACAAAGGTTATTTTCATTTCAGTAATAATTACCATAACTCTAGTATGCAAATACAGTACCTACACATGTACACAAAAATATAGCACGTGCATATTCATGAAATATATGTTATCAGTTTGATGATGATGATGATGATGATGATGCAAGTAGGAAAGTGTAAAGGCGTGAGTTTCACTTAACAGACAAGTCTCGAGGTATACATATATTTGGTTTCAGTATTAGTTTCACCAGGGACGTATAATACATACCTTGTTTCACGTATGTTATGAGTCACTATTACTTCTCCTTTCACTTTGATATGTGGTTGTATAAGTCAAATTAAAAAAGAAATGAATCAGAGCATTTTATTTTCAGATTGAGATGTGAAGGGAAAAAAAGAGTTTTCAAAATCCAAAATTTTATACATTTATAGAATGATGCAGTACTTCGATTTTGCATTGCAGAAACTAATGCGTGACTTTCAGCTAGAAAAAACGAGAAAATATGTTGGATTCATTCGACTGTGAAAACAAAGTCTATGATTAAACAAGGATTTTCTTCTCCGATTTAATGAGTCTATGTCACCATCCGTGTTCATATACACTGAATATGTGTATATGTCAGAGACATCTCTGGTAGTATGTATAAACACGAATTGTGTCTGCAGTGTTGTTGAAAGTATATATAGAAAATGTTTGTAGATCATGAGATCAATCTCCAACATGTTTTCTTATGCTGTTTTATATGTTTACGAAAGACTTCGTGCTCCCGGTGGTCCTAGATTTCAAGTGATTTAAATTGTAACACCGACAGATTCAGGCCAAAGCAGCCGATTTTCTGTGCCCTTTTCACAGCAACTTTAAAAAGTGTGGAAGGGGCATAACTCTCACAGAATAATATAATTTTTGATTTGAAGTTAAATTATCAAATCATCATTTATCATGATATTATGGTGTGTAAAGGATATGTTTGTATGTTAACTTTATTGAATGTATATCGAGGCACGTAACGTGAAAACGACACCGTGTATAAGGACCGGAAGTAAATAAAAACCTGCGCACAATTACAAATCAAAAATGGCGGACGGAGAACGGGATCAGATGTTGGTGGATTTTCAGGTAAATATATAAGGGATATACCCATCATCGTTGAGAAAATCTTAAGAATTTTAAGTATTGGGCAGTTGTTTTAGAGTTACCGCATTGAATAACGTGTCTCTGTTTCTGTCAAACCATAATATACACATTTTCTTCGTCAAACCCCTTGTGTTTACAAATGTCAAAATCGCATGTCATGATTTTCGATTTAGATATTACGCAAGATGTGGTGGGGAAACGACGCCTTTTACTCAAAATCGTTTTAATCTTTTGATTACAAATTCTTGTAAATTAGTTTTGATTTACTTCCTGGTTAGTGTTCCGTTTTGTTGTCTTTCTTACATAATTGTAGGATACATTATAGGAACTTCTCGAACCTTTCTACTGAGAACATGACATGTGGCCATAGCAAATAAAGACGAAAGATAGCATGTCGTAGAATTGAGCTCATGAGCTATTAGGAAAGACCAGTTTTCAGTTGTATAAATGACTTGCCTATAATAAGTACCTGGATTCTTATATCTTCATTCATGATACACTGTTTTTGAATAGATTATTTATTCATTGTTACAAGATGGCAAGGTAAGGTACCAACACGATAGAAGTACTTGGTTAGGTGTCTGTCAGTAGTTAGGATTGGAGGCCCCAAGTTTAAATTCACCTGGTCCGTGGTTTCTCTCCAGTTTCTACACAATGATTTGATGACTTTCCCAAAATGATCTTTTCACAAAACATGATATAACATGTAGACTGTGCACTTTAAAAAAGAGGATAAACATGGTCTGTTGATTTACAACTGTTTGACACAGGAACAAGTGTGTATAGCACAGCAAGACTAAATGGAAACTGTTGAAGGAAATGCTCGATATTGATTGCAAATTTTGAGTTTTGGGTTTTAATCAGTGTGGATAAATTTCTTTTTTGTTTCCTGTTAGGTATTGGCTTTTGAGAAACTTCATTATGATATTAAAAATTATCTTCATTTTTTTTCAATAACAGGCCTGCACACAAATAGATGATCTGGAAACATGCATAGCCATTTTGGAGCAGAACAACTGGGAATTGGTGGTAAGATTTTGGTATTTATAAAAGATTGGCCAAGAGCTATTGACAATGATATCAGTTTCCATCAACAGATAACACAATCTGATGTCAAAATACAATTTGTGCTTGATCACAAAGTAAATTGGGCAAAGAAATCACTGAGTAGTGTCATGCAAATTGACAAATCTGTAAGAAGAAAGAGTAATGAAAAATATCCTGGCCTCTGTGGATGTGGGGCTAAGAATAGATAGAGATTGCTCAATCTTGAGCCTTTTGCAAAATATATACTGTTTGGATACTACCTGTTGTAGAGAATCTGATGCAGATGAGTTTTGGTTGTTTGCTTTTAAAATTTATTAAAGGAATTGTGAACTTTTGAAAATTACCACACATACTGACTATTTAGCAGACAGAACGTACAGTGTAATACTGACCTTTTCACTACTGCTAAATCACGTTTGCCTTTTTCCGATATACAGAAATCTATACAAAGCGTGATGCCACAAACGGACTGTGAGATGTCATCTGCGGGAGGAGAGCCTCCTCCCTACACCTTTCCCAACCATACGGACCAATCTGCCGTGTCTCCGGAATTCCCTTCAGAATTTCTACCCAGTCATAATTCATTCTCTCCACTAATGGATCCTGGATCTGCCTCTGGTCCCTACCCTGGACCCAGCTCCAGTTATAGTTCTGGAAGACTTCTCAACTTCACTGTGGAATACCGTGGGCGTAATGTCACCGTTAATGTGTTCGATACAGAGACTGTGGGTAAGTGTTATAAAAAGGTAATGATTGATTAACATACCATTGAAGACTGATATTTACTTGTAAGTAGCTGTGCGATCTATAGCCATACTTTCGATCAGATGCTACTTCTATAAAAAGACCCAACAACATTTACCTCTGTGGAAAGGATATAAAATGTGTTTTGAAATTAGCTCATGAAGTAGTTGATGCTGTTATTTATAAATACAAGAAACATAAAAGCCTTATAAGATGTCATGTTTTATATGAAAACTTGGAACTTATTCATGCAGATGTTATTATGCTTCTTTTCTGTTTTGAAGAAAAATGATATCTTCAACACTTTTTGATTTATCTCTCTTTATCCATACTTTCATAGTTTCTTACACAGATATTTTGCGATAAGATCTTAACACTATGTCATATGTAAAAAGATGTTTAAGTATTTTCGATTATTTTATGGAAGATATCAGTGTTGCATAGGTGATCATACATATTATTCGAAAACCTGAAGTTTGTATTTAGTTTCATTTTCAGTTGGCCTACCACCATGGACTTTCTATCAATAAATAAGACCATGGTGGGCTATTTTACCTCTGAGATCAAGTTTTTACATGATTAATCAAATAGATGTGTAAAATACTTTTCGCTTTTGAAAATTATATGATAACAATGAATTGATTGAAAAATTAATGAAAATTTCAATACAAAACAACACTGACAAGTCTAAAGGTAGCTCTTTATGTTAAAGTTTGGTGGTAAACATTGTTTGTTAGCATGGACGAGAAAACAATCAAGGCTAGAAAGGTGACCATGAGCGCCCTCGTCTTTTATATATAATATCAATAGTATTCATCAATTTAAAACATACTCTTTGTATTTTAGACCTGATAATGTGCAGTGCTCAAACAAGCTATCGTCTGACAAAATGTTATTTGTCACTATTGTGTGAGGTATCTTTTACAAAAATGGAAAATTCACCAAATTTTTATAAATTTTTACATCCACAATTTACATTTAAGTATTGATATTGGAAAAAAATTGCTTTGCAGAAATCAAACTTTGTATATATTCTTTTGTAGGGAAGATCAAAGAGGTATTATTTTCAGAGCTTGGGATCCCTGTGAACAAGCAAGACCTGAGGGGTTGGTCTTCTAAGAAAGTTGATGACAAGGTCAGTAACATACAAGCATTATTTTTGTTGGTATCCATCCGTCTCAAATTTGCACATACAGGTGAAACTCTTTGTCACAAAATAGCTGTAATCCAAATTGTCAGAGTCGAAATAATGTTCAAGTCCCAAGTTTTTTCCTTCTATATCTTTGTAGCTTTAGTTCTGATGACTCAAATTTCACGGAGTCTAAATTTCGGTTGAGTCGAAGGGATTTTTCAGTACCTTCAATTGTAAAACAAAGGGAAAGTCATTGGTTATCTCAAAATTATTTTTGTTAAAACATTGGCACATCTTCCGAAGAAATCGGTCAATACATACACAGAGTAGAGTCACCGCTGTGTAACACATGTTTAATTATGGCAAAAAGGTCCTTTGTACACCCAACATTTGGTCTCTGATGATAATTACCAGTTTAATTATGCAATTAAAGGCTGGCTTACCTGTACATTAAAATAGTATTTTACACAGAACATGAAAACATTTAGCTTGGATAGATTACAATGAAACCGTCAAACCAGTGTCTGATCCCCACATTTCCGAGAAAAAATAATTTGTGTGCTTGTTTACTAAAGGACTGTGATTAAGCTTTTTGTCAGATTTAGTGTTTCGACAGTAAAGTGCTGAAAGTATTTTTCATTGATAGAGTCTCTATCTGCATGTGATTTGTTATGTCAAGTGCTTGTATAATGTTTTCTGTAATAGGTAAAATCTTCCTTATAGTGCATTTTTCATATGTTTATTTATTCATAATAAAGTCATATTGATATGATTTGTAGCTTTGTACTTCATTCCTTGTAGCATATCAAAAGCAAATGATAATTCTGTTTTATTGTCATTCCATAAAATATATGAAATACAATTACTTTGTCAGTAAGGGTATTGTACTCATGTCCGAGACAGAACGATGTGAGTAAGAATTGAATTTGATTGGAGGTGTTATTACATGTATTGTTGTTTGGATGAATAACAACAAAAGGAGAAAATAGAAATAAATTCATTTGTTTATTTATTGCCATTTCAAATAACAGATTACACTACTCTGTTTGCCCTACTTTGTTCAACCATAATCAACGTCAGGAAACTGATATTGTCAACCTTATGTATACACTTCCTTTCATTCGAAATTCAGATAAGTCGAAATATTTTCCATGGTCCCTTGAATTTTGAGATAATAAGTTTCGACTGTATTTGATTTCAGTATTAGTTTCAAATGTGATAAGGGTCACTATCACTTCTCTTTCTCTTTGATACATGGATGAGCAAGTCATCATTTAAGAAATAAATATAAATATTAATCAGAACAAATGAAATAACAATGCAGTATTTCGATTTTACATTGCAGAAATTATTGCGTGACCTTCAACTACCACGAGAAAATACATTGTATCTGTTGACCCCTGACCTCAACAAACCCTTTTCTATGTCATCCAGAATCACACCAGATTCTGACAGGTAAGTGTTTCAGTCCTCACATTATTCCTTCATAAATCTTCACTTGTATTAATAACTTCTACTT
Organism: Ylistrum balloti; assembly: GCF_031769215.1. Taxonomy (NCBI): domain Eukaryota; kingdom Metazoa; phylum Mollusca; class Bivalvia; order Pectinida; family Pectinidae; genus Ylistrum; species Ylistrum balloti. The sequence goes on along the minus strand of NW_026782317.1, from coordinate 271,041 downwards.
GGTAAAATTGGTATAAACCAATTGTGAGTTAAGTACTCTTTCACATTTCGAGATTAAAACATTTCTTAGTGTTAATCACTGCAAGTAAAGAAAGAGATGAGAAAGAATGTTTATGATAAAGGTAAATGTAGATTTGTTTAGTAAAAATGATTTCCCTTAAATTTCTTGTGAGGGAGAAATTGAAAAAAATAGTAGAATTAACTCAAAAGAAAGTAGATTTACAGTCATCTCATCTCGATTGATGGAATTAAGGTTCACACAATAATGCTAGAAATTAAGGTTTATCAAGTTATTCATTGTTTAAAGGAAATATTTTATATACCTTATTCCAGTTCCAAAGAATTTGAGAATTTCATGCGAGACTACACTCTACACATAACGTTTCGGGAAAACAGTAGAGCCAAAGAATATAACTTGAAAGTTCAGGGCAGTAAGACAGTGGGGGAGGTAAGTGTACTCAACTCTCATGACAAAGACTGCAATTATGTAGAACTGTGTATTTTGTGACAGTCCTCATTTCCACAATATTATTTGACACACAAGTACTAATTTCTTAGTCGTGGAAAAAATGATTCCATCAGAAAATTTTCAGCCAAATTTTGATGAATGTGAACAAGAAACACTGTTCAGCATGTATGAGTTTACACTCATTGTCCAAAAGCAGAAATCAAATCGCTGGTAGGCAAAATTTCTGAAAATCTAAAGCAGAATTTGTTATGTCGTTTTATAGAACATCCAATCCGCTATAAAATTCATCATTACCATATTATGCACACCAGGAGATATATTGTAAACTGTTATTTCGAGATCTTGTCCAATGTGATAGTCTTGTTTCTGGCTCGTCTGCATCAAAAGTTGAGAAAGCTCTGTTGCTCAAAAAGTATAAGGCCAGCTTTTACAAAACTTTGTATGGTTAGATGGCACAGTGAACACTTTAACTTATTTACATTGAGCTTTTGTTTCTCCTAAAGTACTAGTGTGATAGAAATAAAACCTGGAATACTGTAGTAGGGACAGCTGAATCCATTGAATAAGCACTGGTACCATGAATTTTATTTTTTTTTTTTTTTATTTTTAGGATAAAAACCAAGAAGGTTTTGAGAATTGACTTCAAAGTCTTTACGCCAGTTTTGTTCTATTCACTTCAGATTTAATTTTTTAATCGTAGTGAAACAAGTTACCATATTTTTCAGCCTATAAGCTGCTGCTGTTTTCCTCATGAGTCAGGCATGCAGCTTATACGTGGATGAAACCAAAAACATTGGTAGAATGGAAAAAAATGTAGTACCAGTTCAAGATGTCATAAACTGGTGTTTTACGTGTACAACATGTTTGTGACTGAAACAAATTGCTTAGAACCGATTGTAATCATATTCTAAATGATTTGAAGATTGCAATCAAATAACATTCCCATGGATTTAATCAATCATACCTGTTGATATGAAACAGTAATATATTCTGGACTTTCATGGTTTTTTACAACAGTATATGCAAGAAAGCGTAGCGGATGTTTCTAGTAGAATATTGCACCCTGGGATTGATAGGTTGAGGCTTCCAACAGGGGCAGTTAAAAAATCTTATACGCATGTAGATTAACCACCTGTTGATGTTTGGTAGAAGATTATGCCTAACAATACAGTTATCAAAGCTGCTTTGGTACATCACAAGAATATAAGTTTTGTTTTTTTCAAAGTCGTACACATTAATATGCTTTGCATCATGGGGTGAAGCGGTAAAATTCTGGAATGACTGCCATAAGTGTATACGATGTCTGCGGCTTTGATGCAGTTTACAAAAACTACAGGATTATAGGCACTTTATCAACATGCAGTAGCCTTTGTTAATAGTTAACAGTATGGACACTGGTGGAGAGTTTGTAAAACTGACAAGCAATAGACTTCGTTGAAATGGAACAGTACAGACGCTGAAAATTTGTTCAAAATTCATCAATAAACATTATCAAATGTTACATTCACAATCTTGATAAACTGTCTCTCGTTATCTGTTACCTGCCGTTTATGTATAATTTACCTGTTGTATAGGATGTATGATTTACATGTCGTTAAGAATACATGAGGTATCCACTGTTTCTGATGGTGGATTTTCCTGCTGTTTAGAATATATGATTTACCTGCTAATTGTGTTTCAGGTGAAGGGAGACATCTACCACCTGACTAACATACCAGCTCGGCACCAGGTGTGGATAGGCTGGCCTGAAGCTGCAAACAAGGATGATGCAGTAAGCTGATGTTTTAGTAACAATATTTTAGTCTATTTCAATCAAAATCTTTGTTGATATGTTTTTCAAACTTTCTTTCGATCTGAACATTTGTTACACAATAGTTATTTTGATTTGTTTGAAATAAGCATAAGACTAATTTTCATATTCAATGAAAAACTGAATTAATCCATTAGGTTGAAGTTAATCCTGTATTCTTCAGCTGATAAATTATCTAAAGAAGCATGCAATTAAAAGGACCATATATTTCATACAAAATACATCATACAAAGTTGCTTATCATGGTAAATTGAAAATGTAAATTTTGCGTGTAAAATTTTTCAGGAAAAATGGAACATTTATTTTCTGATGAGTGTTTACAAAGTGCCTGGTAAATATTTATTACTTTATGTTACATAGATTACACTAGGAGCTTGTGGACTACAATCACCTGTACATGACCTAGAACTCACCAAAGCTAACATTATTGGAAAGCCTCACCATACTGTACAGGTAAGTTAAAACAGCTGTTTTTTATTGTAAAAATTTATTGTATAGTATGATGTTTATTACAAAATAAAATACTGTTAAATGTCAAATAGTTTGAAATATAAACTGATAAATTATTACTATTATTACAGGTAAATATTGACTTACAAGTTATATTAGGGATATGATTTAAAACACTATAAATTTTTCTCAATTTTGATTTCTGAAAATCTGGTGACAGGACTCATCAGAAATAGACATTAGTGATGACGATGATGAAAATAATGACTCGTATGCAGTAGAGGAAGACATCTTTGAACATGAAGAATCCCAGAATTGTCGAAAACAGACACCACTAAGTAAGTTGCTGATCAGCTATTACCAGCAAGATTAAAGGTAAAAATTTAGATTTCAATTTCAGTTGGGCTATCAAATAAAAGTTGTCTCAGCTTGATAAATGTAATGTTCATTATGGAAAATTTGACTTCCTTTATAAATGCATGTTAGCACTGATATTGCTTCAGCTTGGCCACAGTGCATTTCAGTATATGTTTTTCTAATCAAAATATAAGATATTGCCATAGTAAATTCATAAGGCTAATGTCAGAATTGAGTGAAACAGTAAGATAAATAGTGTCTTATACTAATCACACTGTTGGTCCTTTCATTTTGAATAGAGATTGTTTCCTAAAAATAATTCAGGTATATGTATCAGTTTTCTTTAAAACTTAACTAAGATGATTATGATGACTTTCTCCCGCCTTACTTGGAATATTTGGCCCTATTTGTTGAAATCTTTTAGAGTTATGCCCCGTTTATTTTTTTGCCATTTTAGAAAAAAATAAATAGTACTCCTTTTCACCATGGGCCTATTTTTTTTTGCAACAAACTGATTTGCTGCAACATTTCAATTAGAAATCAGGACAGACCTGCAAATATTAGTAAAGGCCATGAAAGGCTTAGTCAGAGCTTACCAGAAAGTAAAATAATATTAGTAAGTCTGTCCAAGTTCCAATCAGTCTTGGTCCGCCTGGTCAAAACATTAGCATTAAAAGCCCATGTATTCTGTTTGGATTATAATGAAGAATATCTATATTTTTCAAGGCATGTAGTTGTGCCCTTGAAGACCTGTTATTGTGCTAATCAAATTTCTTCCATGGCTAATTCAGTCATATGTATGTATGTATAGATATACTGTATACCTAGTTAAAACTTTACGTTTTAACATGTTTCTTTCATCTTACTGTAATATTTGTTTTAGTGCCAGAAACTGTCGGTGATCAAACAGAGGCCTTAGAACACTTCACACATGAGTTCAGAGAAAGGTAAGTTAGCTGTCACAGTAATTTTTGTTGGATATTTCTGGTGAGGTCTTAGACACTATTTCCAGATATAGTGGGTTCTCAAAATTTTAGAGTGAGTCCCACAGGAAAAGGATGAGTATAGGACTGACATATTTGAATGTTAAAATCATGGCTGTTTGTTTTAAGAAATTGGCTTCTTGATACCTGACAAAAACTGATTGTATTACTGACAGGATTACTGGTACATTTACACATAATCAGTTAATGGATGAATGAATGATATTTTAACATGATCATCTCCAGGCAAAAAAGCTTTGCTTGTTAGATGAAAAATAAACTTCAGTTTTAAAAGCTCTTGTTAAAGTGCAGACAGTTAGGCTTTTGAAACACACATTAGCAATTTTTCATACTTAATTTAGGGATGTGCAATGGTTGTGTCAGATTTTTTCTAATTAAAGATTTATTCAGTGTTTTTTAACAAATATGCATAGTTAACTCAATTCTGATCGATGTTGATGCAAGTTTTAAACATCTTAAAATTACCAAGTGTTTTAATTTCAATTGAACAATTTTGTTTGATTTACTAACTTGTTCATACTGCATTGAAACTACTGAATCATACAGTCAATTTTGTTTTTATTCAAGGTGAAAAATGTTTTTTTTGTTTTGGGTTAATTTTCTGGAGAATATTGTCATGGCCCACATAATCAAAAGCAACTGTGTAAGAAAACTATATCATGGATAACTTGCAATGAATATGAAAGTTGTTGGGCTGTCATTTTCAAGAACATTGTCATATTGATATGATTTTTTTAATAGATATGGTGAGACACACCCAGTATTTTTCGTTGGTTCATTAGAAGGGGCGATAAAGGAGTCTTTATTATGTAGGGCAAAGGATGTAAGTAAAACACATGAGTTTATATCTGTCCAGTTCAGAAATATCAAATATCTTCTACACAAATATGTATTATATAGTCAATATAAGTGTTACGCAGCAAACATGAGTGTTAGATAAATATTATTAGTATATAGTATATATAATATGTTATGAATACAATTTAGATATTGTATTATACAGCTATGTTATTATATTATGTTCAAAGATTGAATGAAAATACACTGTCTTTGCTTAAAATTTTTCATAAACAGTGAAAAGTAAAAACAAAAACGAAGAAAAATGATTTTTGTTTACAGAGGAAACTGCTAGCTGTTTATCTTCATCATGATAACAGTATATTATCAAATGTATTCTGTTCTCAAATCTTGTGTATGGAGACCATAGTGAACTATCTGTGCAGTAACTATATAACATGGGCATGGGATGTCACACATGAAACAAATAATGCTAGGTAAGTCTGTTTTCAACACAGTGCTTTCAATCTTCTTAAACATGGAGTATATTTTTTCCTACTCTCCAAATAAATCTTTTAAAGATTGTATATGGATCAGTAAAGGATTTTCTTATTCAATAATGAGATCAGGGTTCATTGGCAGAGAAGAAATTTATAGGGTTAAAGTTTAAGTGTCTTATTTGCTATTAAGTCTTTCTTTTGATTTACAAAGCCTTTTGTGTGGTGTTCTGGAGACTTTTTTTGACCAGAAAACACTATCATGTATTTAGTATATACTCAACAAAAAAAGAAAGGTTAACATGTTTCCTTGGCAAATACCTGTAAATGAGTGAAAACAAAATAATGTTTGTGCAATATTAGAAAATGGTAATGTTTTTACATTACAAAATCCAAGGGGGTTACCAAAATCATTCAAGCGTGAAAGTCTGTATTAGCGAGAGAGCTAAACGAGGTTTTCTGCAACTAACTTGTATCTTGCTTGAATTTTATAAGCATTCAAACTGACAACTGTTCCTTAGATCCTTAGGACTTAGAAATCACTGAATCTTGCTATATATCAACTTTATCATTATGCCCCGGCTGTCACAAGTACAGAGAGAAAGGGCTGTAGGCATGATCCAGGCTGGGGAGTCTCGCCATCGAGTTGCACGTCATTTTGGTTGCAGTGTTAAGACAATTTGCCAGTTGGTAAGTCGTTTAAACCAAACTGGGTCAACATCCGATTGTCACCGAAGCGGCCGACCCCGTAAAAGGACTGCCAGGGATGACCGTCATATACGATTGATACACTTTCGCAATCGATTCGTAACTGCAGTAGAGACTACAAGGACATTTTTTTTAGGCATCGTGTGTTTCCCCAAATAGTCCGCAACAGGTTGAAGGCCTACCAATTGAAAGCGCGGCGTCCCTACACTGGACCCAGTTTGTTGCGACATCACCGTAATAATCGGTGTAACTGGACCCGTGTACACCGTCGTTGGGCCTTACGACAATGGAACAATGTTCTGGTTTCATATGAGTCCAGGTTTTGTCTGCAACACGGTGACGGAAGGCGCAGAGTGTGGAGGTGATGAGGGGAGTGTTTTGCGAACTGCTGCGTCGCAGAAAGGGACCGCTTTGGCGGCGGAAGTGTAATGGTTTGGGGTGGTATTTGTGGGGGGACTCGTACCAGGCTTGTTGTGTTAAATGGCAATTTAACCGGCATTCAATATCGGGATGAAATTTAAGAAAGACTTGTGGTTCTGCCATTCTTCAGATGCCTTGGCGTTGGCACCATTTTTCAACAGGATAACGCACCAGCGCACAGCAGTCATGTCAGCAGAACTTTCTTGCAGCAGAATAACGTACAGGTGTTAGATTGGCCATTTAAATCACCTGATTTGTCACCGATTGAGCATGTCTGGGACGTTCTTGGGCGACGCGTGAGAGAACGGCTGATTTTGACGTTCTCTCACGCGTCACCCAAGAACGTCAAAATCAGCCGTCAAACTTGCATGAGCTGGCCCAAGCCTTGATCCCTGAATGGAACAACATCTCACCTCGAATTATCCACCGGTTTACTAGTTCCATGCGATGATGCTGCAATGCTGTTTACTTCACAAACGGTGGCCATACACATTACTAATGGTGTTACCTTTGAATTGACCCTAACGTCCTTTACAGTGGAATAAAATCAACTGAACGCAAAGTTTTATAATGAACCATGACTGCAGTTTTATCAGAATTGATCAATTACTTTATTCGTACATGATTGGTAAGGATTTATGAAGGGGTTAATTAATTAATCTCAGAATAAAGTAGTGTTACCTTTCTTTTTTTGTTTAGTATATAACTCAGAAGACAAGTAGGCCTGAAATAAGTTCATCTTATGAATATTTCAGTCTTATGAATATTTCAGTCTTGTTCATCATAGATTGTAACTAGTTTGTATTTTCATGCAAAACATAAGTTGAAAAACGATCCACTTTTCTACAATTGTGATCATGATTTGTGTTCAAATATTTCTATATGAAAATGCTTTATTCAAGGTTTATATCAATTGCCAAAAAAGAATTTGGGAGTATAGTAGCTGCTCAAATACGAGGCCAGAAGCCCGACCAGTTACCATTGTTGATGATTGTATCCCGATCAAGAGCCAGCAACGAAGTCCTTGACATGATCCCAGGTAAATAATACAACACTCTTCTGGGTACAGTCATGTGATATTGCCTGTCTTCATACATAAAGGATACTCTGGAACCTTGCTTAAATAAACCTTTATCTAGTCCTGGAGAGTTGTATAAACAAGACCCATTCTCTATTAATTTTAGAAATTTTCACAAAGGGGCTGTTTCAGTGTGTTGTAATTACCCCACCCCCTGACTTTGAGTCCACTTTATTTTGTTGTTTGAAGGGTGAATAAGGTAATAATAACTGGTGAAAGGAATGAAATCTAACTATCGAGTAGATCTCGGTGTTGTGTTGATCATCTACACATAGAGAGGCTTGTTCTCACTATAAACCATAAAACTTGTTACAGTGATATAGTAAGAATACTTCCCTAATTGGAATAGTTGTACTGTTCCATTAATATTTTGAATATATAAAGAAATAACTGATGCTCATCTTATTTTATCCACTTAGTGCAGAACAAAGAATGTTATCAAATTGAGTACTAGATCTTCAAATGAAAAGCAAAATTATAAATACAGATTTATAAGTTAAAGATGAAAAGATGATGGGATGATATTGTTGAGTGGATGATGTCTCTCAATTTGGGAAATGATCTGGCCTGAATGTTAAAATTTTGATATTTGTTAACAGGTACAGTGACACTGGATGAACTGATGATGAGGTTGATGCAGAATGCAGAAAACTTTCATCTTCAGCAGCAGGCAGACATCAAAGAAGAGGTGAGATTTGTCATACAGATGATGATGTCTATTCTTTCATAATAGATTGTCTGAGGTCATTTACAGGAGGAGAGCTGTGAAGAACACTTGTAACTAAAGTTCATTACCAGTACTTTGGTAAAATAAGCAGTTTAAAGAGATATTTGTTTCTCAATAGGTATTTTGATATGTTTGAAATAAGCGTAAGACTAATTTTTACATTTAATGAAAAGCTGTGAATTAATCCTATAGTAAATCCTGTATTCTTAAGCTGATAAATTATCTAAACTTGAAGAAGCATGCAATCAAATGGACGTTTTGGAAATGTAGGCACAACACAGATTACATGATTTCGCTGTTGTATGCATCGTAAATCTCTGGTGTTTTATGAAATACAGACTTTGCATTCATTCATGAATGTATGTATCTTGCTGATGTTTGGGAAAGCTGTGTGCAAATGAACATTTTAAAAAGCAATAAAATAATATGTGTTTTTGAATGTAAAACTAAAATGATTATGCAGAAGAACAAGCCGTTATGAGTTTCATGTATAATTTTTTCAGGAGGAAAGAGAAGCACGAGACAGCATCAGACAAGAACAGGAATTAGCTTTCCAAGAATCACTGGCTACAGACAGAGCCAAGGTAAATAGTCAAGGGTGATGGTCTGTCAATCTGATGTTAAAGGTCAAGGTCAGAGGTTTCCTTGAATCAATACAGGTCACAGATAGAGGCAAGAGTGTGTCTATTAAGGTCAAGGTTGACTACTGCTTGATAATATGTTAAAGGTAAAGGTCAGAGGTTCTCGAGAATTATTCACCACAGATAAAGCCAAAGTAACTAGACAAGGTCAAGGTAACTTTACTTTATGTCAAAGGTTTCAATGTAATATTGACACCAAATGATCTATATTGCTGATTCTGATTGGTTAAGGCCAGCGTGTCACAGACTAAGATTATGGAACACCAAGGTACATACTTATGAATATTGACAAGTGTCCCATATTAATGACTTTAAATACTGAAGGGCAAGATCAAGGTTATTTTGAAATCCGTCAAATGCCTAATAATAATTGTATAGCCTAACACTATCTCTAAACCCCTGGACTGGTGTTTACATGCCTACTCTTTTCAAAAAGTCACAGAGGGATCTTTAGCTTGCTAGAGTAGACAGTCTGCACACAGGCCACCATTTAAAGTCCCATCAGCCGAACTATGGTTAGTATTCAGTGGTTAGATCAGTGCAGGTGTTATTATAACTAACACTTGTGTTTTTTATTTTATTTTTTTTTGTCCTATCTTGAAACCTTTCCAATCATACCTACTAAGTTACTTGATCAGTTTACAGATGTCTAATGCTTTCTGATAATTCACTCCATCTGCATACATCTGTTCTGGTCAATATTCTGATTTTTTATAATTATATATGTGATTTGTTTGAACGTTCTGATTTAGAAGGGTTATGAGTGGTTCTGGCAAGATAAGTTACAATGAAGTAGAAGATGTTAAGATAGGATGGGATTATGAGTTTTTGAAAGAGTGAGAATCACTTCATGGGTAGGATGGTTGGATTATGTTATAGGTGAATATGTAATTTGAGTCATGATGCCATCTAGGGAGAAACTTTGGAGCTATCCCTTTCATTCATAAAATTCAGCACATTTGACTGATCAGGATGCCGCATGTTCATAAGTGCAATTGCGACTCCCGGCCTCAGTCTGGACCCATTATTACTTTTGGACTACAAGAAATGATAATAATTATCTCAAAGTTGAAACCATCAGTGTGATCTGACTTCTTTCCAAATTAAGTCTTCTTTTTTCTTAGGGACAATTTAAGGGAATATTATGGTCAATTTTAATGATATATAGGGGTCAACTTTAAGGAAATATTTGTGTAAACTTTATTTCTTTTTCAACAGTATGGTCAGTTGTCTCAGTTTAGTAATTAGAAGTGACTGGAACATTTTTTAAAGAATGAAAGACACAAAGAAAATCAAAACACAACAAACACTGAACTTTCAGAACTTCAACAAACCATATCACTGTGAACATACAATGTGCTTATCTGTAACTGTACTTCAAAATTCTGTATTTCAATAAATCTAGTTTGTGTTTAAATAGGCTGAAGCAAAAAGACATGAGGAGGAGATGGAACAAATACGACAGATGGAGGAGGAACGGATGAAGAAGGAAGAGGAAGACAGGAAACAGGTAAAGCCAATTGTGGAATTTTGATAACAAGTTTTGTACATTGTAGGAATTGGGGCAGAACTGCAGTAGTTTAATACTTAGTCTCTTGGTAAGATACCATATATGAATTTTTATCAGTTGGAACCAGCAAACATATCAGTCACAATTTCACTGGGTTTTGTTCTATATGTTGTAATGGTATATTACATGGTTAAATCTGCTATAAGTTAAAGAAAAATAAAGTACCTATTCAGAATTATACTTATTATGATGAAATGTTTAAGGGATATTTGGCATAATTATCTGTCAAAATGTGTAGTGAAAGCTGTTGCTCTATGACAAAACACAAACTAACATGCATTGCTTCATGTACCATTCACTTGTAATACAGATTTTGGGCCGTAGATTGTGTCAGATGGCATGTGAACGATGTGAAAGCTAGACATTGAAGGCACCACACTTAAATAATGTCTGTGCATAGTTGGTGTTATCAGTTGTTAATAATGATCATTTACTTAAAAATGATCATTCTCGCTATCCAGACAGAATCACAAATGGCTCGTCATCAAAACATAAAATTTACTAGTAAAGGAATATAATCAACATTAATGTTGGAATGACACTGCATGATGCTTTATTACAGGTTATGATAAAAACTCACATTGAGAGGATTAACTATACTTCTTAATGTTATTCTTGGGGTCAAAGAATTAGAGTGTATAAGTGTAATGTGCTGATGGAAAGATTGTCAATAGAGCAGCACCCACATTCACCAATGCATTCAACTAGAATAAGGAAACATGGTGTGTATTTTGATGATACAAAGACAATGTGAAGCATACCAATGTTAGTGCCCCCAAACCCTTTAGTAACAGAGTTATTGCCCTTTGTTAAATTTTTGTGTCCATAGCATAAGTTGGCCTGCATTAAAACTAGGTTCATGAAAGTTGGTGTATACCTTGATCAAGTTAAGACAATGTGCCTTCATTTACAGTTATTGCCTCTATTGTTAGAATTTTGTGTCTGATAAAGTTGTTTTTGGGCAGCCTTCATCATGTTTACTTTTTTCTTCATAAAAGGCAATACAAGAGTCAGCACTTATGCATATCCGAAAGGAGCCTCCAGAGACCTGTAAGGAAGCAGTGAGTCGGATACGAATCCGCACACCAAACGGTGATAACATACAACGGAGATTCTATGCCTCAGATAAACTCAAGTACCTTATATATTACATCACATCACAGGGCTTTCACACTGAGGAATTCAAAATTCTTACCACCTTTCCACGCAGAGATGTAAGTTTTTTGTTACAACGTGTACTTCAGTATTCTGAATCAGTGAGATTCAAGTTCAAAGTATCTGAGTTTAGCAAGTTTAGAAATCAAGTTTCCTGTGGATGTCAACTGAAAGCACACAGCAGTTTATTTCTTTTTATTTGCAGACATTTTAGAATCCATAAATTGTGGTCATTGTCTGAACAAATAAAACAAAATATAACTGATTGGAGAATTGAGGATGTCATGTAAATTTAGATATGTCTCTAAATTTTGGTTAGGAAAATGATAGGTTGATTTGCATTTTGATAGAAAATGTATAAAAAATTTTGATGTTATCAAATAAAAACTGATGTACTTCCTTAATTTTATAACCTCACTTTTCAGGTATCACAACTAGATGAAGAAAAAACTTTAGAAGAATTGAAAATGTTTCCTCAAGAAACACTCATTTTAGAAGAAAGACCCTGAAATTCATCTAGATATAAGTTTTAAATACAGAATCAAACCACAGTACAACATTTACATATTATTGTGATATAAAGTATATTTATAGGAATGGAACCCCGATTCCTATTGTAATGGATAACTTGATGATCTCCATGTGGGGGTCATCTCACAAGCAGAATGATATCCAATATACAAATCAATGGAGGCTAAGTAGATTCTGTGATTTGTTAACCCTTACCTGTGTGTAATAGACCCAGAGGATGAAGTCGCTCTCTGTGGATTCCTAAACAGATTGTCTCATTTGAGAAATCCCAACTGCAATATTAACTGGACAAATTTGTTCCAAAAAGGAGCCATCTGGTCATTTCAAGCTATTAAGATGTGATCTGAATTCAAATACAGTAGATTGCAAAAGGGATCATCTCACAGACCTTTTTGTTAGTTGAGAAATCCTGACTGCGTTATTCCAATATCAAGTCATATTGACTTCAGTTATATTTTCCAACATGTTGGCAACAGGTGAAAGTTAATTAGATTTAATAACTGTTTGATACACGAAAGTGATTCAGTCTTACATTCAAATTAAAGTAAATTATATAGAAGTTTCTCACTTCTGATTAGTTCATGAACAGGTAGGATTTAACTGTAAATCTGTTAATGATGAAAGATGGATATTTTAAATTGGTGCCATTGAATCACATTTGAAGATGTAAAGTTGTCTCATTGAATTTTAATATTATTGGTGTATGACGTAAATGTTGAGAATTTTTTTTGTTAACGACTTGTCAGTATATGTGTTATGGAACACGTCAAAAATTAACTGAAGATGTGGTATTTTATTACATGAGTAAAGTATGATCGCTCTGGTGATATCTATCTATAGTTGTTTCTGTCTTATTTATATCCTTTTATTAGGAGTAAGGAATTACATACTGGTGTAGTATTACCATCTCTGTCCAGTCCCTTCTCCAGATTAATGTTGTAAGTCTAGCTACTTCATTTATTCAGATATTTAGATTAACTATGATAATATCTTCAATGAGTTTATTTCCGGGTTTCAAGGTTAGGGTTACTGGTCCTATTTATAGATTTGTCAAACATTTATACTTACATACTTAATATCTTACAGACATTTCTTACTTACCTGCCTGAAGAGCAAGTGAACTTATGCTTTCGCAAGGTGTCCTTCCTTTGTCAGTCTGTATGTCTGCTGTCTGTCAGCATCTGTTCTCTTTTATAAATGTTTTTTCTCAAAAACCAAATGGCTCATGATAATAATATTAGGTTTGTAATATGCTGGGATGAAGGGCTTCCAAGGTTGTTCAAATGCATTACCTTGACCTCATGGTCACAGGGTTCAAATATGTTGAAACTTTCAAATGACTTCTCTGTAAGTTAAAGGCCAGGAGTACAGCCTTTGGATATGTAGCATGTTTGAATAAAGTGCTTCATAGTTTTATAAATAAATGACTTTGATCAACTTTCAAGGTTGCAGTGGTCAGTGATAAAATGTTCAAAACATTCTTATAAGCAGAGATGTCTAAGGTCATGGCATTGCACCAGTTCCATGCTGGAAGGTTTGGCTGCCAAGTTTGCACAAATGCATGATGTTTACACTGAAAAGTTACAGGTGTCAAATGTGTTAAAATCTTAAGTTGACTTCTTTTCAATATCATAAAATCCTAGTGTCATGAATTAAATAATAGCAATTGTGGGAAGTATCTCTGAGAAAATAGGCTGCAGGTTTTCCAGACTAGTACTGTATTTTTTCGTTCAATAAGCCCATGCCTGATAATAAGCCCACTTATTACACTGGTATATTCATTGGTTTTTTTTTTTACATTTTCTTCAGGTTGGTAATGTCAATAGAAAAAAAGATCTTATAACACAACAAGTAGAAGATTAGAGTGTGATGTTTTGATGATTACATGGTCACCTTCATAAGACAATGGACAGGTGTGGAGCATACTAGCATTAATATATGTAGTGTACCAGGTCGAAAGTAGTGTGACGAGATGGTAAACACATTACAGACCTTAGTGTACGTAGGATGCAGTGCAGCAAAAAAAGTTGGTCAATTCTGTACCATCTCATACACTACATATGTCAGTGCTAGTGCACTACACACTGGTTATTTGTCTGGTGTCATCATCAAAACCTAATAGGCCCACCCTCTGACTTTGAGTTAGAGTTTATGTGTTATAACAGGATAAACACAATATGCATCCTTGAAGACAACCACTTTTGCTAGGCTCTGGTTTACTCCTTTGAAACAGGTTTAAAGGGGAATTACCCCCTTAGAAGTCCATCAGTCCAACAATCCATCAGTCTATCATATCAAATTATCCATCTTTCTTGTAGTATCTTCATTGGAATTTCTTACACTAAGTCTTCCAAACTTAACTCAGCAGTCATAACAAAACAAAACAAAAAGCAAGTAATGACATTTCAACCAAATTTTAATTCTGAGTGGATGAAAGGAGGCCAAAGTATAAAGAATAGAAATATTTACAAGGATAGTTTTAAAGCGAGTAAAACAAGGAGAACAAGACCAGATGCTCAAGAAGGGTAAGCATCTTCTACTTCGATGACCACACCCAAAGTGTTATTATTTTGGTCAGTCCGAGTTAGTAATGACACTTTTCAAAATTTAACAGCATCAGGCATTGCAAGCAGTATCAAACACATCTAACTCCAGATTGTAAAAGGAAATAAAACCAGTGAGTAACGTATGTAATGTTGTTATGCTTAGAGATATGTGGAGGAACACTTTTCATTCATTACTGAATATGAAATTTATTGGTCTTAACTTTTCTCTGGTTTGCCTTTTTTAAACTTGATTTGCTCACCTAGTGATCTTATGCCATGGGGCAGCCTCTATCTGGGGTCAACTATTTCCCTTTTAACATCTCAATTACCAATAGACCTGAAACCATGATATTTGACAGGAAGGTTTCTAAGATGAATGCCAACAAAGTTTGTAGATGTGGAGAGGACCTGATTAAAAGTTTCCAACCAAATCTGATTAAACAAAAGTCTTAATGACATCATTTTTCTGATGAACCAAAAAGGACAAGAATCATCAAAAGTCCCATAAAGAGTAATAAGAAAACCCTTCACCCTTATCCAAGACCATGAGTCAAATTTATGAAAACTTTCCAAACAAGATAATTTCCAGTAATGAAGATGTCTAGAATTATGATATTTGGCAGAATTTTTCTTGGTTGAAGCAAAATGAAATGACATATATTCAAGATTTGATAACACAGAAGTCCAATAATCATGAGATTTGGCTTCAAGATTCCTAGGATGATGTTGGAACAATCTCTGATGTCAAAATAATTTAGCTGAAGCCATATCCAAGATTACAATGATCAAATTTGTTAAAGGCTTCAAACCCAAACGACTTCTTCTCAATGACAAAAAAGCCTAAAATATTTGTCTGATAGGTTTTCAGGATGAAGTCCCCTAAAATTTTTGAAAATAAATTACCTTATTCAATATTTAAGGTCATAGATCAAATTTATTAAATGCTTCAAACCAGGTGAGCACTGCATGTTCATTTGGTCATCTGTTGTTTGCTGTTAGATTTTTCATTTAGCTCCAATTCTTGATGAAGTCCGGGCATGACTGCATGTCATAACAGGCAGGTAAATAGGGTGTTACTACCATGTTTATTGTCGTTAAGTTTTTGTCTCTTACCTTCTACTTCTCAGAAACTGTCCATTTCATGGTAATCAAACTTCATATTGAATATATATACTCTGTATATATGAAAGGAAAGGGATTGATTCCCTTAGGATGATTCCATAACAATGAAACGTCCTGGTTCTGGTACCTCCCATAACTCTTTACGATAACACATTTACAAAGACAACTGTTTTAAGGTTAAAGTTGTATGTGAAATGAGAAGAACATCTATTTTATTTAAGTGATAGTTCTTCAAAAGGAAAAGCAACATGTTGATAATGATAAGATTTAAAGCAAATGGTCGCAATCTGAGTGAGGAGATGGGGAAAAAATAAAACGAAGAGAGCCTAAGTTCACATACAGTGTATATATATATATATACTGTATGCAAACTTTGGCTCTCTCCGTTTTAAATTTTTCAGAGAGACGAAGCAACCCGTGTTAATGAAGAGAAAATAAGAAGAGATCAGGAGGCGATGGAAACCCCAGGCCAACCAATCTCAAATAATATTTACAATCAACTGCCTGCAATTCCATAGTATACAACTGGGATAAACCCAAAGTAGCTTTTTTTTCTATACCTCAAGAGTAATGTCCCCCTTACCACCATAAATGTTTAACTACCTGTAGAAAAACGAAACAGACGCAGAGTTGTTAAAGAGCGAAGCACTAAGATGGAATGGACTTTCTGATCACGGAGGAGAATTGCCGGCAGCCAAACGGGATGCGAGACAGACAGAAAAACGCAAGCGATGGAATCAACGATGATGGACGATTTGTAACCTTAAGCTGAAGAGGTCGATAACAATGACAGATTGAGATGTGTACACACCATCCGAGAACTAAAAGCAATGGGTAAAAAGAAGAAAGGATATTGCGAAATTATCTAGAACTCCGAGTACGGAAAGACCAGACTGGATACTAACAGAGAAGAAATTGGAACCTACTCAGAATAGAAAACGGGAAACAATATAAGTAAATGGGCGGAAAAGGTTTGAAAAAATTAAAAAAAAAAAAAAAAAAAGGCGGGGGGTGGGGGGGGGGGAGATATTAATGACCGCGGTAACACGTGTACACTTTTTACCCCGTATTAACGGTCATTGTAGATTGAAAGCACATTCTGTTTAAGCATATTTTGGTCACTTAAAACATTTATATGACTGAAGTTCTTTCGAGGTATTTTAGTTTACGGGACCGATTCACATCAATGGAATAAGTAGAGTTCTTTGCCACAAGCATCGTTTGCATGTTGGCAAGTGCTGTCCGAAAGCAAGGTATTTGTGTATACGGTTTTTCGATAGTTCATCAATTAGGCCTCTATTATACACAAGTAATGGAGCGAAAAAGAATTTGTTTTTCACTTGAATCAATTGATCTTTCTCGTAGATGCCTGGTGTTAGATAATGGAAAACCAGTCGAACCTTTGTTTCACCAGGGACGTATAATACATTGTTTCACGGTCGTTTCATCCAGAAAACTTTTCCGGGTCTTTTCAGTATTTATAGGATAGAGATGGTCGAGTGGTTTTCCGCGGTATTATGGATAAAAACCTGTTGGCACATTTGTAATAAGTTCATTCTAAACAGGGACGAATCCCTGATCTGAACAGTTCGGTTACGTTGAAAAAAGATTATTTTATCATATTAGAGCAATTTGAAATTTATTACAGGTTATCTGTACAGTTTGTCAGTAACGTGTATCTTGAAACGACACTCGGTCACTGAATATTTTAATGACCTTTCATCCAAATGCCTAAAGTGATTTGGAATTCGCGTAAAATTAAATTGAACGTGACTATAATGATACGTGTGTAATAATTTGTTGATAATAAGTTAGAATGCGGGCTTAGATGGAACAAAACCAATTTGGTATTATAAAAGTACAATATTTCCCACCAAAATTCGTTTATATAGGGGAAGTAACTCTTACAAAATAAAAGAATTCTTTTACGCCCGAAGATAGAAAACGTTAACGTCAACATGCGAAGGTCGGAAATGAATGTTTTGCTAATTCTAGAAGCGACATGCTAATGGACGGGTTGAGAAAGGGACTTACAGGTAATTATTCAACGAATATATAGGTAATTTAGCGTGACATTATATCTATGCATCACTTCATCCGAAAGTTTTGAAGCATTTCAGTTTTATTAAGGGGCGTAAAACACTGATTATCGTGAATTGATTGCTGAAATCCGATGATGATCAACTCGTGGAAAAAAGTTCTCGTAACTTTCATCATGTACATATTATTGTCCAAGATTTGTATAACATGTCGTTTAAAACTCGTCGATTGAATGTGATGTGATTCATGTAAATGAAATGACCGGTGATTGTCTCCTCATTATTATAAGTTCAACAGTTACGCTATGGATCCGATTGATTTTTTGCCTAACTCACTTGTTGACAGTTGGGCTTTGCTACTGCAGTCAGAGAGTTATTGTCTATGCATGAAGATGTTAGCAATGCTAATGTAATTACTTAAAGTATATTTTGAAGTAGACCGGTTCAATTGAAATCTGAAGGCTAACTATAGTTTCCTCTGGATCCAACACCAAACATTAATAATTATGATCTAACATAGGAACTGAGCGAGGGTATGGTGATTAATACTTATGTGTTAAGTCCTTGAGTTACATTTACAACTCCCCACCCCCCACCCCCTCTCTTCCAAATTGGAGACATTCATCAGTACATAGATATCTGTCAATATAACACCATATTGAATGCAAGACATACTTGTTAATACAGGGGTTATTGGTGATAGCTATATACATGAACTGAATTAACTACCTTGTAGCATTCAAATTTTAAGTGAATTTTTTTCATATATCATAGATAAATGGGCAATCAATGTACTTTGATCCTGATTGATTAAAAACCACTTCCCGAACAAGTTGTTCTGGTATTACAGGTTTCAAACTTTTTATGTATATGTTAATGTTTGAATCTTTGAACTATTGGGTATGTTTTTGTTTCATAAAATTTTTAGGATATTTTGTAGGTCAAGATACTTTTTAATGTAATGGTTAGGTCAGGACCTTCCTTCCTACATAAAGTTCCAGCAAGCCATGCTGTCCATTGCTGATCGCATATGCAGTTTTTTGGGTTGTATTTTCAGCCATTTCTAACTTTTGTACACAACACCATAACATACTTTCTAATAATAATTCAAGGTTCTCATGCACTGCTTTTTCAGAGCATCATGTAGATTTCTCAAAGCAGTTCACTAATTGTGACGACATTTAGTCACATTTTGACAAACAGATCATCTGTCCATAAAAATGTCCGTCTGGTGTAGAAGCCAGAGAAAGCTCTGGCTATCATGTTCTGTTCTATATGTATAATTTTATAAAGAGATAGTGACTCTGTACATGTAGGCCTGTTTGAAGCACTGCATGGAAATATAACTAATCACAGCTGGGTTTTGAATTAAATTCAGAAATTAATTATTGCATTGCATTAGCAAGAAAGTTTTTCAAATAAAAATTTTTTAATATTGTATATGACAGATTATATAGTCTTGCTAATCTTTTAGGTCAGGGTTAACATTATTCATACTAAATTTTTGAAAGGTGACGGCGTAAATGTAAGACTCAGATAAGAATGGCCACAGGAGGAGCAGCCAAACCACGAAAAAACAGCAATAATGGCCAGAAATCCACTGTGAAGATCTTCATCACATCGTATTCAGACGAATTTCATTCAGAGAGAGATGTGATAAGGAAGCAGGTATAGCATGCCCTCTGTTTTTCCAGATCTCACTCCCTACCAGAATAAACAGATATATGGCAAAGCAGTCAGGATAATTGTCTGTTTGTGAATGAGGAATTTTCATTTTCAAACAAATGACTATGGATAGTTAGCTAATACAGCAATAACTTTGCTAATTAAGCTTCATAAAGTGCATCTTGAAATTGCTTGATCGGGATAGTTTTTCAACTTTGAGAGTCAGAGGTCATTAAAATATAAATTGTTCTAGATAGCTTACTGAAAATTTGGTTGTCTGTTTATTCCACTGTTTATTCGAGTACCCTACTACTCTGTGTAATTTTGACAGGTGTCTCAATCCTTTGGGTAATATTTTAAAGTTTATCATGACAGCGGAAGAAAATCTGGATATAGTGGTAGACAGAGAAGCATTGATTTGGATAGTTTTTCATCTCTGAAGGTTTGAGGTCAAAATGACAAGTACTGATTAGAAAATTGATTTTGTGCAAAGTAATTTGGGTCTCAAGAGGCTAATCAAATTCAGACCTGATGAGACCTAGAAGGATGAAACAGCTGTATGATGCAGCATTTCTTATTATTCATAGAAGATCAAAACAGCTAGATATGATGCAGCATCACTGATTAGTCCTAGAAGGATGAAACAGCTTTTATGATGCAGTGTCACTGATGAAGCCTAGAAGGTCGAAAAAGCTTTTATGATGCAGCATCACTGACAAGGAAGAAACATATGATGCAGTTTGATTAATTAATTTTCTCTACTGCATCTAATTGTAACTTTATATTAAAAAATGCTATGTACTTGTGTGCCTTTTGTACAATCCATGTATATCATGCAGTATTTATCTACAGTTATAATGGTTTCAGCCTTTCATAAAACTGAACACAAACTAGCATAAATATCCCTTCTTCCACTACATTATAAAAGCCGATATTTTAAGTTCTTAAACCGCTGATATCTCAAGATCTAAAGGTCCACTAGGTTGATACTTATTAAGCAAAGTTTAAATTTACAGTATGAAAAAGCAAAGTCACATCGATACTTGATTTGGTACCATTGATTTGACCAAAAATATAATTGATATTACCTTTTTAGTACAATGTATTATCAACATACTGTAGTGATGTGGATATTACACCACAGCAGATAAAATTAAATCCTTTCTAAGATCATTTAATTTCTCTGTCTTGTATCATTAGGTGCTGCCTGAACTGAGGTTGTGGTGTGAATCAAAGCAACTCACGGTGGTGGAACACTTTGTTAAGTGGGTAGGTAAACCAGCAACAACAGGGTATAGAAACTGAGCTAATTGATTTCACAAAAAGAATATTAAATATTGCTGAAAAGAGATGCGTACAACTGAAATTAGGTATGAAGTAGAAAGATAATCTTTTTAATGACTCTAGATCTTCTCCAATAACAACTTTCCCTAATACAATCACATTTAAGTGTATATATATTGCACATCAAGTATGTGGGTAAGTCTTCTGACCTTGCCACATGGCTCTTCATATTTGTGCTGCAGGTTAATCTTGTTTACAGAGCATGATCTTATCAAGCTAATTCAGGTTTAGAATTCAAAATGATGGCTTTTAGATTTTCTTTCTTTGTCATATTTTTAAGAAGTTAAATATTTTAATGTTATATGAAAATGATTTTATTAAAAAAGAGCAATTTGCTGCACTCTAGATTTTAGGCATGACAAAAGTACAAATTTGAATAAATTCTATTCATATAAGTAGCAGAATTCTCAAATCGTATCTTAGTGTATACAGCATATACAACAAATACCTGTTTATGAAGACCATTGGTTTCAGATCCAGTTATTACATAAATCATGATTATGACCCCTTTAAAAAAAAAGTGACCACATACAGTCCTATTTTCTCTGCTCCATTGCTCCATAAAATGATTGTATGGACAGGTTTTCGCTGCATATGGTTTGTGTCACAGTAACTTATACATACTGTTGTAAAATTGTCTTGTGTTCATGTTTTGAATGTGCAATGTGTATTTTGTTGTCTGCTTATTAATCCAGGGCTCGAGACATCCAGAGAGGAGGGATGTTATTGACCAGGAGAAGATACAGACAAGCATTGAGTCATGTTATTTCCATAATGTGATGCCCTTATTTCTTAACATAACCAGGTTGGTAGTACCTGAGCTTGACTCGTTATGGATTGATATCTACAGCATACAATCTATCAATATTTTGAACGGATGAAACATCAGAAGACAAATATATATGGCTATAAGGACTATGTGCATTTTAGCATTTAGCTATGTATATCACCAATTCCCATTGTTATAATTTTTTATGTTTGTAAGATCCTATTGATAACTGTAGTTTATGAAGTGGCAGAGTTCATGCTTAAACAATAAGCATTTTGTAATTTATTCTCTTATAATGAACAAACCCCCCTAACTTTTTAAATTGTGATAAATTGGAGGCTCTGGCTACTTCAGTCTGTAATGTCAAGACACACATGACAAATTAAATACGCTTTAGATTATTTGGTTCCTCAAGAGTATTGAGGAATGTTTGTGACTTCTGTTGACAGTGAGGCACTAGGATGGGTGCCGATGTGGGGAGAACACTTGGATGATAACATAGAGGATTATATTGCTGCATATGGTTTACTGGTGGAGGACCTAGAGGTTATGTATGGGGCCTATCGTGAGGATAACCATAACTGTACGTATCATTTTCTACTAGCATGTGCTGTAAATCTTGTTGATATGAAGTCACTTCCTGTTTATATCCACTATCACGTCATATCAAAAAACAAAATCAATGAATATGTGTACATATTTGATACATAGGTTTCCAAATAACAGAGGTTAATAATAAGACAGGTTTAATTGTCACAGGCAGCGGTACTTATTAGGAGGGATAACACCGTCTATGATTTAAACAGTGAAATTCATTTATGTTTAATTTGTGTATGAAGATGCTATTGATAAAACAATTAGATTCAACATATTTCTATTTCATGATTCAGCTTTATTTTTGATGCGGCAAGACGATTTCCTTGAAAAGGTGCCAGCTACAGAGAACAAATATTTTGTGAGAGACACAGCTGCTTCTCAGAAGATCAAAACTGCTGGAGATAAAATCTCTCAAAAATTTCCAGTAAGCTTTTACCTGTCCTATCTATAATACAGGGAACAAGTATTTCCTTTTTATGTTTTATTTACTGTCAAGAAATGATGATAAATAGAGGCAAACAATTTATGTATTAGTCCTCCTTGAAGTATATATACTAAAAGGATAAAGAAACGCAGGGTGAACTTTAAACCAGAAATTAAGTATGATATCGGGCTTCATTTAAAACGAAATTTTGTATACTTACAGATAAATTAAAGCTTAACAATTTCCAAAGTTTGTAATTTGCATCTGACAATTGGTTTAGAGGTAATAACGATTAAATTGAATGGACCCATAGGATTTTGAAATTGAAATTGAACTGAGTCATCAATATCTTGTATGTCCGCCGTTTGCTGTGGTCATGGCCCTTATTCTTCTGGTCATAGAGTTCATGAGAGCATTAATCCGTCTTATGGGGATGTTGTCCCACTCTTCAATCAGAGCTCTGATCAACTGCTCTCGAGTAGCAGGGGGTGGCTGGCGCTTTCGAACCTGTCTATCCAACTGGTCCCAAAGATGCTCGATCGGGGACAAATCAGGGCTATATGGTGGCCAATCTAGTGGTTGAATGTTGTTGTTGGCCAGAAAGACTTGGCAAATCCTTGCTACGTGGGGCCTAGCATTATCCATGCTGGAGGGTTAGATTATGCCGCTGTAAGAAAGGGATAACATGGGGGGGTCGGAGGATCTCATCACTATACTTAGCTGCTGTTAAATTGCCATCAATAACAACCAATTGTGATTTTAACCTGTGTGAGATTCCTCCCCACACCATTACTGAACCGCCCCCAAACCTATCCTTCTCTACAACGCAAGCGTCTGTAAAACATTCGCCATGACGTCGGTAGTCACATTGACGACCGTCAGATCGATAAAGACAGAATCGAGACTCGTCCGTAAAGAAAACTTGTCTCCACTGCCTCAGTGGAAACCGTCATAGAGCATGTGCAGCAACCCAGGCCATACGACGCTGATGTCCAGCAGGGGTAAGATGTGGACCTACGTAGGGGCGACATGCTCTTACACCAACTTCTCGTAATTGATTCCTTACAGTTTTTGAACTTATAGGACGCCCATGATTTCCACGAACATTAAGTGCACTATCAACGGCAGTAAGGCACCGATTACGCACATGAGAGACGACGATATAACGATCCTGACGTCGTGACGTTACGCGCGGACGTCCTGACCTAGGTCGATCGGCCAATAGCCCAGTTTCCCGAAGATGTCTTACAACACGTTCTATGGTGGAAACATTAACACCAAAGTGCCTAGCAACCTGATTTTGCAGCTGTCCTTGCATCAGCATCTGAATGGCCTGACCCCTCTGAACTTCTGTGAGTCGTGCCATTCTTAAAACGAATCAAATTCTCAATTAATTTTAGGGAAGCAGTTGGTCTGTATAAAGACTAACGAAGAGTGACTTGACCAACGCTGCATGAGACCAGAACAATACGGTGCACGAGATTCTTGTTTTTTCCTTCCTCCATTTACCAGAGCTGTGCACTGTACCTTGACTAAATTTTCGATACATGACAAGGTGTAATATGACCTAATTACTCAATCCACAAAGTTTCACTTTATTTGGAGAACGCGTTTTCAAAATATCGGAATAAATATTACCCTGCGTTTCTTTATCCTTTCAGTATACAGTATAGAAGTCAAACCTATGTTATAATGGACATGATGTTAACATTTCCTAAAGTTCAAGACACTAATGTTATCAGTATCACACAGCAGTATTTGAAGATAATAATATGTTCCTTCTGTTAAACACGTCATATATTCAGCAGATAGTTTTAATGAAGTAAGCTAGGCTTATTTTACATGTTTGGAGTGCACACCCTCCTACTTTAATAACCTCAAGGTAATTAAAAGCATTCTATTTTGTAGTGAAAAAGTTGTGTAATATAACATTTGGTCACAATATTTTGCAGTCTAGTAGAATTTCCAAGTATAAAGTGCAATATATGGGTTTGGACCAGAAGAAGAGACCACGGGTACAGCTAGAGGACAGCTTCACACAGATGGTATATATACCTCATAATCTCATGTCCCTTGTTCAGTGTGATTAGTCTTGAACTCTTCTAAACAAATCTGAAAGAAGCCACATTTTCTTTTTTTTTTTGAAACAACATAAGAATGAATGATTTCTATGGGAAAAGATTATTTGCTGAACAATGTAACTGTTTTTAGGTAAGTTGTTGGAATGTAGCAAAACTGGATCAGAATCAACTATGTCAAATAAGTTTCTTGAGTTTGAGTAACCATCTTGAGTTTAAGAGGCATGATCTGGCTCGTATATCCTTCAGGAGTTAATACTCAAAATACTGTATATTGGTAATATTTCACATGTATTTTATTTTGGCTATATTTGCATTTCGACTACAATGGTCAAATTTAAATCACCATCAAAATATTTAGCACTTCACTATCATTATTGAGAAGTGTCACAGTATGTTCTTATTACTTAGTGAAAATATAGCACATTTGTACTAGTTCCACTACAGCCAATTGTTTTGAGTGAAGTGACATTTGGGACGATTAATACACATTGCAAGATTTACACACACATTTACAAGGTGTGAATCTGTTCTGAAACAGATTTACTCTCAACCAATTATACTCAAAAACATTGCAAAGCAAACTGAAGTAATACTGACTATTGATATACGCAAGTGATCCTCAAAATATCGGAAGCAGTGCAGCAATATATGACCTCTTGGAAGTGTGAAAATGTTCCATAACTGTAAAGGTAAATGTAATTGACCCACATATTTCAAGGTATACATTAAAGACTAAAATCACTACACAGACTGCATTTCATATTCTTTCTCACATAATTGACTTGTTTGCGGCTTTATGTCTTAAAACAAGCAAATAAGATAAGATAAAATTAGATATCTAACATATTTGAGCAAAGACTCATGATTGAATTTTGCTGATCAAGATCTATAATGTTGGTGGATGCAGTGTCCAATGAAAGCATTTTGTCACTTTGTTTATTTAGGTGACAGACTTTTGTAAACAGAAAATAGCCTATGATTTCCTTGGGGAACAGCCCCAGTCTTCTACCAGGGAGGACTCCAACACCAAATTAGAGCATCAGTTCTTTATGAAAAATAAAGGGGAATTTGTGATAGGTAGATCTGACGTCATCCGTAAGGTAGGTCGTATGATTTTGAATCTAATGCTGGTCCTTTAACCTACCTGCTTTCATACAGCATGGCAGAAAGATAGAATGTTAATTTGATTGTTGGTACTGACTACACCTGAAGGCAATATCAATCAGCAAATGTTCATAAATAATTATTCTAGTAAGTTATTTACTTCACATGCTATTAACATCCACCCATGTATCTCAAAGTATGTGCTATAGCCTCCAGTGTCTGAAACGTTTCTTGATTTAAGGAAAGATGTTAGCTTCAGTTTTCCATAGGAAACCACTGACAAAGGAAAAAAATAGGGGTTTTTTTTAAATATTTCTGATGTGCTTATCTATTAGAAAATTTTAAGTTTGCCTGGGAAATTTCCTGAATTTTAAGAAATTGAACTAATGAAAAAAATCAAGAAAAAGTGGAAGTCATATTCATTATCATGTAATGTGGACAGATTGAGGATTATATATTCCGGGACGAGAAGGATGTTCCACTTCTGATCCTCGGAGGACAAGGGTATGGCAAATCCTCCATCTTATGCAAGGCTGCATCTGTGATAGAAAAGAAAGTACAGGATGAACAGCTACAAAGGTAGGCTATAATTACAGCTAGATTTTCGTGTAGAATATAACAGCTACAAAGATAGGCCAAAATTACAGCTAGATTTCAGTGTAGATATTACAGCTACAAAGATAGGCCAAAATTACAGCTAGATTTCAGTGTAGAATATTACAGCTACAAAGGTAGGCCAAAATTACAGCTAGATTTCAGTGTATAATAGAAAAGCTAAAAACGTAGGCCAAAATTACAACTAGATTTCAGTGTAGAATAGAATAACTAAAAACATAGGCCAAAATTACAACTAGATTTCAGTGTAGTATAGAATGGCTACAAAGGTAGGCCGGAATTACAACTAGATTTCAGTGTAGTATAGAATGGCTACAAAGGTAGACCGGAATTACAACTAGATTTCAGTGTAGAATATAACAGCTACAAAGGTAGGCTAAAATTACAGCTAGATTTCAGTGTAGTGTAGAATAGCTACAAAGGTATGCCAGAATTACAGCTAGATTTCAGTGTAGAATAGAATAGCTGAATAAAATGGAATAAAACAGCTATTTATTGTAGAACATTTATTAGTGGTAGACAGAAGATATTTTATCAGTTAATGAAGATACCTCGTAATTTCATTAAGTATTTCCTTGAGATTCCCTAAATATAGATACTGTTGCTCTGAAAGTACATTAAAAATATAACTTGCTGTTTCTTTAACTTAATATAATTAATTGTTAATCATCTTAAATTTTCCTGAATAAATCGGGTCTGTAATCCTTAAATGTGAATTCATTGATATGAAGGGGATTTCGATATAAAATACACTACTGTATCTTTACAGTACATCACGCCAGAAGTGGCATGTTTTCTTCCACTTTGTTGGTGCAGCACCTGGTTCTACATACCTTGAAGCCATGCTAAAACGTCTGCTCAGGGAAATGGAAGTTATCAATGTAAGTAGACTTAAGTTTATCATCTGTGTAAGGGTCCTTGTAATTTATCTGACGTCAATAAGAGTGTATTTGTCAGTTGTTGTCAAGGTTAGTTTGTCTTTCATCATTATCAGTATATGTGTACCTGCCATAAATAGAAGTGAACTTAGAATCAATGTAAAAGAACCTGGCATCAGAGTATGCCTTAATTTTGCATGAGGAGAATCTTCAAAACTTTTTGAGAGAATAAACAGACTTGGGTTGATACAGATTCTAAAGCTCAGCTATACTACTGCCTATTATGTAAATAGATTAAGAATTCAGTGAGGAATCATGTCTATGCTTGTGAATAGGCTTACCATCATTTGAAAGTTAAAAAGGCTGAGTTATCATTTCAGACCGTAACTTCATAAACAATGGACTGATTTCATTTACTATAATGTTGTTCATAATTAAAAAGAATGCTGAATTAATGAGATATTGAATCTTTGCAAAGCATTTAAGTCATTATGATATTTTCCATGCAAAATCATTCTGGCCAGTACATGCATTGGTGTGAACTGAAATCTGTATCAAGGATTCAATGTAAAGTATGTTTCTGCTATTATAGGACTCTAACATCCCACGAGGAATTGAATCTACTGCTCAGATGTGTTGTAGCATGCTATCTAACCCTAACACACGGCCAGTGATCATCTTCATAGACGCTCTCAACCAGGTACCTGTTTGGTCATTTAGTGATATTAAAAAATCAATTGATAAATAAAAGTATTATTTTGAATCTTCAAAATTGATTCAAAGTTTTTTTCTGTAAACTTTCTTATAGCGGAATAAAAATTATTTGAAGTTGAGTGCAAAAGTCTTTCTTTGGGCAAATAAAAGAATATGAAATATAATGAATTGAAGAGTTGTACATAAATTAGTGCATCAGAGTTTATGTGCTGATTGTTAAATGCCATCAATTGACATGTGTTTACACTTTCACAAGTTACAATCCGTTGATTAATAAAAAAGATACACTTAACACACTAAATCATTTTACTTTTATAGTTTGCTGAGGAACAGGCAGCCTTAGTTATGAGTTGGTTGCCAAGGAAACTTGCTCCTCGAGTGCGCTGTGTGTTTTCCACGATAGAGAACACACCCCAGCACAAAACCTTGGTTGCCAGAGAAACAAAACCTATTTTACTTGAGATAAGTCCCCTGGACATGGAGTCTCGTCAGGTATGTTGACTCTCTGGCTGTTCAACAATTATCCAAGGGAGATAATCCAGTTTGATAGGTCATCACTAAGCTAAATAGTCAGCTGAAGAATGCTACCAGTAGATTATACAAATAATATAAATAATGTGTGCATTATCTTTTACTGTGATTGTTAAATCATATATTTTCCTTTGATTCAATTTTTGTAGTTTTTAAAAAAATAACTATTTCATGGACACTTGAATTTGTGGGTTATGAAGCTCATATGAATTCTTGAATTAAGAGTATAATTTTTTTTTTTTTTAAAGTACATTTTCCTTTGTTGGACTCATATTTACAGCAATTTTTTAATTCCTTTTTTAAAATTATATTAAGAAATTTAATTAAGTCATATTCATTAACTAACTAAAAAAATCTAGATTGAAAACAGAAATTAAAAAGTTCAAACATTTTACTTCTTTTTCAAATGTGATCAGAAAATAGTAACAGAACTGCTAAAGAAGTATAACCGTTGTTTGAGCGAGAGTCAGTTGAGTCGTTTAATGACCAAGCAGACATCGGAAAACCCTCTCTGGCTCACTGTGGCATGTGAGGAAATCCGCCTTCTGGATGACCTCTGTGATGTAGACAGAAAGATCTCGGAGCTTCCAGAAAGTCTACTTAGGTATGTAAGGTTAAGGCCAATGTGAAGGGGGAATATTATCTACAGATCTCTGAATCTATCTCTGTCTCCAAGATAAGCTATAGATTTTGTAAACAGTGCAGTTTTGGAAGAATACGACATTACAAAATTCTCAAATCAGATAGTCAAGCAAGTTTGTGATAGGATACTTCATTGAAATGTAAGACAGAACAGCAAGGCAATGTGTTGTTTTCATAGAATAACCTTTGACCTTAGCTTATGTGTACAGAAACAAAATGTCACACATGGTAGATTTGAAGGATTCATTTTGCACAAATCCTTGTAAGGGCTTATGATTTCAAATTTATTTGAAAAAAATAAATATAAATACTTTGTGAAATATCTGAAAATGACTTCAAGAAATATTAATATATCAGGTAATATCATATTGAAATACCTTTATTCATATTATGTGGATTGATAAATAAAAAATCGTGATTTTATGATAAAGCTTCCGAAATAAAGGGAGATAATTTATTTACGCAGCCTGCTGGAGTATCTGTTGACACGACTAGAGACAGAAGCTGGTGGTAACCTGGTAGTTGCCACTTTGTGTCTGTTGGAAGCCTCATCAGCTGGACTCCTAGAGAGTGAACTTCGACAGATCCTGGGACAGGAGGCCACACTCATGCCACCAAGTCCATTTGACGAAAAAGGTACAGATAATAATTGATCATCTTCCATGATTTTATTTCATTATTGCAAACAATAAATAAATCCTGATTAGTTGAAAACATAACCAGTTACACTGAATATTTATGAGATAGTTTTGGTATTTATTTTAGTGGGATAACACTAATAAAAGAAAGTTGAAAACAAATGTTAAAATGTTTTCTGAATTGCAATAAATAGGCCATCAGTAATTAGAAATGGACAAGAAAAAGATGAAATATTTTACATAACGACCTTAAATTTTCATTGGTTGTTTACTTTCTTAGTTTTTATTATTAAAAGTGAATTCCACTCTATGTATAGGGGGATACTTTATTTATTTTTAGTTCCTGTATATCAATATAGAAAAGTAAAAATGACACATTCAGAAATGTTTTTGCAGGCATGAAACCATTGATATATCCTATGGTATAGTATATGGAATGAGAAACTAGAGTTATTAATTGTTATTCATGTCCAAAAATTAAGTGGACTTTGAATTCTTTCAGTATCTAAATAACCTTTCAGCAAAGTTAACTTCTTTACTAAAAAATAACACAAGGAAAATTCAACATTTAGTGATGGATATAGCATTTTAATGTCTGTCGTTTCACAGAGGAGAAAGAATCATCAGAGAAAGAAAGTGCAAAAAATATGGGACCTCTTCCTGATAAAAAGTGGACAAAAGTGTTCTCCACACTTCAGCCATTTCTCCGGCCTTATGGGGACAATCGTGAGGGACGGCTGGACTTCTACCATCGTGCCCTCAGCAAAGCTGTCATAAAAAGGTTTCAATCTCTTTCTGATTTCAAAAGTGAAATTCGGATTTTGTAAAATTTTCTTTCAAGATGTTCATTCAAAAAATAGTACAAAAATTTACACGAGAGAAAAACTTGTTTGTTTCATGATTTTTATGAAATATATTTCCTTTTTAGTTAGAAGTGATCTTAACAGTGTATGATCTGGTGTGAAGTTTTTGTAGTTAAAAAATAAAGTAATTTAAAGCAAAATTGAAGAAAACTTAAAAGAAACTATGCATATGCACCAGTCATGTTGTTTTGTGCTGCATGGTGCTAATGTACATTGTTTAAGTATTTTAAGCAGGGAAAGCCCATATTCAGATAAATATATTAAAGATTGATTATTAGGGAAAATTTGATTGATATGTCATATATGTTGCTGGTTGGTTTACAGATATTTCCAGAAGAGTGATGAAGAGAAAGCCAATGGTCAAGAAAAATCGGACTCCTACTATTGGTGGCATAAAAAACTCGCTGACCACTTCCAACACATGGACAATGTTGATCGATATGTAGAGGTCAGTCTGGCAGTGAACATTTGGCGCAATACCCAAACTTTAAATACTTTACGCAAATAGAATATGATTAATTGTCCTGAGATAGCACTGTTTTGGGGAGAAAATGGTCAATATTTGCAAGTCTCTTTCATGTTTAAGAATGAATCTTTTTGGTTATGACTTCTTCCATCACCCTGCATACACAGGAGTTTCCAAGCAATAAATGAAACTATGCCAGTCTGAATCATCTTAATTGTCTGGCTTTGTGATCTTGGAAAAGTTCAAAATCGAGAACTACAGTTTAGGTACATGTCAATATGTTTTATACATTAACAGGAATATCCATGCCAGCTGGTCTGTCTGGATGATGGTTATCGTCTAGCCCAATGTCTCTGTGATTGGAGAATATTTGATCAGTTGTACCATGAAGAATTCAGCTCCAGGCTGCTAGCATACTGGAGAAAGGTATCTATTACTTACAGCAGTTGCATCCTCTACTTACAAATTAGGGAAATTTCTGTACAGCTGTTACTTTTTTCCTGGATTACATTGTCACTGTTTCTATTACGGGTTGGTATGGCTGCTAAGGTAAACAGTCATATGTATGTTGACTTTCTGTTACAGGTTGGTACGGCTGCTGAGATGATCTCCTACTATGAGAAAGCATTGACAAGGTTTGAGGAAGATGACACAGTAAATGAGGAGAATGTGTCTATACGATACGAGAAAGTATGCAGGGTTGTGTAAGTGATATTGATACAGTAGAGACAATGGATGAGGAACATGCCTTTAAGATATCAGTTTGCAAGGTTTTGTAAGTTAACCAAAAGAATTGAGAAAAGTGACCTGTATATAGCTGTTAATTTAGTGAGAATTGTATTACATTTGGGAACTTCTATTATTAGCTTTTATAGACAGGTACATTTTGTACTTGTTATATAAAAGTGACCTTTTTGTGCAGATTTGCCAATATTTATAGTATTATTGTCAGAATATTTTCAAAAGGAGATTCCTATATTTTTTCTTTGGAGTATTTTGGAAATATATATCTTTAAGAAAAAAACCTTAATATATTCAATTTCAAAATTGAAATTCGTTCCTGTTTTGTTTACACAGTATACAGGCGGGAAAATACTTAGAAGCATTAGAACTTCTGCGGACAGCCATGAAAATTGAGGAGAAAGAGCTTGGAGCTCGGCCACATCGTATGGTGGAGTTGTACGCTCTAATGGCAGAGATTTATGATGAGGTATTAAAGATCTGTGCTGTGGACTCCCTCATAAGTCCTATAATTAGATATAATTAGATATAATGTGAAAACTACTCGATCTTGTGTGCTAGATATTTGATTTGTCTAATGTTTTATTACATAGTTACCAGATGGTTAGAAATAGGTTCTGGTATTGAAGCTTGAATTGGATTAAAACACTACTGTATATGAGCAGTGATCAATCTCCTTTTTATTTTTATGGGTCCTATTCAAGTATGTCCCTATCAAATTTCTTTGAGTACAGGACTCAAGACTATAAGCATGTAGATTTATCATTGAAATGCCCCTTGTTAGATTCACTCTTATTATTTGGAAAATTTGCAAGGCAATACTAAGGTGAAACTACATTAAAAATTCCTCCGACTACAGTATTGGGTTTTTATGAAGTGAAAAATAATATTTCGAAACCAATATTTTCTTTTAGTTATTAGATTGTTTTCTAGCATATTGTACATATATCTTCCTTGTTCTACTTGGATTTCAGAAACTCAAGTTGAATGACTTTGTGTCCCCTAGTCAGCTCCCAGATCTCAGGAAAACTATACATTACGGGAGGAAGTCTATAGCCTTGAGGAAAAAGCTCCCTGGCACATATCACAAGGTAGAATTCCTGCAAATATGTCATGGCAGTTTTTTTTTAAAATAGCTATGTAACTTCTATGGAATGTTGTGTAAAAAAGTCCTCAAATTAATTATTGAAAAGTACCTTAAAGACAGTCACCTTTTGCTGCCATTGATTAATTTCCAAATCAACAGTATAAGAGACATTTTGATTGGTCAATAATTTGACCTTTGCGGTCAGTGGAACGTTGATTCCTATGGGCCCCTGTCAAATCCTCATGTAACAAGTTATGAAATGAATAAAAGACATCTGATTTTAATTAGATTAATATTGAAGGAAATTATTCTCTGTCTTTGTATGTAATATAAATTTGGGATGTAAATGCCAATCTCCACTGTGCCTATTGTTTTCAGTATGAAAATTAGCCTCCAGCTGATTTAAATATTTTATGCCTATATCTGAAAATAGGTTGAGAGTTTGTATTTGTTCCTAGCTGGTGCTCTCTAACTTGCTCTCTCTCTATCCATGCATCTCTTTATCACCGTTACTGATATTTGCCAGATTTTGCTCTACATATCAGTATATATCTCTCTAGGCTAGAAGAGTGTCACTTTCAACTCATTCTGCTTATACAGTTACAGCTTATGTTCATTTTATGATATTCCAGTTTGAGAGGAGAGGAGTTGATTGATTGTTTGCCTTCTTAAGAAAAAAGATGACCCAATATTTCAGTGGCTCATGGAGGTTATGTCAACCACATAGAAAACAAAGTAAAAAGTGATAGAAGTTTTGATTGAAAATGTTTTGTGACACAATCTGATAACCATTTTCTATTGGTAAAATTGTTTATAATTTACAGTTGGTAATATTTGAGGGAGATTTAATTTTGCTGTATTAATGGTCAGTAAAGGTAGTAGGAAAATAAATACCCAATGAACAATTTCTACAATTTCTGCCTGTATATATGAACACATTTTATAGACATGCACAAAATTTAAATGTAGCTTTGAATTAGCCCTAAGCAGTACAACAGTGAAATATTAGAGAGGCAAAATCCACTACTGTATATAGTTATCATTAAAGAAGCTTTCTTTGGAATCTTAATGGGAGACTTCACCTGTACAAAGGGCAAGTGAACTTATTTCATGGTAGGGCCATCGTCATCTTTCCATTGTCTGTCTTGTTTTAGACAACTTATTCAGAATACCCCCGAGACTAGGGGTTGCAATATTTGCCCAGTAGCATATTGTGATGAAGGGCTGTGTGAAATTCTATCTCAGAAATGACCTGGGTCTGCTTCAACATAAACGAGGTCTGAGGTGTGAGAATTTTGGAATTATAATCAAATATGAAAAAAATTTCATTTACTTTAATGAAGCTCAGTTCTTGGATTGGATGGAAATGCATTGGGGGTCTAAATGTGGGACGAAACCATAGTACCTGGAGAATACTCATTATATAGATTCAGGCACATATGGGTAATCTTTTTTGAAAAAAAGTATAATATCCACTTTGTCCCCTAAACACTTAAAAAATTCATAAACTGTTGAAATATTGTTTGATATTCTTTAAATCATTTTGATTTAGTGAGTTCAAAAAAAGAATAAAGAGGGAAAAGCACATTCTGTACCAATATCTTTGTCCTCCTCCTCCTCACCCTCCTCCTCATCTTCCCTCTCTAGATTCACATTGAACTGCTATAACAATGTGTATGTTCATTATGGTCATTTCTGTTTGTTAACAGTTTAAGTTAGGTATGAGTCTGATGAAGCTAGCCTTTAACATGGAGAGCTGGGAGGCGTGTGGAGGCGGACCAGAACTCACGGGTGAGGCAGCCTTAGCCGAGGGGAACAAATACATAGACAAGGCTCTCAAGATATTTGAGGAGGTATGTATTGCTGTAGTAGTGATGGGAAATTGGTCAAAATTTATAATTGATGATCAGTTGAAATTTGATAGACTTTTCAATGTAATTAATCAGTTTCATAATCAGCTGACTGATATATTCTCTACTGCAGTAATTTTTTTTGTAGCTTGAACCTTAGCTTTACTTACCTAAATTTGAAAAATGAATATTATTGGCTATTGGCATCTTTATAAAGCAGAATACAAATTTGGCTTTTGCTATTAATGTAGGTGATTGATTGTGAAAATTACAATTGATCATCGCATTAGATTGGGTTCAAGGATTAGATAATCAATCCTATCTGATCATCATCACATCATTATGTTTTAGATACATTGAAGGAAAAGTAGATAACCTAAAAAAATACTCTTACCAAATAAACATGGAGTATTATGGCAGTAATGTCTTGGTTTAATAGACACATTTCATCATTTAGGGTTCAAACTTCATAATTTAAAAAACAAAAAAATTCTTGATCTCTTGTTTTCTCATTTAATGGATGATTCTTAAGTTATTAGTATTAGAAATGATCACTATTACAAAAGGATTGATTTTAACAATTAATTGGTTCATAGTCATATTTAATTTGCAGAATAATTGTACCCACAAAATCATCGAAAGTAAAAAAACTTTTTAAAGAAATTAATCATTTGAGCAAATGCTATATGATAGCAATGTGTTGACTTTGAATTAGGAAATAAACAGATCACAAAAAGCATATGGGAACATTTGATTATAACTGAAGTCAAATTGAAAAGTTGTTTACATGAAATTTATCCCTTCAATATGCATTATTATTACCACCTCTGCTCTCATAAGAATCAATAACTTCTGAATAAATATGTCAGATTTCTATCCTATTTCCTGTTTCTTTTAGTTAAATGATATGGGACACTATGCCGAGGCCCTAATGACAAAGGGTGTCCTGGCTCTGAATAAATATGTCAGATTTCTATCCTATTTCCTGTTTCTTTTAGTTAAATGATATGGGACACTATGCCGAGGCCCTAATGACAAAGGGTGTCCTGGCTCGTCGTGGCAGTATGGAACAGTTGAAAGTAAGTATTTTTTTGGTCACATGTTTGAAGAATCGGGAAAGTTGGGGCTAATGTAGACATCTTGGCGTCTGCAGTATACAAAAATACTGTACTTTGTTAGTCACTTAAGATTGATTGAAGGTTTTTTGTTTGTCTTTACAGCTGTATAATGAGGCAATGGATCTGTGTATGCAGATGTATGGCGAGTACCACATTCTGACATCTCGGCTCTACATCAATATAGGTATTGTGTATGAAGATAACAATGACTTCAAAAAGGCATATGAGTATTTCAAAAAGTGGGCTCGTGTAAGTGAGGAAATCCTTGGTCCTGATCATCCGAAAACTCAAAGAGCAAAAGGTGTGTTACGTGAGAGTCGTTATCAGAGAATCGCACGAACTCTTGGTGAGAGTGATGATGATCATGACGAGGATCGTGATGAGGATACAAATGAAGATGAAGAAGAAATGGAAAATCCAGACCTTGAACATTATTATGATGATCAAATAAGTCAGGGGGTAGGACAGCAGATACAGCTCGATAATAGTTTACTGGAGACGCTGAATCCGTCAGAGATCAGTACAGAAGAGGCAGAGAATCAGCGAAACCTTGGACATACTCACCAAAGTAATGTCCTCCAGCCTATCAATAATGCTGATACCATTGAGCAGTTGATGAATGGTTATTATGAGGGAAATGAGGACGAGGATGAAAACGGTAGTGGTAGTAATCACGAAAACTCTGATAATGAAAATTTTTATGATGATAATTTTGAAGACTATGAAGAACATTACATCCTTCATTCAGATAGTGGCCCTGTTATAGAGGAGTTTAATGTGAATCTAGAGGAGGAAGATGACGAGGAGGATGAGGAAATTGTTCAAATCACAGCGCGGGACTCCTATAATAACGACCTTGAACAGGACAATCGATATGCGGGGGATAGTCGTGAAGGAAGCGATGATGATCCCTGAATCTGATACTCACAATCTTAATATTACACATTGAAAATGTCTTGTTTGCAAAATGGACACCAGCTAAGCAAAGATCTGCCTCCGTTAGTAATCTTCTTTGCTTTATAGGTTTTGACCAGTGTTATGTAGTATTTCAGACTCGCAATCCTTTGGATTTAAAGCCTCATCTGCTACAAAGTATCTTAACACTTCAGAACTTGGATGTTATCAGAAAAGAGATCTCAAGGAAATTTGTGCTGTTAATCATTGTGTTTTTGGAAAAGTCCTGTGCCGATGAATTCATTGTTTTTGTGGAGTTATTCTTAGTCTACACCGAAGCCTCATTGTGAATTTAATTGACAAAATCATATGCACTGAATTGTCAATATTTTCACACCAGAACTTTAAATCATTCAAAGCTGATTTCTAAACATAACCTTATACTAAAGTATAAACCTAATTACATGCAGTCATGTAGATTTCAAAAGTACCTCTGGCACATTTATTGAAATTTATAAAGGTTAACTATAGCACACTAGCGCAGATGTCAATTCACATCTAACGTGATGTTCATTCATTTCTCAGTATATATTATGTTAACAGGTAAATTTAATCATTTTTTTAATTTAAGTACTCCATATTAATTTATTTAGACACTCATAATTAGAAAGAAGTATAATAATACTTGTAATATATACTATTCCATAATAGACATCCAAGCCCATGTCTATAAGACCACAGAAAAACAGAAACGAGGAATCATTTAAAGATGGATGGCACACAGTTAATGAGAAGGGTGAAAAATTAAAATGAGATCTCTTATTTCACTTCATTTTCTGGGCTTCATTACATGGAGACTGTGCTCCATTACACAGTCTTTTTCTGAAATGCAGGTTCTTGTTTGTTTTGAAGTTTACACAGATGATGCCAAATTCACCTCAGTAGTAAAGTTTGGTCTGTTTGATGTCTCACAGATGTGTTTGAATTACACTTTTTTTAAAAAAAAGACTTACCAATTTGTTTCAATTATAGTATACTGTATATGTATTTAAATTACGGCATTCTGAGAAGGGTTAGACTCTTAAGCATAATCTGAAATTTGCAAAAGAAATATTTCAAATTAGTGGTAATATAGTTTTAAGACATGCACTGTATATGTCCATGTGTTTTTCAACTGTGACCATGTACAGGTAAGACTATCACAGTGCCATACTTTAATGAAAAATGCTATACTTTTCAGGTAAAATGACCATTCTAACTGACCAATAGTACTGTATGTATATAACACTCATCAACATGGCATTGTTGAATATGTTGTATTTCATGCCCAATGGCAGAACCTAGAAAATTTAGCACTGCTCTTGAATTAGTGCAAAGACTATTAGAATACTGCTTAAATAAGTACATGCATAGTTATTGATAGGTAAATATTTGGACCAAGGTCATTGGAACAGTGATTTCAACAGGTAATGAAATGAAATTAAAGTGTTCCGATTTTCATCTGATTGATAAACAAACTAACACCCAGAATAAACAGCTGTTTTTTAATCATAAATGTGATAAATCAAAAGAAATAATTTTATGTCCAAGATGTGGCACCATGTTAAAAGCCTAGTTGACCACTTGAACCCTTGGCTATTCACATCACTTGCGAAGTTGGTCTTTCTGTTTTGCAGCTGGTCATATGTCATGACCTCTGGCAGATCTGTGTGCTGTCTTAGCTACATGCAGCTTCCGTGTTTAACTCTGGAAATTATTTTCCTTTGTTTTAATTTGATTAATTTGTTCAGAGTTTTACAATTAGTACAACTAATTGTTCTGACAGGATGACATATACATATTGATATAAACTAGTGATATATAGTGATAGCATGTTTAATGTTATTTATTTTTACATCCATGGTATTAAGAAATACAGGAAATCATGTTTATGCTGAAGCATATGTAAAACTTCAAAGTGCTGAACTATTACCACTGTGATGAATGTCTGGTTAGAAAAGAAATTGAATTTTAAACCTCGTTTGATTTGTAGACACTGAAAATCTATACTGGCCCTGACATAAAACCGTGCGATACCTAAATACAAGGCTAATAAAACATAGTCTCATACACACGAAAACAGTTTGAATATGTTTTTAACAAATGCAAACCATAGATGAAGTACCATGTACTATTTGTTACTCAAATTCTGCCTTTGTGTAATACAGAGTTATCTGCTCTTGTGAGGAGGTATTGATTGTTATGTCATTAGTTTTTGAGAGAATAATGACATAATTTTCTCATGCACATTAATCTCCTCACAGGAGCAGATAACTCTGTATTACAAAAAAGACAAAACCATATTCTTTAAAATTACCAACCTTATCCTTTTGTATTCTTTCATAACTGTTTTGAATCACATTTAGTTATTCAAAACTTTACAAGTCTTCCTTTGTCACCGTTACCAACCCTGAAGAGTTCCCATGCTTTAATTGTTTTTAATTATGAACTGCTGTATTGAGAATACTTCTTCCCTGATGTTGGTATAATGTCGTATAATCCTGCTGATTGTGTTTTTTTCCTGGATTATAAAAAGAAATACAAGTGAAAACTGATTTTAATTCAGTTGGAAATTGATTTTACTCCAGCATTCAAAGGAAAGCTGTTTAATTTCTTTAAAAAACCCTGGCAAAGGAATTACTATTTTTTTTATATTTTCATATCAATATCATAAAACCATCATTGTTGCACCATGGTTATGTTGTACTGGTGTCGAGTGGTATGTCAAAGGATTTCTAGATGTAACTACAACAAAGTTAGGATGTATTACATGATGATGCTGGCTATCAGATATGTAGTATGATGTGTTTGTGACTTTGTTTCCATTTCCCTTTAGCAGTGCAAGAAAATATTGCAAAACCCTTTGCAATATTGAGACCTCAGTGATTGTTTTTGTTTTTGGGGGGGATTTTTTTTATGCCTGTCAGTTTGGTATAATATTTATCTAATAATAAACCCATGTCAGATAATTAGCCCACCTTTATCAATTTTTATTGTTTTTTTTTTTTTTTTTTTTTGCTGTCCTGAACAAATTAACCTGTTCCCTGGCTTTGAATCAAGAGATTTTGTGTTGGTCACCTGTATATTTTTCAAGATAAAGCAATCATATAACTTCTACATGTGATAATTAGGACAACAGGGAAATGATGGAGTCCTGCTACTACTTTTATGGACAATATACCAACAGCAACACATTTAAATTTGTACAATGAAAATGTACTGAAATCAACTTTATCAACCATATGTATTTTCAGTTGGTCTATAAAGCATGGAAAACAAGATTTTCTTTTTTTTTCTCTTTGTGAATGCTTTTATCAATAAATAGGCTTGAAGTAAAGATACATAATGTGTCTAAATGCATATAAGGACACACCCACCTCTGCTGGATTTGCCCTTCTTTACATACCAAAAAGGTACTGTATAATATCTCCAAATTTGTTTGTTAGGACACCAGGTCTTGTCCATATGTGCACACAAGGACATGTCGTCAAATACTGAAAGCATATACTCTTCATTTGCATATGAGGACACGCTCACTATTGCTGTATGATTGTCTTTCATGATGGCACACATTCATTGAAAATGATTTACAGAATGATGATATTGCTTATTAATGTCTTATCAAGACAAAACTATAGTGCTGGCAGTGTCATGAATGTAAATTGTGTCCTCATTTGCATGTTAGGATACACCCATCAGTGCTGGCTGTATGATTGGTTAATACTACTGGGGTGTTGTTGCTTTATTTGGGTTTTCTCAAAACCCAATAATGTTGTTAATAAATCATGGTGATAAAACTTGAGAATTATCTTCTTTATTATTTCAAATATGTGATGTTAGACAGCCAGTTATATGTCCTCCAAGGGGCACCAAATTTCAACTGTCTCTGTATCAAATGATATTTCAAATCATTTTTTCATTGTAGTCGGTCCATCCACCCATCTGTCCATTCCTTTTACAGTTACTTCTCAAGAAACAATCAAATGATCTGACGAAAGGGGACCAAGTTTGTTCAAATAAATTACCTTGACCTACTTCAAGGTCATAGGGGATAAATATGTTGATATCTTTAAATGACTTTTGAATAAGCAAAATTCCTAGGCACTGATATCGCGCTTGTAGCATGCTGGGATGTAAAGGGCTACCAATAAATGAACTTGACTTGCCTTCAAGGTCACAGGGGTCATAGGTCATGGTATAGTAGCATGCACCGGGAAGCTTTCAAGTTTGTAGCAAATTAATTAAGGAAACTAAAGTCTTTTTTAAAAGTCTCAATAGACCTCTTATTAACTCTAGCATAAATGAAGGTGTCAGGTATCTGATTTCAGAACAATTTGTAGACAGTCCGTAACTAACGAAGTCTTCGACTTGCAAAAACTAACTGGACGTCTCAGGCCTGCCATACCCAACCAGAAGTCTGGTGGAGCCTGTCATAAATAAGTAGAAGTATTGAACCTGTCATAACTGACTAGAAGTCTGGGGTCTGCCATAAATAACTAGAATTTTTGAACTTGTCATAATTAAGTAAAGTCTGGGGCCTGCCATTACTAACTTGAGGTCTGGGGCCTGCCATTACTAACCAGAAAGGCGCAAAGCTTTGGCGAGGGGTTTGGACCTTCCCCAAGAAATTTTTGAAAATTTTGGCTCCATTTCATGCATTTTGAGCGTATTTTGAAGGAAAATAACGGTTGCCCCCCCCTTGCCTACGCAAGTGACCTAGGTATGTCTCATAACGTACTGAAAGACTTGAGTCTGATTCGTAACGTACTGGAAGACCTAGATCTGTCTCATAACGTACTGGAAGACCTAGGTCTGTCTCATAACGTACTGAAGACTTGAGTCTGACTCGTAACTTGCTGGAAGACCTAGGTCTGTCCCATAACGTACTGAAAGACTTGAGTCTGACTCGTAACGTTCTGGAAGACCTAGATCTGTCTCATAACGTACTGGAAGACCTAGGTCTGTCTCATAACGTACTGAAAGACCTAGGTCTGTCTAATAACGTACTGGAAGACTTGAGTCTGACTCGTAACGTACTGGAAGACTTGCGTCTGACTCGTAACGTGCTGGAAGGCCTAGGTCTGACTCGTAACGTACTGGAAGACTTGCGTCTGACTCGTAACGTACTGGAAGACTTGTGTCTGACTCGTAACGAGCTGGAAGGCCTAGGTCTGACTCGTAACGTTCTGGAAGACTTCCGTCTGACTCTTAACGTTCTGGAAGACCTAGGTCTGTTTCATAACGTACGGAAAGACCTAGGTCTGTCTCATAACGTACTGGAAGACTTGCGTCTAACTCGTAACGTTCTGGAAGACCTAGATCTGTCTCATAACGTACTGGAAGACCTATATCTGTCTCATAACGTACTGGAAGACCTAGGTCTGTCTCATAACGTACTGAAGACTCGAGTCTGACTCGTAACGTGCTGGAAGGTCTAGGTCTGTCTCATAACGTACTGAAGACTTGAGTCTGACTCTTAACTTGCTGGAAGACCTAGATCTGTCTCATAACGTACTGGAAGACCTAGGTCTGTCTCATAACGTACTGAAAGACTTGCGTCTGACTCGTAACGTTCTGGAAGACCTAGATCTGTCTCATAACGTACTGGAAGACCTAGATCTGTCTCATAACGTACTGGAAGACCTAGGTCTGTCTCATAACGTACTGAAGACTTGAGTCTGACTCGTAACTTGCTGGAAGACTTAGGTCTGACTCGTAACTTGCTGGAAGACCTAGGTATGTCTCATAACGTACTGAAGGACTTGAGTCTGACTAGTAACGTACTGGAAGACCTAGATCTGTCTCATAACGTACTGAAAGACTTGAGTCTTACTCGTAACGTACTGAAAGACTTGAGTCTGACTCGTAACGTACTGGAAGACCTAGATCTGTCTCATAACGTACTGAAAAACCTAGGTCTGTCTCATAACGAACTGAAGACTTGAGTCTGACTCGTAACTTGCTGGAAGACCTAGGTATGTCTCATAACGTACTGGAAGACCTAGGTCTGTCTCATAACGTACTGAAAGACCTAGGTCTGTCTAATAACGTACTGGAAGACTTGAGTCTGACTCGTAACGTACTGGAAGACTTGCGTCTGACTCGTAACGTGCTGGAAGGCCTAGGTCTGACTCGTAACGTACTGGAAGACTTGTGTCTGACTCGTAACGAGCTGGAAGGCCTAGGTCTGACTCGTAACGTTCTGGAAGACTTCCGTCTGACTCTTAACGTTCTGGAAGACCTAGGTCTGTTTCATAATGTACGGAAAGACCTAGGTCTGTCTCATAACGTACTGGAAGACTTGCGTCTAACTCGTAACGTTCTGGAAGACCTAGATCTGTCTCATAACGTACTGGAAGACCTATATCTGTCTCATAACGTACTGGAAGACCTAGGTCTGTCTCATAACGTACTGAAGACTCGAGTCTGACTCGTAACGTGCTGGAAGGTCTAGGTCTGTCTCATAACGTACTGAAGACTTGAGTCTGACTCTTAACTTGCTGGAAGACCTAGATCTGTCTCATAACGTACTGGAAGACCTAGGTCTGTCTCATAACGTACTGAAAGACTTGCGTCTGACTCGTAACGTTCTGGAAGACCTAGATCTGTCTCATAACGTACTGGAAGACCTAGATCTGTCTCATAACGTACTGGAAGAACTAGGTCTGTCTCATAACGTACTGAAGACTTGAGTCTGACTCGTAACTTGCTGGAAGACTTAGGTCTGACTCGCAACTTGCTGGAAGACCTAGGTATGTCTCATAACGTACTGAAGGACTTGAGTCTGACTCGTAACGTACTGGAAGACCTAGATCTGTCTCATAACGTACTGGAAGACCTAGGTCTGTCTCATAACGTACTGAAGACTTGAGTCTGACTCGTAACTTGCTGGAAGACTTAGGTCTGACTCGTAACTTGCTGGAAGACCTAGGTATGTCTCATAACGTACTGGAAGACCTATATCTGTCTCATAACGTACTGGAAGACCTAGGTCTGTCTCATAACGTACTGAAGACTCGAGTCTGACTCGTAACGTGCTGGAAGGTCTAGGTCTGTCTCATAACGTACTAAAAGACTTGAGTCTTACTCGTAACGTACTGAAAGACTTGAGTCTGACTCATAACGTACTGGAAGACCTAGATCTGTCTCATAACGTACTGAAAA
The DNA here is from genome assembly GCF_031769215.1 of Ylistrum balloti. Classification (NCBI taxonomy): domain Eukaryota; kingdom Metazoa; phylum Mollusca; class Bivalvia; order Pectinida; family Pectinidae; genus Ylistrum; species Ylistrum balloti. The sequence goes on along the minus strand of NW_026782317.1, from coordinate 226,917 downwards.
ACCTAGGTCTGTCTCATAACGAACTGAAGACGTGAGTCTGACTCGTAACTTGCTGGAAGACCTAGGTATGTCTCATAACGTACTGAAAGACTTGAGTCTGACTCGTAACGTACTGGAAGACCTAGATCTGTTTCATAACGTACTGAAAGACTTGAGTCTGACTCATAACGTACTGGAAGACCTAGATCTGTCTCATAGCGTACTGGAAGACTTGAGTCTGACTCGTAACGTGCTGGAAGGCCTAGGTATATCTCATAGCGTACTGAAAGACTTGAGTCTGACTCGTAACGTACTGGAAGACCGAGATCTGTCTCATAACGTACTGGAAGACCTAGGTATGTCTCATAACGTACTGAAAGACTTGAGTCTGACTCGTAACGTCATGGAAGACCTAGGTCTGTCTCATAACGTACTGGAAGACTTGGGTCTGTCCCATAACGTACTGGAAGACTTGAGTATGACTCGCAACGTACTGGAAGACCTAGATCTGTTTCATAACGTACTGAAAGACTTGAGTCTGACTCATAACGTACTGGAAGACCTAGATCTGTTTCATAACGTACTGAAAGACTTGAGTCTGACTCGTAACGTACTGAAAGACTTGAGTCTGACTCGTAACGTACTGAAAGACTTGAGTCTGGCTCGTAACGTACTGAAAGACTTGAGTCTGACTCGTAACGTACTGGAAGACCTAGATCTGTCTCATAACGTACTGGAAGACCTAGGTCTGTCTCATAACGTACTGAAGACTTGAGTCTGACTCGTAACTTGCTGGAAGACCTAGGTCTGTCCCATAACGTACTGAAAGACTTGAGTCTGACTCGTAACGTTCTGGAAGACCTAGATCTGTCTCATAACGTACTGGAAGACCTAGGTCTGTCTCATAACGTACTGAAAGACCTAGGTCTGTCTAATAACGTACTGGAAGACTTGAGTCTGACTCGTAACGTACTGGAAGACTTGCGTCTGACTCGTAACGTGCTGGAAGGCCTAGGTCTGACTCGTAACGTACTGGAAGACTTGCGTCTGACTCGTAACGTACTGGAAGACTTGTGTCTGACTCGTAACGAGCTGGAAGGCCTAGGTCTGACTCGTAACGTTCTGGAAGACTTCCGTCTGACTCTTAACGTTCTGGAAGACCTAGGTCTGTTTCATAACGTACGGAAAGACCTAGGTCTGTCTCATAACGTACTGGAAGACTTGCGTCTAACTCGTAACGTTCTGGAAGACCTAGATCTGTCTCATAACGTACTGGAAGACCTATATCTGTCTCATAACGTACTGGAAGACCTAGGTCTGTCTCATAACGTACTGAAGACTCGAGTCTGACTCGTAACGTGCTGGAAGGTCTAGGTCTGTCTCATAACGTACTGAAGACTTGAGTCTGACTCGTAACGTGCTGGAAGGTCTAGGTCTGTCTCATAACGTACTGAAGACTTGAATCTGACTCTTAACTTGCTGGAAGACCTAGATCTGTCTCATAACGTACTGGAAGACCTAGGTCTGTCTCATAACGTACTGAAAGACTTGCGTCTGACTCGTAACGTTCTGGAAGACCTAGCTGGAAGACCTCTGTCTGAAGGACTTCTCATATAACGTACTGGAAGACCTAGATCTGTCTCATAACGTACTGGAAGACCTAGGTCTGTCTCATAACGTACTGAAGAATTGAGTCTGACTCGTAACTTGCTGGAAGACTTAGACTTGAGTCTTACTCGTAACGTCTCTTGCTAACGTACTGAAGACTCGTAACGTACTGGAAGACCTAGATCTGGAAAGACCTAGGTCTGTCTCATAACGTACTGAAGGACTTGAGTCTGAAGACTCTAGTAACGTACTGGAAGACTTAGATCTGTCTCATAACGTACTGGAAGAAGGCCTAGGTAGCGTACTGAAAGACTCTCATAAGACGTACTGAAAGACTTGAGTGACTCGTAACGTCTGGAAGACTCATAACGTACTGGAAGACCTGGAAGACTTGAGTATGACTCGTAACTACTGGAAGACCTAGATCTGTTTCATAACGTACTGAAAGACTTGAGTCTGACTCATAACGTACTGGAAGACCTAGATCTGTTTCATAACGTACTGAAAGACTTGAGTCTGACTCGTAACGTACTGAAAGACTTGAGTCTGACTCGTAACGTACTGAAAGACTTGAGTCTGGCTCGTAACGTACTGAAAGACTTGAGTCTGACTCGTAACATACTGGAAGACCTAGATCTGTCTCATAACGTACTGGAAGACCTAGGTCTGTCTCATAACGTACTGAAGACTTGAGTCTGACTCGTAACGTTGCTGGAAGACCTAGGTCTGTCTCATAACGTACTGAAGACTTGAGTTGACTCGTAACGTACTGGAAGACCTAGACTGTCTCATAACGTACTGCTGGAAGACTGAAAGACTTGAGTCTGTCTCATAACGTACTGGAAGACCTAGGTCTGTCTCATAACGTACTGAAAAACCTGGGTCTGTCTCATAACGAACTGAAGACTTGAGTCTGACTCGTAACTTGCTGGAAGACCTAGGTATGTCTCATAACGTACTGAAAGACTTGACTTGCGTACTGAAGACCTAGATCTGTTTCATAACGTACTGAAAGACTTGTGTCTCATAACGTACTGAAAGACTTGAGAACTCGTAACGTACTGAAAGACTTGAGTCTGACTCATAACGTACTCTGACTCGTCATGGATAACGTACTGGAAGACTTAGGTCTGTCTCATAACGTACTGGAAGACTTGAGTCTGACTCGTAACTTGCTGGAAGACTTGAGTCTGACTCATAACGTGCTGGAAGACTTCTGTCTCATAACGTCTGAAGACTCTTGCTGAAAGACCTAGGTATGTCTCATAACGTACTGAAGGACTTGAGTCTGACTCGTAACGTACTGGAAGACCTAGATCTGTCTCATAACGTACTGGAAGACCTAGGTCTGTCTCATAACGTACTGAAGACTTGAGTCTGACTCATAACGTACTGGAAGACCTATATCTGTCTCATAACGTACTGGAAGACCTAGGTCTGTCTCATAACGTACTGAAGACTTGAGTCTGACTCGTAACGTGCTGGAAGGTCTAGGTCTGTCTCATAACGTACTGAAGACTTGAGTCTGACTCTTAACTTGCTGGAAGACCTAGATCTGTCTCATAACGTACTGGAAGACCTAGGTCTGTCTCATAACGTACTGAAAGACTTGCGTCTGACTCGTAACGTTCTGGAAGACCTAGATCTGTCTCATAACGTACTGGAAGACCTAGATCTGTCTCATAACGTACTGGAAGAACTAGGTCTGTCTCATAACGTACTGAAGACTTGAGTCTGACTCGTAACTTGCTGGAAGACTTAGGTCTGACTCGTAACTTGCTGGAAGACCTAGGTATGTCTCATAACGTACTGAAGGACTTGAGTCTGACTCGTAACGTACTGGAAGACCTAGATCTGTCTCATAACGTACTGGAAGACCTAGGTCTGTCTCATAACGTACTGAAGACTTGAGTCTGACTCGTAACTTGCTGGAAGACTTAGGTCTGACTCGTAACTTGCTGGAAGACCTAGGTATGTCTCATAACGTACTGAAGGACTTGAGTCTGACTCGTAACGTACTGGAAGACCTAGATCTGTCTCATAACGTACTGAAAGACTTGAGTCTTACTCGTAACGTACTGAAAGACTTGAGCCTGACTCGTAACGTACTGGAAGACCTAGATCTGTCTCATAACGTACTGAAAAACCTAGGTCTGTCTCATAACGAACTGAAGACTTGAGTCTGACTCGTAACTTGCTGGAAGACCTAGGTATGTCTCATAACGTACTAAAAGACTTGAGTCTGACTCGTAACGTACTGGAAGACCTAGATCTGTTTCATAACGTACTGAAAGACTTGAGTCTGACTCATAACGTACTGGAAGACCTAGATCTGTCTCATAACGTACTGGAAGACTTGAGTCTGACTCGTAACGTGCTGGAAGGCCTAGGTATATCTCATAGCGTACTGAAAGACTTGAGTCTGACTCGTAACGTACTGGAAGACCGAGATCTGTCTCATAACGTACTGGAAGACCTAGGTATGTCTCATAACGTACTGAAAGACTTGAGTCTGACTCGTAACGTCATGGAAGACCTAGGTCTGTCTCATAACGTACTGGAAGACTTTGGTCTGTCCCATAACGTACTGGAAGACTTGAGTATGACTCGTAACGTACTGGAAGACCTAGATCTGTTTCATAACGTACTGAAAGACTTGAGTCTGACTCATAACGTACTGGAAGACCTAGATCTGTTTCATAACGTACTGAAAGACTTGAGTCTGACTCGTAACGTACTGAAAGACTTGAGTCTGACTCGTAACGTACTGAAAGACTTGAGTCTGGCTCGTAACGTACTGAAAGACTTGAGTCTGACTCGTAACGTACTGGAAGACCTAGATCTGTCTCATAACGTACTGGAAGACCTAGGTCTGTCTCATAACGTACTGAAGACTTGAGTCTGACTCGTAACTTGCTGGAAGACCTAGGTATGTCTCATAACGTACTGAAGGACTTGAGTCTGACTCGTAACGTACTGGAAGACCTAGATCTGTCTCATAACGTACTGAAAGACTTGAGTCTTACTCGTAACGTACTGAAAGACTTGAGTCTGACGCGTAACGTACTGGAAGACCTAGATCTGTCTCATAACGTACTGAAAAACCTGGGTCTGTCTCATAACGAACTGAAGACTTGAGTCTGACTCGTAACTTGCTGGAAGACCTAGGTATGTCTCATAACGTACTGAAAGACTTGAGTCTGACTCGTAACGTACTGGAAGACCTAGATCTGTTTCATAACGTACTGAAAGACTTGTGTCTCATAACGTACTGAAAGACTTGAGTCTGACTCGTAACGTACTGAAAGACTTGAGTCTGACTCATAACGTACTGGAAGACCTTGGTATGTCTCATAACGTACTGAAAGACTTGAGTCTGACTCGTAACGTCATGGAAGACCTAGGTCTGTCTCATAACGTACTGGAAGACTTGGGTCTGTCCCATAACGTACTGGAAGACTTGAGTCTGACTCGTAACTTGCTGGAAGACTTGAGTCTGACTCGTAACGTGCTGGAAGGCCTAGGTCTGTCTCATAACGTACTGAAGACTTGAGTCTGACTCGTAACTTGCTGAAAGACCTAGGTATGTCTCATAACGTACTGAAAGACGTGAGTCTGACTCGTAACGTACTGAAAGACTTGAGTCTGACTCATAACGTACTGGAAGACCTAGATCTGTCTCATAACATACTGAAAGACTTGAGTCTTACTCGTAACGTACTGAAAGACTTGAGTCTGACTCGTAACGTACTGGAAGACCTAGATCTGTTTCATAACGTACTGAAAGACTTGAGTCTGACTCATAACGTACTGGAAGACCTAGATCTGTCTCGTAACGTACTGGAAGACTTGAGTCTGACTCGTAACTTGCTGGAAGACTTAGGTCTGACTCGCAACGTGCTGGAAGGCCTAGGTATATCTCATAACGTACTGAAAGACTTGAGTCTGACTCTTAACGTACTGGAAGGCCTAGATCTGTCTCATAACGTACAATTCTCTTCACAAAAGAAATTTAAATGTAGAGTGAATAAGGTACCACTGTGTTTTATTCAATAAATATGAACCGACCATTGGCTATAAGATCCCCTAGGTGCGACTTCATTCTCTTGTTTGACAATTGTCTCATGACCTTGGCGGGACTGTGATCGCCTTCCAAGCTTGATTTCCTGATATGGATGAAGTGTATATATAGAGTTACGTCATAGTATTGAATGCCTCTTGATGTAATAGTTCAGTGTTTGGTTATGATAGATTTCGAAGGTCCCTGGTTCGAGTGACATTCCGCCCTCTAAGTCATGGTGTATTCATCATTCAATATTGAAAGTTGATTTCGTTCAATGAATGGAAAACTATGTGTCATAAATATAGACTACTATGCTTGCTATTGATTATCGCTATATAAGTATCACCATCGCCAATAAAGAGTGGCAATTTTTTGAAACCTCATTTCAGTTCCATAAATACAATTTCAAAAGTTCAGCGACGTTTATTCGCCATGCAGTAAGGTAACATTGTTGGCCTGTTTGCATGTAGGTATCATGTGTCTTATCGTCTTCTGTCAATTGTGTCAATTTGAACAGAATTCAAAGAAATGTCGCAAAAGAAATTAAAGAATTGATATTAGGACGAGACGAGAAAATTCATTTCACCATCGTAATAATGTACGTTAAGCCAGTTGAATAACGGTGATAATATAAATGAATCTCACCTCAATTTCCTCGATTTCCTTTCATTTCATTTTTGGATGATAAATTCCTCATCCAGGTAGTTAATTAGAGGATGCAAGATCTACGATATGTACACTTATTATTCAGTTTTAATTATGGTATGTCTAGTGAGGAAAGATCTCACGTAAACATACCGTCTTTATACAAATATCTATGTTGTAGTAGACACAAAGGCAATATTGGGTAAAGGATGTCATACGGCAGGACGGACCGACGGACAGAGGAAAAGTGATTACATATACACATAAGATTCGTTTGCAACTTTATAATAACAATGTAGATTTATGAAATGTTGTCTGGACAATAATATTTATTTCGTTTACTCAAATCAACTGTAATACTCCCTCACTCCATAACCGATGTCATTCTGTCCCATGTCATCACTCTCCTTTATTTCCCCCAGTTAGGAATATTTTAACAAACAAAAGCATATGCATCATTTTTAACACAATATCATCGCACTTACAATCAAGAATACAGGCTATTTGAAAGTGACTTTACAGTGAAATTTGCAAGTAGTAATTAGCATTAGATGCATGGGATATACTTGATTCAATAAGGCAAATAGTGAGATATCCCTACAGTTATCGAAATATCATTTGTTATCAATGTGTTAGATGTGTATTGTAGGTGTTGTGTTGTTGGACAGCAGGAAGGAAGGAGGTGCAGGAGTAGGGGAAGAGGGGAGGGAGTGGGGGATACAGTTGTATGGATCAGGAGACGGTGACGAAACAACACAAAATATTAGCGTTTAAAAAAGGTATTCAAAATGTCATTTTGACAACGCTGGACGTTTTGACTATCGATCTCGGGTGTAGATTTGAGTTTCAGAACATACAAATGTATATGATGCTAACGAGGAATGTTAGATACCATCACTTGGTCAGTTTTACTTAATTTGAGTTTTAACGTCAGGTTTGAAACCAAAATGTCGGCGAAAATCTTATTCCGCTGAAAACTTAAAAACAATGGCCAAAACATCAAGTACGAAAAACAATTTTATTGTATTTCATTTTATCATCATCATCATCATCATCATCATCATCAAGTCAGTAATTTGAATCATTCTCATCTACATTTTCTTTTCATTTGCAGATGCTAGTTGCTATCCACTACTATCATCTCGTTTACTATCGACTAAATTTCTAACTTAAATGATGATGCCACAGGTGTTTTCAAGCTTCGGTTTCTCGAGATCTCTTCGACCTTTCTCTCTTTCTCTTCCCATTTCTTCCTAATTACTTCCGTCCCCTTCTCTCTATTCTTGCGAGCCCGCTCTAATTTCTCCTCTGTTGATATCCTGTTTGATCGCTCAGTCCTTGGAATCCTAGATAATTTCTTACGGGTTCTTTCTCTTTTTTCTTCAGTTTTTAGTTCCCTGTTTATTCGTGCTCTTTCCAATTTCTCATTGACCATGACCTTATCGATTCTGCCGTTTTCCTGTGACGGTTTTGATGTCATCTTCGCCTCCGTTCGCTCGCGTTTCTCTTTCTGTCTTGCGTCTCTTTTGGCTGCTGCCAATTCTCGTCTGTGATCTGACAGTTGCGCCAATCGTCCTTTCCGTCGCAATGCTTCGGCCTTCAAAAATTCGGCGTCTGCTTCTCGTTTTTCTGGAGGTAACTTAACAAGATTTCTGGTGGTAAGGGGAGGTAATTTTCGAGGTCTTGTGGAAATTGTTTTGGGTTTATCTCTTGTATATTGTGGAACTCCAGGTAGTTTACTGTAGATGCCATTTGAGGTTGACTGATCTAGTGTTTCCTCGTCAAATTCCACGGTAAATGCCACGCCCCCTAATCCCCTATTTGGAATGATCCCTTCCTCTCTCAGCTGTCTCAGCACGGTTTGTTCCGTCTTTCGTGCCAGATTTAACATTGGTGTTCCTTCACTGACTGGCACTTTAATGGTATCTCCGATATGAATTGTTTGAACCTGTAATGGAAAAAGTGAAGCCCCGTATGCTATTACCGACGTTTCAATCATTTATCTTTCAAATTATTTTAAAATCAAACCAGTTTATAGAAAAATGACAAAAATTAACCCAAATCAATGCATTCGTTCATCATGGAAATTTAAGAATAGCTAGTATTCATCAGATTAGAATCCAAATGCTGACCACAACACCATAGTTTTGTGTGAATACTGTTAGCAAAGACTTTGGGAACACAGTGTTTCCTCAATACCTTGGTACGTCTGTGATCCCGTCCAAACAGCGTCCTCATTCGTCCTCTCTTTGGTTTCTCTTCAAACTCAATCGTCTTTGTGTACGAGCATCCCATGATTTGTGGAGAGAACTACAAAGCTGCTTTCACGAAATGGATGAAATTGTACATAGAAACAAGGTATTGTGACGTCATAATTGATGAGATCTTTACGTCATAATCTAGCAGAACCGCACCGGGTCGAATGCTGAAAGCAATATGTATGGCTAGAACATACGTGTGTTTGAAATATTCGGGTTCGGAGGTCAGTCCGGCCCAACAGCTGGAATGCTGTTCGCTCAAATAAGCTATATGAAATGTCGCAATGGAGCTTTTTATTGTTATGAACCTCAGGAAAGTGATATTTCCTAATTGGGTTGACCACAATTTTCTTGGTTGATGTCGTTGATGTAGCAGAAGATGTGTAATTATCATTGTGTTTTATCCAAAGTCTCCGTGTACATTTTTCTTTTGGTCATATCTTACACTCGTTTTCCCTTCTCATTTTACTTTTTGTTTTTTGTTTTTATCTTTATTTCTCAATTATCGATCTACAAAACCAAAACGTAATGAGATCGATTTCTGACGATTCCTCCGTCACAAGGAAGGTTTACTCCGCGGGCAGACTCCTCCTCATATCATATCGTTATAGGAAAGCCTACAGCAAAAGAGAGGCATCGGAAATGGATATCCACTGTCAGTGAGGTTGTTATTTCACGCCTTCGTACATTATCACACCATTCAAACGAATGTAAATAAATCCGGAAGAAATATCTCTGTAGTTTGCATACATGAAATAAATAAATTTCATTGACATGAAATATACTTTAGCATTTGAAGATCAATATCTTCTGAAACATCACCACATCCCAGAGTAAAAAGAGATACGGTGAAGCAATATAAAACAATCTGTCAGTGGCTGCTCAAGAGGACGTTAACATTTCTGAAACAATAACGGATTTAGCATGCCAGTTGTGAGTAAGGAACATTTCTCGGTTAAAAAAAATATCAGTATCAGAATAGCCGTTCAAAGATCGTGTTATTTACTTTACAATTTTCATTTCAGTTTTGGATAATTAATTTTTCATTGTTTTATTAGTTATACAATGTTTGATTTGCCTCTAAAACCCATCTTGAACTTTGTTCCAGCTCTGGCTTTTTCCAAAATGGCTGATCGGCTTACAGAGATATAGCACTTGACAATGATTGGATGTTGGGAAAGGCAACGCGGTCTAAATACTGAATGACATTCGGAAGTCCACCACAGACATGACTTTATTCTTGAGAAAGAAGTACTTTGGTATTGTGTCTGAAACTGACGGGGATGAATAGATGGCTATTTTAGTCCTCGACATGATATTACAGTCTACCCATTAAAATAAATTCCGATATAATGCACCTTTCCTGAAATCAAGATGAAGTTTGTAACTTATGATAAAACCGTTTACCCCAGGAGCTATTAAAGTGTGAGCACCGGGACATAAGCGCTTGAAAGCGAGGAATTAGTAAGAACACATATCGCTTCCGTAGCCCACGGACCCCACCAATGTTCGGAGATTATTTCCGTATCTGTGGCCGAGTGTACTGCATAATTATTTCAAACACTTCGACTAGTCGGAATAAAATTCTAACATTTCAGTTTTAAATTTTGTATTTTCCTTGTAGCGACGTCATGCACAAACATACTCTTGAACTTGATCATGCTTTCGATATTAATTTTAGATATAAAAGTGTCGACTTCATTGATTATCGTAGACACTTGGGATAAGTTCTGGATAATAATTGTAAATGATGTGACCACATCGATTATATATGCCAAGAGCCATTTCAAGACAGGTAAGTGTAGCAAGCAAAATAAAAACACTAGATAAACTCTGAATAAAATACAACATCTTTTAACAAGAATCAATATGATAGAAGAACTGATTAACATGTTTGTTTAACTTTATCTAGGAAAACTTTCATGGCTCCCACAGTGATGCTCACTCAGCTGCTGATTTCGGTAAGTCAGATGTAAATCAGTTTGAAAACTGATTAAAGAAAGGATTTTAATTAAAGATGGTCCCTTTAAAGGTCAATATTTTCAGATGATAATTGGGTTTGTTCAAACAGCAAAAATAATCATTAAGATACTTGTTTTGTTTCTAGGTGGAGATGTAATGAACCTGTATGATATGGATGTTACACTGTTCATGGATCCTCTCAAGGAATGGTAAGTCAAATCTGTTTCTGATGTTTACATTGACTCTATGATGGAATGAATGGAGTGTCAAAATCTATTTGATGTTTGCATGGACCCCCTGAAGGAATGAATGGTATGTTGAAATCAGTATTATGTTTACATTGGGATACAATTGCTCAGTGATTTATCTTTTAATCTATTTCAGCTTCAACTTCAAACATATGCACCAATCAGTGTTTTATTTTTGTGCCAATGGGCACTAGGCTAACATAACAGGTCAAAGTTGAACTGAAATGATTGTTTCCCCAGATAGTTCCTTTAACATAATCATTACAAATATTGATTGTATAAGATAGAAAAGACAAAATGTACAATCATATTTCTGACCTTCAATAACCTTGACTTTTGATTATGTGATGTATGAATAAAAGATACTAAGTACAATAAAGATAATTATAGTTTGATTTCACAGCTCTCATTCCATGTACAATGGATACGTGTACTCTCGATGACGAGACCAAAATAGAAAAACTCCAATTTGAGTCTGCACGGATAACCATGAGTTTACCTACTCACTCCAACAGAGAATCTCTGTACTCTGGAACTTGTATCGAACCCTTCCCTTAGGGAAGATCTAGGAGAAGACATTTTTTTTTCTTTTTTTTTTTAATTCACAATGATTGCACACCAACTGATCTTAAGTCTCTATTGTGACCCCTCTTTTTTTTTACATATCCACAATACTTTATGTTTCAAACTCGTCCGTTCCCCCTCTACATGAGAAACAGAGTTTCATATACAACATATAGAAATCCTCTTCTAAATCTGTCAAATGTACACGTTTCCAGTTAATATCTGACTGGCAATAGACAATTTTGGTCTATCAGTAAGAAAGGAAACGTACGTGTGTTATTTTTGTGATATCTGTGAGGTTTTTGTGATATTTCTGAGGTTTTTGTGACACCTGTGATGTTGTTGTGACATCTGTGAGGTTTTTGTGATATCTGTGATGTTGTTGTGACATCTGTGAGGTTTTTGTGATATCTCTGAGGTTTTTGTGATATCTGTGATGTTTTTGTGATATCTGTGATGTTTTTGTGATATCTGTGATGTTGTTGTGACATCTGTGAGGTTTTTGTAATATCTGTGAGGTTTTTGTGACATCTGTGATGTTTTTGTGACATCTGTGATGTTGTTGTGACATCTGTGAGGTTTTTGTGACATCTGTGAGGTTTTTGTGATATCTGTGATGTTTTTGTGATATCTGTGATGTTTTTGTGATATCTGTGAGGTTTTTGTGATATCTCTGAGGTTTTTGTGATATCTGTGATGTTGTTGTGACATCTGTGAGGTTTTTGTGATATCTGAGGTTTTTGTGATATCTGTGATGTTGTTGTGACATCTGTGAGGTTTTTGTGATATCTGTGAGGTTTTTGTGATATCTGTGATGTTTTTGTGATATCTGTGAGGTTTTTGTGATATTTCTGAGGTTTTTGTGATATCTCTGAGGTTGTTGTGATATCTCCGAGGTTTTTGATTGAGTTCGGTACAGAAGCCTACAAAGATAAAACATATTTTATATCAGATAATGTTCTGCATTGGCTAGAAATGTACACTAAATGCAGAAAACAAAAAGTTGTACCCACGAATCTTACTCTGATAATCATGTTCTGGGATCAGGTGTGCCTCCAGACTCGGTGTTAGGACCTCATGTAGTTCCTAATCTTTAATAATGATATAGCTGATGAATTATTAAGTGTGTATCGACTTTTCGCAGTCGACATATCTATGATGTATGCCTCTTCATGCTGTATAGAAATTGAACGAGTAATTTATCATGACCTAAAAAGCATAGCCGATTTGTCAAAACAATGACTAGTTACATTTAGTCCCAGTAAAGCTACAGTATTATCTATTTCCACGATGGCAAATGGCTATGATTTTGAACTGTACTTAACGAGACAATTATGCAATTCTCAGAGAACTATAGGCATTTGGGAGCGATTCTAAGTCCTAATGCTAAAACCATATAGAAAGTTTATATCAGCAGTGAAAAAAGTAAATACTTTGAAAAAGTTCCTTATGTTTTATACTTCCAACTTTGGCATATGTTTGTGAACTTTTGAGAGTCTGCTCCTAATTTCACGTTTATTTAAAAAATCACTGGGAGCAGTTAAAATGCCTGGATATACCAGTAAGGAATCTTTATAAACTGGGAGAGAAACTTTAATAAGCAGTAGACGAGAACGGAGAAAACTTGATTCATTTTACAAAATGCATAATAAACATCCTAACTGGATATATCATTACCAGGTTCAGTTGGAGATAGAAACCAATACCTTCAAAAAAAAAAAAAAAAAAAAAGAAATTCTGCCAAATTGTAATCTCACATGTACTAGATTATCATGTATACCCACAACCATTGGACTCTGGAATGATCTCTCGTAAACAGTCAGGAACTCTTAATGCATTTAAAAAAACTTTATAACTAAGATCGAAAGAGACTCCTTATCTTAATATTCTACTTGCTAAGTCAAGACACAACTGCAGAGCATTAAATAATGATCTGTACCGTGTTTATTTATCTGACCCACCTCCGTGTGCTTGTAGTTATCCCTGTGATAATTCAAACCATTTTTGTTAGAATGTCCATTTTATGATAACATAAGAAAAGTTGATTGGGTTGTGACAGTATCAACCATTACATATGGGTACGGTGTTAGAAGATTTTTTTTTAATCTGTGAAATATTTATTCGGTCAGGTATTAGCTGTTTATATAGTCTTACACAGCCGATAAGATTATCCCACAGTCTATAATTTCATGCCTTTTCTTTCTATCCGACCTACCCTTTCCTATCACAATAAGTTGTCATAACTTGTCTTCTTGCTATTTCAGAAGCATTACAAGATATATAAATTACAGTCGTCAACCATTTTTAATTTTACTGTTAAAGAGTCTTGTTTCTTGTCTTCCTCGTTACGAACTGTGTGGCGGAAGCGGATCGCATACATACCCCTTTCCCAATACCTACCTGTAACTTTTAATTAGGTCTTTTCACCAAAGACCTATTTTTTTGTTATGTTTCTTATTCTTATTATTCTTCTTCCAATTTTGTTGGTTCGTAATCTTTTCAATTGTAAAAGCTAGACACACAGTCTATTCACATTTTTGTAGATACGTATATGAAGTTGTCGATGCCGATATTTTAAGTAGGTCAAAAATCCAATATGGCCGCCATGACGTCATAAGTTAAAAACTTAAAAACGGCAATATCTCGAACACCATTGATTGTACAGAGTTTTTGCAATAATATTATTTGTAGAAAATTTCCATATCTAACTTTTATTCATGCCTTGTTAATGCAAAATATGTCAAATAAAAAAGCTCGCTGTGGGGTAAAGTTTTCAAAATTTAACAAATTTTCTTTTTTTTTCAATGTTGAATTTTCTTGAAATTTTTATCTTTAGATCTATGCAGAACGTCCTTCCGATGAATTTAGTGTTTTCAGTTCTTCTGAAACATTTACCATTTCCGCTGTACGCCATTTTGAAAATTTTCTTTGATCTTTTAAAAATGCCGACAAATAGGAAAAACTCGTTCTAGTTTAAGTTATAATTTAAACTACTATTTGCCATCTGACGTTTATTTATAATTTTCATATGTTATTGGGAAATTGTCGGTAAAATATGTTTCGGGGACAAAAATATAGTCCCACACCTGGATACGATATTTGGTGTTCGTGTGTCAGCGCGCGTGGTATTAGGGTGACCACAAGCGCGTGCGTACAACAAACAGCCGCCATTAACAGCTTCAGCGCATGGACACGGTAACAAGAAGTTCTCCTGGACACATAGAACATTAATTTGTTCCCAAGATGAAGCTTGAAACACTCAAACAAACAGGTGATTTTTTATCTTCTGGTACCCAACTTTTTATAAATTCAAAACTCGCCACATCAGAAAAAACTAGAGTTACGGAATTTGGTCTACAACCGACACACTTACTTAGCTTATCTAAATCAGATAATAGGAAACGTAAACGACATCTTCGAAATCAAGGCAAATTAAAATTGCAGCGGTTTCAGAGGCTGAATCAGCACATGTACAGTGTAACGATAATAAATAATGATTATAAAAAGAAACCGACATGCTACCTGGTAATACTAAACATCAATATACAGTATCCCTGGGTAAATTGACATGATGAGTTTGTTTATAAACACTAGCATAACTCAAGAATATGAAAATCTTTTGAAATTAAAAAAATTGTTTTACACTGGAATAACAGTACTCCCTATATTTGTGAGTTGATTTTCGTTCCAAACTGTTTTATTTCTAGCCATACTGGAATTAATTAAGTGTGTTGTATTAAAGAACAATTCAATTAAATCCAGGTTATCTTGGTCTGATACATAGATTTAAGTGTACTCCCACCTTTGATCATCCTGTCCTCAAGCACAGAGCTATAGATGAAGAGACAGACATGTATATGTTGGGCCTGTAGACAATTATCATATTCCTTCAAATGTGGAAAAACAGAAACAAAAGAAGCATAAAAAAACATACATAAAGGATAAAAAGAATGAATCTCTTCTTTGATAGAAAACTGATGTAATTAATGTATCCTTTAATCATGTGTCAGCACACGAGACTTCCAATCCTATCATTTCAATCATCGGTATCTTTGGTTGTATGAAGGGAGATAAATCTGTCAATCTACACAATATTTCCAACTTAAAATACCATTTAAACTAAACATATCTTCAGATGTGTTTGTATTCCATAAAATTAATGTAAGTTGGCAACAATTCTAGGAGCTTCCTCAATTACATAATTGTACATAAAATCCTTTAAATATTGGAATTCTTAGAGAATCTTTCTTAGATTTCAGGTGTGAAATTTCCGTATGATAACACTTAGACTTGAAGAAAATATATCAGCAGACCCTCTTTAGCTCTGAAAATATCCTGTTGTAAAGTTTCAAAAATATTTCTCTTGTATTTGGAAAAATATTTTTCCCTCGGACTCCATACAAATAAAAATAAAATTAATAAAAGATAAAAAAAAATAAAAATTAAAAAAATGACCAGACTAATATCATCCTTAAAACAAAATATCAATGGAAAATAGTTGATAGTGAAAACATATGAAGAATGTTTATTTCATGCAGATATACAAAACATATCATCATGATGGTAAATGATACATTTGTGTTTGTTTTGGAGAGTACTGACAGAAAAGTTCTGTAAGACCAGTACACAGGGATGGCATGATTCTTTATTAATGTTCTCTACACTGGAAGATAAGAAAATGAGCAGACATCAATATCACACAAAGTTGTCAATATTCGTGACTCTGTACCGGGGGTATTAGTTCTATAAGGTTGAAGTAAGTTTAAAATCTGTTTAAAACTGTGAAAATGTGCTGTTTCATCAAATTCTTGTTTTACAGAACATGGACGTTAATTTATTTTTGAATAAGTACTTGGATACTTCACAAATTCTTTTGCAGCAAACCATTATCAGAGCATTGAGCTCTCCCAAATTTCATATGTAGGTTCCCCCTTGGTCCCTGGTTGTGCCCTTGTGATTGTTGGACTGATCAGAAAAACAAAATGGCTGACAGACGGCTATCTTGGTAGTTGGTTATCGCTGTATTCTGAGAAGTTCTGCATGGATCTTATCATTATCATATTTGATTTGTAGGTTTCCCTTGGTTCTGTATTGTGCATATGGTGTTAATGAAGGAATGGGAAACAGTAAAAAATGGAGAGAGTTGATCAAATGGATAAAGTGCAAATAAAGATAATAAAATAGACCCGTTTCACATTCTAACTTCTTATTATCTCCCTTTGAAAAAACTCTCCCGTTAAAAAATGAAAATGAGGCGCGAGGTGTTGACAACCCGTTTGACAGCTCTCATTTAACAGTACCCTGAGTTGACGTTGTACATCTTAAAGTCGTTAAGCGGATAGCAGACTGTGAATGTTAGTAGAAGTGTTCACTGCATTGGTATTGTATGATCAAAATAGTTGAGTTTAAGTAGAAAATATCATATCTGGTTATAGATAACGAGGAGTGCATGCCTAACCGAGTGGGTGATCTTGTTGTGATGAGACAGATAATGATAATAACCTTTATTTATCGTTATGTACAGGTTAACAACAAACATAAGCTCTTTAGAGCTTTTATTACGACACAGCTGAGGGAACAAATGTTGTGGAGGAAAACCCACGGAGGAGTTTTTTGTAACACGAACCCTTCATTTCCACATTGTCTCATTTTTATGTCCTCACAACTAAATAGTCATGAAGTTGATGAAAATTACACTCGCATAGTCTTCTCAAATTATCAGACCACACACGACCTTTAGCAGATGCGTAAAGCATGTCATAAGTGATGTCATTCGAACTTCTGAAATCAGCAAAAGGGTCGTGGCCATCTTTTTCAGAATTCACACATATCAGCTTATCAAATAAACGGGACTTCAGAGAGATACATCTTGCAACCAGCATTTCCTTATTACCTTTTAACCCTTCATGATGCTCTCGCAATATGTCTTTCAAAACCACAACGCTCAATTAAACGATGTCTTCTATATCAATATCGCGCAGATTTACATTTGAAGCCATGTTGAATGGGAAGTTTTGACACCCTGCGCCTCGTTTTCGAATGGAACTCTCCTTACTCAGGGTTCAAAAAGTCAAATAGTCGGAATTGTGGGTGCCAAGATCCCTTTAGGCTCACTTGTACCTGTGTTCTGATTCTTTACCTCCTATATGCCTTGCTAGCCACTAAATAATATGACTAAAATTTACATTTTAAGAGAAGAAAAAGTAAAAAAGAACCCCCTCCAAAAAAACCAGAATTGATGATGTGTGTAATTAAAAAAGAGTGTGTATTGTCTACAATTGTTTAATTTGCCTCACAGTATTTATGTTGTTAACGTGATTGTCTGTACTGTTGGGTTCTGATCAATGACATAATAATTACTGTGTATTACCCTGGCAGGCCCAGTGTTAGGGGACTTCAAGACTGGGCTCATTACTACATTGGTTGCAAAAGCTATATAACAAGGCTGTTTCGATAATGTTCTTGATTTTGCTGTTGGAATGTGATGCAATTTTCAGAGATTCTCTGCTATGACTGCATCAAATATCATATGTTATGACTTAATTAAGATAGGAATTCATTCTGTTTGTGTGGGAGAAACAAAACTGTTTCTTTTTTGTTGACTATATATTCGGGCTTGCTCTTGCACCCCAAATACATATTTCATATTTTTGTCTGATTGCCACAAAACTTTTCCACTGTTCACCACACATGTAGTGTACAGCTCACCATTGATTAAATGTTTCAGGATTGTAGGTTGTAGGTAGCACACGAGGCCACCATACCAGTCTTAGCTAATGATAATAGGGTTTAAATTCAAAGAATGAGAGGTTGTTAGGTTTGAGCCCTGGTGGAGGCAAGGTTAACTCCTACAGATTTGGTCCTTCCAAGTGTGAGCTATAGGAAGCCGAGAACTCATAGCTAAAGAACCAGGGCTTGTGGGTGCTTTTGGAGGCAATTTCATTTCAGTAATAATTACCATAAATTTAGTATGCATATCTTCCACAAATTCCCATTCATTTGTATATAATGTAAGGGAAAAATGAGAAACCAATAACCTCTGTAGGGAGCCCCTCTACCTGCCTGTCATACCTACTCACGACCGGAGACAGTCCTCCTTTATCCATGGCGTTGGGCTGACCAGATGTATTCTCACCGGTGTTGGCACTTCTCGATGTGTACAGGGCGGTATTTCCCAGTTTGTTTGGAATTTTTTTACCACTTTCCATTGTATATTTCCCTGCTTGTGTTCTGACACGTGTTGCTGAATCTTCGTATTAGATTTTTTTTGTTGTTTTTTTTTAACTGGGTTACTGTTTGTTTTTTCTGTTGAATTGTATTCAATTCATTCACATAGTGCTTACCCTGTTTTTACTTTACAGTAATTGAATTAATTTTTTGTATTTTTTATTTCTTTCAGTACAGTTGATGGGTGTAGTCACTTTTATAGTGAAGCTGACCCCCATTCCAGTGCTACACCTGCTCAGAGGAGACACCCTGTGATTCATGTTTGCTTGGTTCTCCCTCTGGCAGTGTGGCAGCTACCGTTAAGCGCTCTTACTCGGGAAGGAAGGGTAAATCTTCCAACCAGAGTAAGGGCAGGCGCAAGTCTGCCGCTGGGTTGTCTAAGGATGTTGCCCATGGTGATCTTGTGTCTGAACCCACTGTCTCCATTTCGGCAGTGTCGGTTGGTGTCCAGGGGATGGCCCCTCCCTCCCAGCCTTGGTCTGGTAATTGGGAGGAGCAGTCTGGCTGTGGGATCGCTCTGACGCCGCATTGATTGGGACCCCTCTTAAGCCTTTCCAGAGCTAGCCTTTGGGTAGGGGTGTGTCCCAATCATTGGTCACCAACTTGTTTGGTGGCCCTGGTGTACCAGTAGCTTCTGGTCCTGGGGAGGGTCCTTGTCCGGTTCCTGGGTTTACAGGCGGTGCCTCTGGTCAGCGAGTCCAGCTTCCTGACTGGACCCCAGTCTTCCTTCCCGTCCGGTCTTCGTTGCCTGGTTCCGGTTCCTCTGTGACTGGTACAGGTTTATCGGCATCTGGGAAGCTGGTTTCTACACTGGGATTTGGGTTGACTGATCAGTTGAGCGGTTTCCATCCGACGCCTTCCCCTAGTCCCAGTTTTAATCACATGTATGCACATGGTTTCCTAGGACAATCAAACCAGCCTGTGAGTGGTTTGGGGACTCAGTATTCCAGCAGTGGCTGTTCCAACCCGTACATGCCTGGGTCTGCTTCTGGTGGGTGTGGCGGTTTTCCTTCTGTGATTGGTGAAGGATTCCAACCCCAGGCTCTTGGGGTCCTTCTTCCTACCCTCAGGGGTTTGAATTTGGTCCCTTTCCGTTTCCTCACTGGAACCATTGGCAGAGATAGGGTGGTTTGTTGGCCCCTTCCTACCAAACAATCCTCTCATTTGGGGGCTATTTCGGCTAGCACTAAGCGACACCAGGTTGTCAATGCTTCTGGTTCTCAAATGGTCCCCTCTGCACCATCTAAGGGCCTGGGGCATCCAGGTTTGCTGCATGCTCTAAGGCATATGTGGGTAAACACCCTGCTAAGCGTTCCCACCTGGAGTCCACACAACTCAGGCTGAAGATGGCTCCGATGGCTTCCTCTTCGGCACCTAAGTTATCCCTTCCTCAGGATGTGGATATCTCGGAGCCCATATATTGTGAGGTATCGGACATGGCAGAGTGTGTGTGACTTTCTGGATCTGTCACCTAGGTTGATGACCTATCAGAAGTCCCATCTTCAGATGGTGCTCCTTCTGATGGGGAGCCTCAGTCGTCAGACGAGGCTGAGGATGAGGTTAACTTTATTGAGTCCCACCCTCTTCTTGTTTGTAACAAATTATCTTGCCTCCACTTTCCTCTCTATCCTGCGCCTCATCTGTAGCGAAAGTGATAAAGATGGACTTGTCTCCGGTCCTGAGTAGGTATGATGGGCAGGTAGAGGGGCTCCCTACAGGGGGTTATTGGGTTGTCTTTTTCGCTTATATTATGTTCAAATGAGTGGGAATTAGTGGAAGACATGCATAATGAAGTTATGGTAAGTATTCCATCATGAAAATTGGTTTTACAAGAAAAACCTCAAAACTGTAGAGGAAGAAGTCAGGTAAATGTTGAAAGTATTGCCACCTTGTTTGATAGCAGCTAATAAGAGAATTTTCCTTTAGCCTGTTGAGAGATTATTGAGAATAAGAGATCAAAGTTTAGTTCTAATCCCAAAGGATTCATATTTATTTCTCACTCATGTTACAGCCAAACTAACAAACTTTCAACCTTCAATGTAATTGCTATGATACCAACATTTAATCAGCATCTATCCCTTGTGTCTATTCATATTTGTACATGACCTTTATTATAAATGGAAGATTCATACATTCTTGGCAATTCTATTCACTAAAAATTACAAGGATATCCTTATAATTTGTGATTCTAATCATGAAGGCCCCTTGATTAAAGATGCAGGTGCTTGGAAATTATATTACTGTGTCTCTCTGCCAGCACTTTAGTTTACGAGGCTGTTGTGTGAATAGAGAAGATCATTATTTTTTTTTATATTTTACGCAGCAATGCGCTGTGATTAGTTTAAATGTAGTCTGTTCTTTTTTGTTTTACACCAATCCAATATTCTTGGAATTGGGCACTGGTTCCAATCTTGCAAAAAAAAAAACAAAAACAAAACAAAACCATTTGCCTGCTGCTGCCTTTCTTGCAAATTATGAAAGTCTTATAGTGTGAGATGGGAGGAGAACAGGATTCTAACTCTGGGGAATTGTCCTTGCAGGACATACCTTCCCATTGGTTAGTTGTGGATTTACATTGTACTAGACTTCATTTATGATAAACTGACCTTTAACAATATAATTTGTATCCCATTGAAACTTTGTTTCTAAATAAGGGACAGTTACTTATGTAGATGAAGACCCGCACTGTTTCACCACTATACAGCTGTTGGTATGATGGTGTTAGTATAGGAATGATGGTGTTGGTATTTGTGTGTTAGTATAGGAATGATGGTGTTGGTGTAGGTATCATAGTGTTGGTATTTGTGTGTTGGTATAGGTATGATGGTGTTGGTATAGGTATGATGGTGTTGGTATTTGTGTGTTGGTATAGGTATGATGGTGTTGGTATAGGTATGATGGTGTTGGTATAGGTATGATGGTGTTGGTATTTGTGTGTTGGTATAGGTATGATGGTGTTGATATAGGTATGATGGTGTTGCTATATGTGTGTTGGTATAGGTATGATGGTGTTGGTATTTGTGTGTTGGTATAGGTATGATGGTGTTGGTATAGGTATTGATGGTATGATGGTGTTGGTGTGTTGGCATAGGTATGATGGTGTTGGTGTAGGTATGGTGGTGTTAGTATTTGTGTGTTGGTATAGGTATGATGGTGTTGGTATAGGTATGATGGTGTTGGTATAGGTATGATAGTGTTGGTATAGGTATGATGGTGTTGCTATATGTGTGTTGGTATAGGTATGATGGTGTTGCTATATGTGTGTTGGTATAGGTATGATGGTGTTGCTATATGTGTGTTGGTATAGGTATGATGGTGTTGCTATTTGTGTGTTGGTATAGGTATGATGGTGTTGGTATAGGTTTGATGGTGTTGGTATTTGTGTGTTGGTATAGGTATGATGGTGTTGCTATATGTGTGTTGGTATAGGTATGATGGTGTTGGTATATGTGTGTTGGTATAGGTATGATGGTGTTGGTATATGTGTGTTGGTGTTGGTATATGTATGATGGTGTTGCTATATGTGTGTTGGTATAGGTATGATGGTGTTGGTATATGTGTGTTGGTATAGGTATGATGGTGTTGGTATATGTGTGTTGGTTGATGGTATAGGTGTTGGTATTGATGGTGTTGGTATGTGTGTGTGTTGGTGTTGGTATAGGTATGATGGTGTTGCTATATGTGTGTTGGTATAGGTATGATGGTGTTGCTATATGTGTGTTGGTATAGGTATGATGGTGTTGGTATATGTGTGTTGGTATAGGTATGATGGTGTTGGTATATGTGTGTTGGTATAGATGGTGTTGCTATTTGTGTGTTGGTATAGGTTGATGGTGTGTTGGTATAGGTTGATGGTGTTGGTATGTGTGTTGGTATAGGTATGGTATTGATGTGTTGGTATTGGTGTGTGTTGGTATAGGTATGATGGTGTTGCTATATGTGTGTTGGTATAGGTATGATGGTGTTGCTATATGTGTGTTGGTATAGGTATGATGGTGTTGCTATATGTGTGTTGGTATAGGTATGATGGTGTTGCTATATGTGTGTTGGTATAGGTATGATGGTGTTGGTATATGTGTGTTGGTATAGGTATGTTGGTGTTGGAATTTGTGTGTTGGTATAGGTATGATGGTGTTGGTATATGTGTGTTGGTATAGGTATGATGGTGTTGGTATTTGTGTGTTGGTATAGGTATGATGGTGTTGGTATATGTGTGTTGGTATAGGTATGATGGTGTTGCTATATGTGTGTTGGTATAGGTATGATGTTGCTATGTGTGTTGGTATAGGTATGATGGTGTTGGTATTGTTGGTATGTGTGTTTGTGTGTTGGTATAGGTATGATGGTGTTGCTATATGTGTGTTGGTATAGGTATGATGGTGTTGCTATATGTGTGTTGGTATAGGTATGATGGTGTTGCTATTTGTGTGTTGGTATAGGTTTGATGGTGCTGGTATTTATGTGTTGGTATAGGTATGATGGTGTTGGTATATGTGTGTTGGTATAGGTATGATGGTGTTGGTATTTGTGTGTTGGTATAGGTTTGATGGTGTTGGTATTTGTGTGTTGGTATAGGTATGATGGTGTTGGTATAGGTATGATGGTGTTGCTATATGTGTGTTGGTATAGGTATGATGGTGTTGCTATATGTGTGTTGGTATAGGTTTGATGGTGTTGCTATATGTGTGTTGGTATAGGTATGATGGTGTTGGTATAGGTATGATGGTGTTGCTATATGTGTGTTGGTATAGGTATGATGGTGTTGCTATATGTGTGTTGGTATAGGTATGATGGTGTTGCTATATGTGTGTTGGTATAGGTATGATGGTGTTGGTATATGTGTGTTGGTATAGGTATGATGGTGTTGGTATTTGTGTGTTGGTATAGGTATGATGGTGTTGGTATAGGTATGATGGTGTTGCTATATGTGTGTTGGTATAGGTATGATGGTGTTGCTATATGTGTGTTGGTATAGGTATGATGGTGTTGGTATATGTGTGTTGGTGTAGGTATGATGGTGTTGCTATATGTGTGTTGGTATAGGTATGATGGTGTTGCTATATGTGTGTTGGTATAGGTATGATGGTGTTGCTATATGTGTGTTGGTATAGGTATGATAGTGTTGCTATATGTGTGTTGGTATAGGTATGATGGTGTTGCTATATGTGTGTTGGTATAGGAATGATGGTGTTGGTATTTGTGTGTTGGTATAGGTATGTTAGTCTTGACTAATGGCATTGGTAGTTTTTGGTATTGGGTTAATGGTATAGGTGTGTTGATATTGGCTTGGGATATTAGTGTTGGTATTGGTATGTTGGTGTTGGTATTGGTGTGTTGGTATTTGCTTTGGATATTGGTGTTGATATTTGTATGTTGGTGTTGGTATTGGTGTGTTAGTATTTGCTTGGGATATTGGTGTTGGTATTGGTATGTTGGTGTTGGTATTGGTGTGTTGGTATTTGCTTGGGATATTGGTGTTGATATTTGTATGTTGGTGTTGGTATTGGTGTGTTAGTATTTGCTTGGGATATTGGTGGTGGTATTTGTGTGTTGGTGTTGGTTGTTTGGTATTAGTGTTGATGTTGATGTTGGCTGTTGGCATTGTTGTGTTGTTGTTGGATGATATTATGGTATTGATATTTTATAGTTATGTCCATTTGTTAACCATATGTAGCTTTGTATTGGTCATATCTCAAAATTTGAATTCCCTATTATTACCGAAAGAATGCTTTGGAATGACAAAGTATGCTGTATGATGTTCTATGAATCCCACCTCTATGCAGAGTTATGGCCCTTTGTTATTTTGGAGTAGTTTTTTTTCAGTGGGTTGGTACTATACATTGCATAGGATGGTGTGTGTTTTACAGATATGTCTGAATTACTCTTAGTGTGATACTTACATATTTACAGAGATTACTGATAGAAGACAATATAATGCAAAATCAATAAAAAAAATTGAAGAGAAAAAAACAAAAACAATTATAAACCTAAAAAATATCATTTGCATAAATGTAATGAGATTAGCCAAAGATACATTATTTCTACATATGGTTTTAGAAAATCAGTGGCCTTCACAGAGGTTTGATCTGATATTAAAATTTTCTAAGATTAACTTTATACTCAGTATTATATTAGAGACCAAGGTGACAGAAGTTTCTCCCAGCAATATACATAAAAACCCCTCTAATTGAATTGATTGGGACCATGTCAATAGTTCGAAGAATACAGGGTATTTGGGTAATCAGAGATTGGACTGTCAGTTGTAAATATCGATGATTTCTTAATGTCTTTGATTGATATCTGCAAATACTCTTATTCTTTGATCAGTCTAATTCCTGATTGTTCTGATGTTTACACTTGTGATGATTTTGATATCTTAAATTTTACTGAGGAGAAAGAAATGTGTAAAATTTATCATTCACACCACTGTTGAAGCAGATTGCAGATAATAATGATAGAATGATGTTTACTTTTCCATTGTCTGATTTCAGCAACTTGATATGATAACAGGATGTTGATTCCATGATGTTATTGTATATTGTGTTATTAATCTAAACCTCATCTGATAATTAAAATTATAAACATATGTGGAGAATTGCCTTGGCTTATATAACAATAGACTTTCATTTGAACAGCTGTTGATTTTTCTACATTGATTTCAAATACAGATTTAATGAAAAGTCCCAATCATACTATGTAGCAGATGGCTTTACAGGTCTATGTACTCATACCACCATTAATCCCATGATAAGGTTCGCTGAAGTAGGGCGTAGTCATGTGTGACACAGTTTCATTTCAGTAATAATTACCATAACTTTAGTTTGCAAATATGGTACCTACACCCATCTTTGTATCCCAAAAACAAAAGATTAAAAAATCCCGCCCTCCCTACGATCCATGAGCCTTCACAAAAGGAACATAGAGTTATCTCCCTTCCTCTTTCCTTTACGGCTCCCGGAGCGGGCGGACGTACTACTCTGAGCTGAGTGCTTTCCTTTTTATTTGTAGTATTATCCTCCTTGTAGCTGAGTAATTTATTACTCGGTTTTGCTTAAACCCATCTCCCTACTTAACAGTCTATTGCGGACATTATTTTTGGCTTATTTCCTACTTTAATTCGGCCTTTGTTCGGCTGGCTTTTGTTCAGCCTTTGTTCGGCCATTATATACTCCACGTTCTGAGCTCGTGACTACGTGTTTTAGGCCGTTCAGTTTTTCATTTATATTGCAATTTTTCTGTCGTCGTATTATACGACCGCTTTTTTGTTAATTTACATTTATTGCTACGTTACGTTGTGCTTGCTTTCGTGCTTTAATTTGTTGTATTTTTTCTCCATAAAATTTTTTGTTGACGCTTTTTGCTTGATAGCGTTGTTGTTTAACAAGTATGGCTAGTACGGGTTTGCGTTGTGGTTCGGCACATGGGTGTTCCCATTTCTAGCGAAGAGCTGGACCCCCCCCCCCCCCTCCCGATGATGCCGTCCTTGCAGAGCGAGACCGCAGTGTGTGAACTGGGGCAGCCAGATCCTGACTCGGCGCAGTCCATTGAGCTCAGCCCTTGAACAGAGGATGGCTCCCCCTGTCCAGGCGTGTCCTGGTGTAAAGGGGGAGTGGGGGGGGGGGCAGCCATATCCTGACTCGGCGCAGTCTAGGATCGAATTGACCTGTAGCTCTCGACAGCTGGCGGTGCTACCATCGGAAAGGGACTTCCGGTCATTTGGGGGCCGCTGAGTTCACTAATCCTAGTGTCAGCGCGGGGCCAGGTTTCCCATCCTCACAGGTTTCTGGCTCTAGGGCTTTCCGCTCCAGTCCAGATTTCCCGGTGCAGGGTTTCCCAGGGGGTTTGCCCCAAGGGCTTCAGGCCAGGCATCCGATTTCTGGTCTCCTTTTCCCCCGGGCTCGGGGTGCTGGGGTGCCTGCGGGCACTTATTCCTGGGCTGCCCAGGCCAACCTGCGGATGGTTCTGGGTACCAACAGTTACCCAGCGGTTACGGGCCTAGCCCGTACATGGCTGGGTTTCCACCTGTCGAGAGTGGCGGTTAATCCTGGTCCTTTGGACACAGTGTCCAGCCCCAGTCTCAGGCAGGCCATCTTGGCCAGTTCTGGGGTCACTCCCAGCCCGCGGGACCGTTCCAATTCCCTCAGGGGTTTGGGTTCAACCCCATGGGTGTTCCCTCATAGTACTATTTGGGTCTGGTCTCTCCCTCTAGGAGACGCTATAGCAGTTCTGAATCCCCCCAACGTTCTGCTACCGTGGGGGCCTTATCGGCAGGTCCTAAAAAGGTTCGCCGGACCTTTGGGACTTCCGCCTCCCGCGCGGAACGGTTGGTATCCTGCTCTCAGGGAACGGCTTCAGGTGTCATAACCAAGCCTACAGCTATGGCTGTTAGACGCTCTGTGGAGATGGCTCCTCTGGTGGCCCCTGTTCCTCCTAAGGGGATTTTAGTTTCTATTGAGGAGGAGATGGACGTTGAGGGCGCTGGCTCGGCAGAGGAAGACAATGTTATCCATCTTTCTCCTGGGTGCTCGGCGATAGATCCTTTCGAGTCATCTGATGATGACCCTTCTGACCAGGAGGGTTCCCAGGTGGTAGGGGGCCCTGAGAATGCTGAGGCCGAGGCTCAGCATGTGCTTTTCAGGGATGCGGGTCCTCCAGGCAGACATCTCCCAGATTCTCGGGGCAGAGGTATGCCCACAATCTTCTGCATCATCGTTGCCTGAATCCACCACCCTTCTGGGTTCTCTGGTGGCTCCTTGGGCTTCTGGTCGGTCTGATCGGACTCTGCCAGAAGGCACTATTGTGTCTGCCCGAAGAACTCCTCCTCTACCTGCACTCCCAGGTTTGCCGATCTGCAGCTCGGTGTTGGTGATTTGTCGGAGGTCGAACACCACACATGACAGGCAACTGGCCCCTCAACCAGCACAGCTGGAGTTGAGAGAGCTGGCTGCCTGGCCCGGCAAATCTGTGGACCAGGTGGTGCTCGATCCCAGAGAGCACCACAGGATGGAGGGGATGTTGCGCCTCTCCATCCAAGTTCTGTCATATATAGACTTCCTGACAGTGAGTCTATACAGGGTATCTGATTTGCCTGAGGGTCGGTTATCCGAGACAGAACAGGCCGACATACAAGACATACTTACATCTGCCCTGAACGCGGCCTTGAGGGCATTGGCGGCCTTACAGGTCTCCCTGCTCGTCAACGTCGTGTTGGCTAAGCGATTTTCAGTTTTGAAGAACTGCCCAGTCGAGGAACCTTATTGTTCCCGTTTGTTGACTGCCCCCTTCTCGGACTCTACCCTGTTCGGGGGAGAACTTCCTTCAGTTCAGAAGGATATGAAGGAGGACTCGGTTGCCTCAGCACTTTTGGTGAAGAGGTTTCAGACTGAGAAGGCCAGTGCCTCGCAGGGAAGAGCACCTCCCAAGAAGAGCGCGAAGTTTTCGGCTGCTCATTCTTCTGCGTAGCCCAAATCCCAGCCTCGCTTCAAGGGCAACAAGGGGAAGGGTAAGAAGGGTAACAAACCTCTTGGGGGCAAGAAGAAGGGTTCCTGACTCTTCTTCTCCTTGGCTGCGACAGACCAAAGGCCTTGCTGGGTGGACGGCGGTCCTCATCCCGTTCCGGGCTCTTGTCCTTCTCCTGCAGGCTCAGGCTCCGGGTGGGCAGACGATTCGCTGGTCTGGCAGGGGCTCAATCTGCCCAATCCGGAACTTCCTGTGGGTGGGCGTCTCCCCACTTTCCTTCCCCAGTTGCAGGAGATTACAGAAGACGCTTGGGCTTTGTCAGTGGTCAAGGAGGGTCTAGGTATTCCCCTTCTTCGTGATCCGCCCCTCTCCGCCCGGCCAATTTTCTTTCCACCTCCGAGGGATTTGGAAAAGGCTGGGGCGATCCAGGAGGAAGTAGGGACCATTCTTGCATTGGAAATCACTCCCGGATTCTACTCTCGAATGTTTATCGTTCGGAAGAAGTCCAGGGCGTTTCACGTGCAACGGCAAGGTCTTCCGATTCCAGGCCATACAATTCTGGCTGACGACAGCTCCTTTGGTTTTCACCAAATTGCTGCAGGTAGTCGTGTCCTGAATGTCTTGCTCAGAGTTGGCTTCATTCCTTCCAGAGAGAAGTCAGAGGTTTCCCAATCTCAGGACTTCGTCTTCCAGGGGAACCGTTTCGACATGGTTTGGGGCATAGCCCTTCCACCTGTGAAGAAGTTCGAGAAGGCCAGGGCTCTAGCTCTGTCCTTCATCGCATGGTCACAGGTGCAGGTGCATTGGTTCCTCAGTTTTCTGGGGTATTTAAACTCCCTGGCAGATGTGGTCCCCCTCGGGAGGCTTCACATCAGACCTCTCCAGTTGTTCCTCCTGTCAAACTGGGTTCCGTCATCCAGGAAGTGGGAGGCCTGGATTACTCTCACTCAGTCGGTCAGGGAGTTCGCTCGCTGGTAGATCATTCTGGAGAACGTTCTCTTCGGGGTTCCTCTGAACAAGCCTGTCCCCTCTATGACACTGTTCATGGACGCGTCCATGACAGGATGGGAAGCTTACTTCGACGGCCAATGCCGCTCGGGGGAGTGGTCTGGGGATCTGCTCTCGGAGCACATCAATGTGCTCCAGATGAGGGGGGTTCTTTTGGCACTGCAATCCTTTCAGGGGTTCCTGCAGTCCAAGGCAATTTGTGTGGCTACCGACAACTCTACAGTTGTCGCGTATCTGGAGAGACAAGGGTGCACCAGGTCTCACGTCCTGTGTGCCCTCTCCATCTGCATCCTTCTCCTCTGCCAGGAGATGCAATTGTCCATTGTGGTCAAGCATCTTTCGGGCAGGCTGAATGTGTTGGTGGATACTCTCTCCAGGCACCGCCAACCGGTGTGGACGGAGTGGCAGCTGTGTCCCTTGGTGTTCCGGGGAATTTGTCAGGTGTGGGACAGGCCTTTGATAGACCCATTTGCCACTTCTCTGAACAATCAGCTGCCAACCTTCATCTCTCTGGTCCCAGATCCGAAGGCTAAGGCCGTGGATGCGTGGAGGCTATCTCTGGAAGCCTTACCAAAGCAGGCTTTTCTCAAGAGGTGTCAGATCGCATCTCGCAATCTATCAGGGCTTCCTCTTCTGCCGTCTACCAGGCACAATGGAAGATCTTCTGTGATTGGTGTGTCGGCAGGGAGGTTGATCCATTCAAAGCCCCTGTACAGCTGGTTGAGGATTTCCTACTCTCTCTGCAATCTGGCCCCTGGCACTATCGCTGGCTATAGGACAGCTATTGCCAGTGTCCTTGCTTTTGATGGCAGGAAGGAGGTTCTTCCTCATCTCTTTCTGCCTTAATCAGAGGCTTTCGCTTTAGATCCAGTCTGTTTTTGCCCATCAAACAGGGACAGTGAGATATCTCCTCCCAGTCGGTTTCTAGGTGGGTTTGCCAGGTCATTAAATACGCTTATTAGCACTCTGATGACCAGGCTTGGGCGAGGGTGAAAGTGTGGGCTCATGAGGTCAGTGCCCTCGCTGCGTCCTGGGCCCTCCTTAATGGGGCCTCCTTTCAAGAGGTTATGTCTGCTGCCTTCTGGCGGGGCAGGGAAACTTTCACAGATTTTTATCTGCGGTTCCTAGCTTCCCACTCAGAAGGTTTGTATTCTTTGGGGCCTCTGGTGGTTGCACAGTCTGTGGCTGTGCCTCTCCGTTAGCCCCGGGGCTGGTCTTTTCCGTTCGGCAGCACATGGGTTACCTGCTCTTTCACGGGGAGGTTCCCCTCCTTCTTCTCAGCACTCTGTTCCCCCTCCCTACCATGTACGGTTGTGCTAGATGGGCTGCCTGGCTGCTAGTCACCACTACGGTAAGACGTATTCACATACTAAAGTTATGGTAATTATGACTGAAATAAAATTGAGGTTTTTAAATGTAAAACCAATTTTCATGAGGTAATACTTACCATAACTTCATGGAGTCCCATCCTATCCTCCCCTCTTCCTATCTTCTGCGGGTGCCCCATAAATGCTAAGAGGAAGGGAGATAATTCTATGTTGCTGCCGTGAAGGCTCATGGATCATAGGGAGGGCAGGATTTTTCAATCTTTTGTTTTTGGGATACAAAGATGGGTGTAGGTACCATATTTGCATACTAAAGTTATGGTAAGTATTACCTCATTAAAATTAGTTTTACATTAAAAAACCTGAAGTTAATTTTAGTTAGCATGTCACCTGTTTGATGAATAGAAGGAGGAACTACTAGTGACATGAAGGGAGGGGGATAAAAATGAGATGAAGGAATGCAAGGTATTTGAGGAATAACTGTTCAAGAATTCCAAGGTTAAATAACAGGTAATATATCAGAAGGCGCTCTGGATCAAGGGATCAGTTTGATGAATAGGGAATATTCTAGTAAAGTGCCCATTCAGAGTTGGGTTTTACAGCATTACATTTATATCATTGAACAAAGGAGAAATTTCAGGAAATGTTACCTGCAGTTTCAATTAACATGCAGAATTCAAATGGACATTCCAATAAATGAAAAATTCTCAATATTAATTATCAGATGATTGTAGTATCAATGAAACGTACAACATCCTTGATTATTTTCATATTAACTTACACTTCAAAATGATTGATGATAAAACAGTTTTAAGGCTAGTATTAGGAAACCGTTTGTTTACAGTACAGAAATTTCAACCCTTCAAGGGCAGCAATTAAGTGACTCTAGCTGTCTTGGATGTAAAAACGGGCAAAGTGTCATGTCACTCTCATGTTAGGTGATGGAGCTTAAAAGCAGTACAGCATGTGTGGATATTGTTTGATTATGGTTTCAAGAGATGAATCCTAGAGAAAGATAATTAAAAATTCATCAAACTTTGATGGAAATGACGTTTTCAAAACCCTAAGCTAAACTCCAGAGAGATTGTTTACGAAGGCATGGGCTTTGTTGCTAATATCTTTGTATCTTCTGATTGCTCATCCTGATCACGAGTCAAAGTGCAATTTTTTTATCTGAAGATTAATGGTTTTGGAAGCTGAGGGTTTGAATATTATGTATAAGCACAGCACATTTTTAAGAAAATTAAATTGTTTTTCTTTATTAACATCCACAAAAATGAGTCTCAACTAAAAAAATATAATTCTGTAACTAACAACTTTAAAAAATTTAATCTTGACAAAAATAAATTTCTCTGCAGCAATTTAGCATTCAACTGAAATTCATTTTTATCCGATAATGTTTTATTCAACAACACATTTAAACTTAATAGCTCTAAAGTGAATTAAAATGTAATCATTAGACCAAAGTGTTGCGTATAAGATGTTGAATTACGGCAGTTGTCACAGCTTTTTTCGCATCAATGCTGGATAAAGAAGACATACAGAGTGTTGCTTCAGTGACGTTGATTTGTTTTAGCAGTGAGTCTGGCAAGCACTTTTAGAAGCTAATTTTGGCTGCATGTTAATGATATAATGAAGTGACAATGTGTCATGGTGGAGAACAAACTTCCTGTTTTGTAACAAAATACATTAACTTTTGGCAAATAGGGGTTGCATTGTTAACGGTTATGGCAAAAAAGAAATCTTGATGGTTGGCAATGTTAGGTTTTCCAATTTACACCTTGAAAAGGAAATACATTACAGCAAGCCTTGTCTCATTTGTTTGATGGCATCTTCATTGGCCTCTTATCTACAATGCTAATTTCTTCATTTGGTTACCACGAGCAGATGAAAATCTATTTTAGGAACGTAATTGGAAATAATTTGTTGTTGCGGTACTTATTATACACTTTATCTTAGAAGTCTCCAGTTTATTTTGCATATGTTGAGTACAGGTGACTTCATTCTAAAATTATGTGTTTGTAAATGTTTAAACAGTGGTTTTCAGGTCTCCTCTTCCTCCAGGTGATGTTAGGTCTACAGAACTCTTAACATTGCCGATATATCGGTTAATATGCCACCTTATATAAGAAAAGTTCATTAACCTTTTTTCATGGCTGTGCACATCTACACATCAGTTTGTTGGGTTTGGTCACCCTGTGAAGAGACATGGTCAGTTTGAGATGGAGAGGAAAAGCTAGTCTGTGACTTATGGGAGTTGGAGATATATTGAGTCTTTCCCATCATGTCAGGCCCAATTCAAAATTGATGAGTGTCATATATTGAGAATTTCTCAACAGATTTGGTTTATATGTACCCCATAGTATCATTATCTCATGTACTTACACCTTGTCACTTCAAGGTGGTCATAGGTCAAGGTTTAAGGGTCAAAGGTCTCATTTAACAACTTCTACAATTTCATCATTGATACTTTATATGGATGTGAAATTCATGTCTTACAGATATTGTCTAGTTTTTATCAAATTTGCATGTGTTTCAGAACGAGATAAATATTCAATTTTGTGGCTTTTCCAGGTACAGATGTTTGATAATAGATAATACCAAAATGGTTGGTTGTTCCCCGTTAGACTGTTGACAGTGTATCAGATTAACTTCATTCTGATTAGTTGAAAGATAGGTGATATGTAATGCAGTTTGTACTGTATTTTGTGAATGAATATATGAAGTATATCTAAATATGTCATAATGTGGAGGTTTTCTGAGCACATGCATTCTTGTCTTTTCTGTTTAAAAAAACTGAGGCTTATGGAATAACTCTGGTTACAGCATCGCCAGGATAAAGTTTGACTGCTGGTTTTGAAAAAAAAAACAGTTAAGATTCAAATGTATGAACTTTAAGATGCTGCTTTTTAGCCCATGATTATCAGGTGGTGGACTAATCATAATCCCTATGATCTGTGGTACATTGTCCATTGTGTGTTGGCCCATAGCAGCCGTGTCAAAATAAACTAGTTTTTTGTTAAAACTTTCTGTACATGATGTTATCAATAACTACAAAAGTATCCGGATTTTTTTAAGTGTGTGACAATTATTTTTTGCCAGTTTCTGTTTTGTTTTCAAAGTTTTTTGACGACACAGTATAAGCCAGCATTGACACATTCCATCTTGGCTTTAGCAAGACTACCTGATAAAATACAAATGATCTTTATACAAACATGGACCCTCCCCTTCCTTCCCAACATGTTGTTGAAAATTTATTTTGGATGTTATTTAAGTCTTATTTAATAGGATCATCTCATGATTTTTTTGACATTTTGACATTTTACAAAGGTGTTAAGGGTGTGCATGTAACCAACTTTTAAATTGAATATGGGTATATAATTTCAGTGATAATATACAGGGACGTATTGAAGGTGCTTCCATCAATCAGTCAGATGTTATCAAGAGGAATGTCAGTTACATGTGTTTAAAGCTCGGAAAGTGTCAAGGTCAAAACAGGCTGGCACTGCACTGTCAAAAAAAGGCGAAAGCGAAGTAGAGTTTGACTAAAAAGAATTATCACACATTTTACAAAATCCAACTGCCTTTTGTAGTTGACAACAACATACACCGAAATCTCTGACAGCTGTTAAGGTGTATTTTGATATGGCTGATATTGGACATTGTACTATTATTTATCTGTCTGTCATCAGTCCATAAACAATTCTTCTTATCTGCCATTTCATGAGAAGTACAAGATGGATCTTATTCAAATCTCAAACTTATGTTAATGTTTTCCATGGACCCAAGATCTGCAGTTTTGATTTTAGGATTGATCGGAAACAAACTAACAGACAGCCATCTTTGTTTTTTCCCATGAAAGTTTCTTATCACTTTCTTGTGCCCTTTTGGGACTGATAAGAAAAACAGAATGGCCAAATGGCAACCATCTTGGAAATGACATTTAAAACTTATTATTGCAATTTGTAATAGGTACCTTATTGATCTGTCTCAAATATTATGTTTGTTTCCTCTTAGTCACTAGTTGTGCCCTTTTGATTTATGGACTGATCAGAGAAACAATATGGCTGAAAGGTGGCCATCTTGGATTTTGGAAATGAGATATTGCTCTCCTTATTTCCTGATGTGACCTGAATGAATCTTTATCAATATTTACATGAAGATTCTCCTTCATCTTCAGTTGCAGCCATTTGATTTTGGGATTGATCTAAAAAAACAAAATTGTTGACAGGTCATTTTTGAATGAGAAGAGAATTTTTGTTTTGCTATTTCTTGAGAGAATGTACAGAATGCATCTTTCTCATATTTCATTGGATAAGGTTTCCCTTGGTCTATAGTTGATTTGGGACTAATTGGAGAAACAAAATGGCTGACAGGTAACCATTTTAGATTTTGACAACTGAAGGTTATTATTGCTGTTTCTTGAGAATTACTGGATGGATATTTCTCAAAGTTAACGTGTATTTTGCCCATGGCCACTAATTTTGAGATTGATCAGTGAAACAAAATGGCTGACAGGTGGCCAACTTAGATTATGATGGTTGAATATTTCGTTTGTTATTGCTATTTCTTGATAAGTACTGGAAAGATGTTTTTTCAAATTTGATGTTTATCTCCCTATGGTTTCAAGTTGTGCCCATTCAGTTTTGCGTCTGCTGAAGAAATTTATCTGGTTGACTGCAGACCATCTTGGATTTTTACAGTTGATGTCTGTTATCACTATTTCTCAGAAAGTTCTTGTTAGATCTTTGTTAGATTTCCTATATAGAGTAACCTTGTTCTCAAATGCTTAAGAGGACAACAGGATAATCATTCGAAGAATCAGTAAAGATTCTATGCAGTGATGGTTACTAAGATACACCCGGTGAGAATTTCAATTTTGTTTGATAAGAGTTGACAGTACTGCAACACTAGCAGAAACAGATAAACGAAAAATAGGATGTTAATATTTGAGACAAGGGTAGTTTTTTTATCTATATAATTCCTTAATTTGCTCAGCTGAAATGGAAAATCTTCTTATAAGATAATTTTGATATTCCCTTTTGTAGTGTTTTTATTATGCTGAGTAATGTTTGCCAAAATTGAACAATTTAATTGGATTTTGTTTATGATTTTAAAAAAGTTTTCATGTTATCTTGACTTTGTTCAAATTGTTTAGCATGTTTCACTTGTGTCAACACTGCAAGATCGTGTCACACAAAAATATGCTGATTTACATTATGTAATTTTTTTCCTGGGTTTGGTGGCTGATAATTGAGTTTTCTTGGCGGAACTGATCAATAGAATATGTTTGTCTAAAAATACATTGGAGAAGTTGGCGATTGATCTGACAATACATCGGGGTTGTTCGGGATCGACAAGCAATATGCAACGACTTTTCTATTGACCTTGCAATGAGTACCCTCTTGAGATTTGTGAGTTCCCCAAACAAACACATCAACATGTTAATCTGAAATGGAGGCCATCTTTGTGGTGTTTTGGTGCCACTATGCTACATTGATTTAACTTACTTCAGGATAACCACCTAGGGCCTTCAGACTGTTATTTCTTACGGCTCTCGTGTGGACAAATTATTTAAACTCTCTCCTTATTGTGTTTCTCAGGGTTATGGGACGGGTCATTAGATGTTCCTTTACATGAATATGCCTTCTACTTTATTTACAATTCCTCTTTGTCAGGCGTCATCTCGTGTTGACCTTAGCTGCTTTAAGAATGTTAAAACCCCGGACATTGCAATTTTGTCTTAGACCGGGGAAAGTCATTGTGTGGAACAATTGTCGTGTCCATTCCATATATCAGTGTGTACTATCTATCTGGTCATTTCCTGTGGTCATCTGAGCTAATTTATCATTGTCCATTTCCTATTGAAGTGTCCATATGAAGCCTTTAATGTTGATTCATTGTGTCCTTATTTTTCAGCTGACCCTTAATGGCCGATCTGCAGAGTGTGTATATGTTGCTAGTAACTGTTCTGATTTAAGTAAATCTTTATCAAGAAACTCTGTCCTAGAGATGGATAACAAATGTAGCTGCTATATCACACTTGATGTCATTAGAAACAAGTTATTGTGTGGCACATCTTATAGATTGAACTTGGTCTGAAATTTCTGATGCCTTCTGTTCA
Source organism: Ylistrum balloti (assembly GCF_031769215.1). NCBI lineage: Eukaryota > Metazoa > Mollusca > Bivalvia > Pectinida > Pectinidae > Ylistrum > Ylistrum balloti. The sequence goes on along the minus strand of NW_026782317.1, from coordinate 190,447 downwards.
AGGGACATCATGGAGCCCAAAAAATATGGCCTGCTTTTCTCTCACTGCATGATCATAGGTGGTGACTGAAAATGCAGGAGTATGTGTGAGGGGTATAGCAGAGGAGATGATAGGGGCTCTTTCCTGTATTCTGCAAAATGGACATTGAAGAAATCAGAATTGATCTGGAGCTCCCATTGCAGCACTTGAGATCATGATATGTTCCTTTCTTTCTCTCTATGCTTTGTTTCTGTTCTTGGTGTTTTTTCCATGATATTAAACTTGTGAATACAAAAACAAACAATCGTGTTAAATTTCCATCACTTGTAACACTTTGGTATATTGATTCTATCCTGTATCATTTCTTCCATTAATGATGCTACATAACGTTGTCCTACATAGCCACAAAAATGAATTTATTTCATCTTATTTCAGATGATGTTATGTCTGTCATTGAAAAGGCTTGATATTCATATCCCTCCATCTTGTTCAGAATCTTTATATCTCTACCACAGCAACAAAATGTGGTGAGTATGCTGGGACCAGCTTGTTCGTCTGTAGAAAAAATTTGTTGAAACAACTCTTCTTAACTCCGAAATGTTAGATACCATGTGTAGATGTACATGTAAGTACTTTTAAGGAGAATTTTTTGTTGCCGTGGTATTAAACCAGGTACTTACATAAAAAGGGTTTTGGTATAATGACCCTTAGATTATCAGTCCTGCAATCAATTTTAATGAAACTTGGACAAGTGGCGCAACTTAAAAAATCTGTAGTTTAACTTAACACATCTAGTATTTCCAGAACAATTCCTATGGCAACACAATGCAGACTTCTGATTGGTTGGAATTGAGGTACTTTTTTTTTTTATTATGCTGAAAATTCATATACATGTATGAAGGTTTTAGAGAATGGTAATTATAATGGAACTATTTTCCGAAACATCTGATGTCATTTTGTAGTCATGGTAACCAAATAAGATCTATGATTAGAAGGATCTTTTCCAGACTTTTCCTAAACTTCATTACCTATTTCTCTGAATTTATAAAGAAGTATGAACAGCCATATGTTGATGTACATGCATTTTTTTGAGCCAAAATATTGGTTATCTTAGTAACCATGTCACTATATGTATGTACTGGTGTAATGACCCATAGTTTTTATACTATTTGGTAAGGAGTCCGGGCATGACAATAGATTGATACGTGCACAGCACGCCAAAACTTCATGTTCACATCAAGCATATATCATGCAGGAGACAAAACGAAGGGCATAATGTGTGATAAGATTGCACATTTTGTGAGGTTTGGTAAAAATTGCTGCCTTATAGATTGACAATTAGATGAAACACTTGTGTAAAAAGTGACCACAGGCATTAAAAAATATTGATTAATGATTGTAAAGGTCATTTTTAATTGGACAGTTAAGGAAGTACAATTGGACCATTAAGTATACTTTCTAGTCTATGGTTTTACAACTTAGATAGTGGCTAGAGATTTACCTTGGGCAACAAAAAATACCTGTATATAGGTCTTCCATATAACAAACACAACACACTTTAAATTTACCCGCATACAAAATGATTAAAAAAAATTGAGAGAAATATAGAAGGAATGTAAATAAAATGACCTTTTTGGTGATATAAGGTTTTACATGATTTATTGACAAGACTGAAAGAGACTAAAAGTTAATTTAATATTTACATATATAATGTATATACGGTGGAAACTGCTTATTATCATGTTCCATTGGTCAGGAAAAAATGTGATAATGAGCAAAACATGACATTAACAGTTGACTTGATTTTTGGATGTCTAAACCCAGAGGTTAACATTCTGGGTATGACACATACTTACACATGGGCCTAACCACCATGACAAGTTCCAAGTGACATTGGGTTTAAAATGAAATTAACGCTTGGATTGTGCTTGCCAAATGAAAAACAAATGCACCAGACTTACCAGGACCTAGCTTACAGGTAAGCAGTTCAATCTATTGTTCGGGAGTTGCGAGGTATGAAAAATGTTGGCTGTTATGGCAATGACGATAGAACCATGCAGCGTCTGTATCGATGTACAACAGCAAATTTCGTCCAGTTTTCCTATTGTGCATACATCATGCACACATCATGCACACATTGTGCACACATCACACAATGTTGTGTGATCCCACAAGTGTGCAAAGATCATTTAGGTCATTGAGACTGAAATAAAACAATTCATATATAAACTCTTTGTGCCTGCAGGGGATATTGAGTTATCCTCAGGATGACAGTTCTAGTTTTAACAGTTGCAAGCTGTGTAATGTAGTCGGAGATTATTGTGTGCATTAATTTAAATACTGCCTTTTCATGAATACATATTGTTTTTGAGTGATTCCTTTTTTTAATAAAGGAATGAAATAGTGAAAAAAGGTATCCTAAAAGTAAAATTAAGATGGAAAAACTAACAACACATCCTTTCTGCTTTAAGATTTTGTTTCAATTCTCTATATGTGATGATTGTAGCAAGATTGTAGGAAGTAGAACTCTCTCATATTCAGCTGTTCAGCTTTTCAGATCTGAAAAAGGATGTAAATTATTTTTTCATGTAAAATAATGAAACGAATATAGTGTGGGGTCTTGCTCATTTTCATTTACCATAAATTCTAAGTGGTATGGCTGATTGAGATGAACAATTGTTTCTTTTATTGATCTTTACAGGGCTGCTGAGGTTTGGTAGACAAATTAGTCTGTCTATAGAGGAGAAATTTATAGGGCTCCAGGATAAGTTTTATCAGGGTAGGAAATCAGACCCAAGTTGTATTCAACTTTATTACAGGATGGTACACAAAAGTGTTGATAACATCAATATCTTCAAGCAAAGTGAAAAAAAAAAGAAAATCGATGAAAGCTGAGGGATGAGGAAAGAAATTAATATCCATAGAATTTAGGTTTTTACTGAGATAGGTGAGATATTTTCTTGGAGAAGTATAGGATGAAGATATTTCAATTCAAGAATGCATTCAAATGTGGAAAGACTGTAAATTCTTCCAGACATGATCGTGGAGTCAGAAAGACAAATGTTTTGTTTTTAATTCAATTTATTATATTTTAAGGTAGCATATCTGGTGAATTTTGGTGATAATTAGATTTAATTCAAACTTTTATTTTAAAAAGAGATTTAAAAGATTTTTTTATCTCTCCCGTATTTTCTTTAAATTCATTATCACCCAGGAACACATGTAGGGATAAAATTTCTATTGATATAAATTTGTCCCCACTTACAAAACTTTCATAAATGACTATGATATATATACTTTTGAGAATGGTCTTTTCAACCACATAACTGAGATGAAATGAAAGATTTTATTCCGAGCTTTAGGGTCATGACAACATTTGGAGTAAGGGAATATATATCCTTTCGATGGCCACTATCATACACCGGCGAGCGACCACAACGTATTAATCTGTATCAAAAAATCGGTATTCTTATGGCCACTATCATACACCGGCGAGCGACCACAACGTATTAATCCGTACAAAAAAATCGGTATTCTGATAGCCACTATCGTACATCGGTCGACGGCCATAACGTATTTATCCGTATCAAAAAAACAGCTTCCTGAAAGCCACTATCGTATATCAGTGAGCGACCATAGCGCATTTAAACATATTAAAAAATCGGGATTCTGATAGCCACTATCGTACGTCGGCAGACGGCCATGACGTAATGAAATGTATGGGGTACCTACGGCCAGAGTGTAAATATCCATATATTTTCTGGAAAATCATGAAGTATTTACTTGAATTTAGTGAAAAACGGCCATTTTGTTTACGGATTGTTCTGCTGTGGGCTTTCTTGGCTCTTTGGAACACCAAAGCTTTTGCTTTACAAGGACTTAATGAATTTACAGGCCATAACTTACTGGTCCGTATAATTATTGCATCGTAAAACAATGTAGTACGTATTTTTACGCTATGGCTCTTGTGATCAGCAAAGAAAACGCCAGAGTGTGAAACGTCCATAGCGTACTAAAGCGGTTTAGTACATTTTAAACTGAAAAGCCATAGCGTAAATATACATATTCACAATTAATTAGCATCATCATAATTATTTTTTAATCATAATAAAGCTTTTATTTTTTCTTTCAAATTCCATAAGTTTAAACATTACTTGAGCAAGTGACAAAGTTATTTTCATTTTGTATTTTGAATAAATATGTATTTTCGGCAATTTGAATAATGCATTTTTACATCAAAATTATCAGTGAAATATACCGGTTATACCAGTAATTACGTAACATGGAAAGTAAAACAAAAATGTACTTGCTTTTTATAATATTGATATAATAATAAGTCGATCACCACATGTTACTGAAAATGATTTTGTTATGGAATCGCACAGAAATGTATTTAACACTGCCATATATTCATTTTTGGCTTTCAAATCTGTGGCCGTCCTACGAAGAAACGAGTTTGGCTATCAGAATCCCGATTTTTTGATATGTTAAAATGCGCTATGGTCGCTCACCGATATACGATAGTGGCTTTCAGGGAGCCGTTTTTTTTTATACGGATAAATACGTTATGGCCGTCGACCGATGTACGATAGTGGCTATCAGAATACCAATTTTTTTATATGGATGAATACGTTGTGGTCGCTCGCCGGTATATGATAGTGGCTATCAGAATACCGTTTTTTCGATACAGATAAATACGTTATGGCCGTGGAAAGGATATTGGATATTTTGGTATTCTACCTCTATGTATTAAGATATTTTTAGCTCACCTGGATTAAGTTTGTGAAGAGAAATGACCTTGCCCCATATTCAAGGTCATAGGTGTGAAATTGGCAAATCATTATGAAAAAATATTTTGATTTAACATATGGCTTAGAATCATGATACTTAAATTGACGGTTTCTAGGATGTAACAGAAAATGACCATGGCTCATACTTTAGGTCATTGAGACCCCCAATAGCTCCTCATGCAGTCAGGTTAAGATCTGAGATGTTTGGTTCACCAGCAACTACAAGGCAATAACATTTACAGGGATCAAATTTGTTAAATGTTGAAACAACTTCTTCTGACGAACCATTGGGTGAAATTTCATGATATATGGCTAGTACCAAAGGCTCTTCGGAGGACCTCAACCCAAAAACTATATTGATCAATTTTGTCAGGAAAAGAATCCATCAGTTGTAGAACAACAGTGTTTGGTGTTTATGTATATTAGTTTTCAAAACTAATTTCAATTCATTGAATTCAGATCCAGTTTGAATGTCAGTGATGTGATATTTTGATGTCATTAGGACCCAGCATCTGATCTTTATCTACTTTCAGTTGGCTTGCTTAGCTGTTTTTGTGCTAATCTTTGGCTGTTTGCTTCCTCCTTGTGCCTAAGTGGTGTGCTACGTGGTCTGTTAATAAAATTTTACTGTCAGCCTTTTTTTTTTTTTTTTTTACCTTTTCAGCTTTTTTGTAGCTTTGTTTAAGCTTCTTTTCTTCATTTCTGTTCCTTGCATTTAAGTTTTGAGTTATTTTTGTTACTCTTCAATGTATTGTTTGCTTGGTGTTTTTCGTTTTTGAAAAATGGCTCAGTCAAAGAGCCTTACCTTTCCCACCTTTGACTTCCCCTTTCTCATGCCCTGCTCTTTTTGGAGAGTCCCGTCCTTCTGTACAGAAGGATATAAAAGGACTCTGTTGCTTCAGCACTTTCGGTGAAGAGGTTTTTAGACTGAGAGGGCCAGTACTTAGCAAGGGGTCAGTGTCTCTTAAGAAGAAGGCTAAACTTTTGGCTACCCAGTCTTTGGCACAGCCGAAGTTGAAGCTTCATTTCAAGGGCAATGAGGGGAAAGGTAGGAAGAGTCAAAACCCTCCTTGGGGCAAGAAGAAGGGTTCCTGACTCCTCCCTCTCCTTGGACACTTGAAACAGCGAGCTTGTGTGGCAGAACGAGTCCTCTTTCCTCAGGCTCATGTCTTTCTCTCGCAGGATCAGGCTACAGGTGTTTAGACTATTCTCCAGCAAGGCAGTCAGTGTCTTGATCTATCCAATTCAGATCTTCCTGTTGGACAGATATCTCTCTGCGCTCCTTCTGGAATGGATGGAGATCACGGCAGAACTTTGGGCATGGTTTGAGGTCTGAGAAGGTCAGGGAATTCCACCCTTTGCTTCTCAGCTAATTATCTTTCCTCCTCTGGGATCCAGAAAAGGCTCAGATGCTCCAGGAGCAAGTAGGGTCCATGCTTGCAAAGGGCACAGTAGAGGAGGTTCTTGTGGCAGACTGCACTCCCAACTTCTACTGCGGAATGTTTCTGGTCCAGAAGAAGTCTGGTGCTTGGCAACCAATTATAGATCCCAGTGCCTTCAAGAGGCGCATAGATTCTCCCCGCTTCATGATCGAGACTCCTCCGGGCATCAATGCCTTCATATGGGCCACTTTGGTAGATCAAGAAGTTGGCACAGAAGTTCCTCCATTTTACCTGGAACAGAAATTCAGGCTCACAACTGCAATTTTGGTTTTCACCAAGCTGCTGCAGGTGGTTGTGGTATTCCTTCACTCTAGCAGAGCAGATGCTTCAACTGGTGAGGGAATCTAGTGAGGGACATCAGACCCCTCAAGATGTTCTTCCTGGCCAACTGGGTCCCTTCTTCCAGGGATTGGTAAGCAAGGAGTTTGCGTGGTGGTAGAACTTTCAGGAGTGTGTGTTCCTTGTCCAAGCTGGTGCCCACTATGAACCTTTTCACTGATGCTTCCTTGACGGGTTGGGTAGCTTTATCTTGAGTGTCAGTGCCAGTGAGGGAAATGTTCTTGAGAACAGTTCTCAGAGCACATCAATATGCTTGCCATCCACATTCTTCTTCCTCGCCAAGCGATGACTATTTTGGTCAAGCATTTTCCAGGCAGATTGAATGTTCTCTCCAGGTACTGCCAACCGGTGTTGACAGAGTAGAGTGGCAGCTGTGTCACTAGATTTTCAAGGGAATTTTTCAGGTGTTGAGAAGGCCTCTTATAGACCTGTTCACCAGTTCTCTGAACAATCAGCTACCAACATTCATGTCTCCAGTTACAGAACTGAAGGCTTGGGTCTTGGATGCTCTATCTCTGCACTGGGAGGGAATGCATGCCTCTGCATTCCCTCAATCCAGTTCTGGTGTGGTGGAGGAGGTGTTGGCTTTCCCCACCAGATTGAATCTCCTTAGCCAGCCATGGTCTGGGACAATGCACTCTCATCCAGAGATCCTTCACTTTCATGCATGGAAGATCTCAGGAAGCCTTGCTCAGGCTTTTCTCGTGAGGTGTCTGATAGCATCACTCAGTCTATGAAGGCTCTTCCTCTTCTGCCTTCTATCAGTCTTCTGGATTGGTGTGTTGGCAGGGATAATTTGTTCAAGGCCTCTGTTCAGTTGATTGCGGCTTTCCTTCTTTGTCTATTTAGGGACCGCAGTTTGTCTCCTGGCACTACAGCTGGTTAGGCCCATTAAATAGAGTCATTGGGGCATCTTTTCCAGGCCGGTTTCAAGGTTGGTTTGCCAGGTCATCAGGTACACTTACGAGCATTCAGATGATCAGCCTTGGGCAGGATTGAAGGTGCAGTCGCATGAGGTTAGGGCCCTGGCTGCATTTTCATCCCTCCTTAATGGGTCCTTCCAGAAGTTCATGTCTGCTGCCTTTTTGCAAAGCAGGAATACTTTCCTAGTTTTCTTTTTGAGGCCCCTGGCTTCTTATTCTTAGGCTATTTTCTTTCTTGGATCGCTGGTGGTGGCTCAGTCTTAGGCTGTAATCTCAGTAATCTGGTGATTTTTGTATTCTTGTGTGTTTAGGTGCCAGGTTGGGGCACCTACTCCTTCATGGGAAGGTTCTGAACCTTTCCCTCTGTACCTGGAGTTTTCTCTGGGTTGTGCTGTGTTGTGATTGGCTGCCTGGCCTCGAAGTCTCTGCTACGGTTAAACAAATTCACATACTAAAATTAAGGTAATTATTACTGAAATGAAATTGAGGTTTCTTCAAGTAAAACCTATTTCCATGATGTAATACTTACCATAATTTTATGGAGTTCCACCATATCCTTCCCTTTCCTTCTCTGCCTGGCTGCCTCTGTTTTGGGTGTCCCACTTTTGGGCACATTAAAGGTTTTTCATGGAAGGGAGATCACTTTATGTCTGTTTCTTAATTGCCATTGACTTTAAGGAAGGTAGGATTTTTTAATCTTTTGTTTTTGGGCTACAATGATGTATTTACGTACTAAAGTTATGGTAAGTATTGCATCATGAAAATTGATCAGATTGTTGGTTGTATTTGGTAAATATATTTTTTTTCCAGTACCAGTCTTTCTTGTCTTTTGTGGTAGAGAGTACTTAGGGACTTGCCACTAACCTTTCAGTATGGGATGTGTGTCTAAGAGTGGGTTGGTGAGTGGCGGAGGAGGGATTTCCAGCCACATTGCAGAGCACTTGCTGACTTGTCATTGTTCTAGTTATGAGTAGTCAGTTCTAGGTGAGCAATGCAGGACCATTAGACCTCTTTTTAGCTCATCTAATGGGATAAGGTATAGTTGAGCTTTTAAGATATGACCTGACTTCAGGTAGAAAGGAAATAGTTTAAACTTTAAAAACCTTAATTCTGTAGGATTTTAACAGGAATTGTAATTAAGTTAATTTTTTGTTTTAATTGCTTTAAGTGTTTTTAAATAATAAACTTATGTTTTCACTCTGATGACTGACATTTTAATATTACTGAACATTAGTACAAATTTCTACCTATAGTCATACAGATTAATCTTAAATATTAAAAGATTCATTGCTATCATGAGCTCTGATTTGAATAAATTTTGATTATGATTGCAATTACTTTATGGTAAAAAACATCGTATCCTGTTTGTGGTATATTGCAGAATTTTCATAAAATTTTTACCTTGTGGCAATTAATCTGAACATTAGTATAATGTAATAATTTGTCATTTAAAGAAAAACGGTCAAAATATGATATGATAATTCATATGAATTCATGTAAACAATTATAACCTATGTGATTTAAAGCTTACTTACCTTTAAGTTAGAAAGATTGAGAACACCTGGTTCTCTTTGATCCTTTTCTAAGTACTTACCTCAGATAGAATATGGTAATATAGGATTAGTAGTGTACATATATAGGTGTTTTAAGTTGTAGAAGTGTTTGGTTTAAGTCTAGGTTTTGGACTATGGGCATAAGTACTAAAGATTTCACTTTCAAGTGCGGAACTAATACCCATTATCAATGAATATTTGTTTATACAACTTCAATTCAGTCGTGAATAAAAAATATTTATGAGTCGGATTCAAAGTTTTTCAAAACACCATAATGTCTGGGATTAGAGTTTTAATATGAACTGTCTAGTATTCAGTTGATACTGGAAATGAAAGTGTAATTCATTCCTACAGAAATAGATCATTCAAAAGCATCGAAGCTAGAGGAATTTTCTACTTGAGGATATATATTGTTACAGCCAAAGGACTTTCACTGTGGTCCTCCAGTGTTGGAAGATTTAGGTGGAACTTACAGTAAATAGTTTGTTTAGTATATCATATGTGTACATTTTTGTTAATGGTTAAGTGATTATGTTGAGGAGGACCTATGATATATGAGATGGTCAATGTGATCTAACTAATCCACAATGATCGTGCTAAAATGTGAATGGCCACAGATTGTGTTGGGGAGGTACCATCCTTGTAATGAGAAATCCAGGTGAAGATTGTGTTTTGGATCATATTCTGTGTATCAAAACTAGATTACAAGTTGAAAAGGAAAAAGTCATCAGAGTTTTCTATGTTAGATTCAAGAAACAATTTGACTTTTGTCCAGACAGATGGCTGTTCCGACATGGAGGAGGAATACATTCCAGGTAGAGTATTTCAATTTAATTTTATTAAGGAAGCTAGGTTATATGAAATTAGTAAAGCTTCAGCTATGATTGATAGTAAGCAACAGATATGGTTTCTGTAAGACCTCCTGTTAAAGGTATACATACTAAATAAACCTTAGAAAACCAGAAAGGAATGATAGAAGGGCACTGGTGGACAGACAGATGGGAGATAATCGAAGGGCGCTTGTAGATAGACGGGGAGGTAAGTAAAGGGACATAGCTGGACAAAGGGGAGATATCAGCAAGTCACTGATGTACAAACAGGGGAGGTAAATTTCGGGGTATTGATGTCCAGACGGAATTGATTCCGGACATAAATTGAAGGGCACTGATGGACAGGCAGGGGAATCAAACAAGACACTGATGGACAGATAGGGGAAGTAAACAGAAGGGCACTGACAGACAGACGGGAAGTAAATAGAAGGGCTCTGCCGACAGACAGGAGGTAAAAAGAAGGACATTGATAGACAGACAGTGGAATCAAATAAGACACTGATGGACTGACACGGGAAGTAGACCGAAGGGGACTGACGGACAGGCAGGAGGTAAAAAGAAGGACACTGATGGACAGACAGGGGAAGTAAATAGAAGGGCACTGATGGATAGGCAAGGGAATCAAATAAGACACTGATGGACAGACAGGGGAAGTAAACAGAAGGGCACTGATGGATAGGCAGGGGAATCAAATAAGACACTGATGGACAAACAGGGAAGTAAACAGAAGGACACTGAGGGACAGACAGGTGGTAAAATGAAGGACATTGATGGACAGGCAGTGGAATCAAATAAGACACTGATGGACAGACATGGGAAGTAAACAGAAGGGCACTGACGGACAGACAGGAGGTAAAAAGAAGGACTCTGATGGACAGGCAGTGGAATCAAATGAGACACTGATGGACAGCCCGGGGAAGTAAACACAAGGGCACTGACGGACAGACAAGTGGTAAAAAGAAGGACTCTGATGGACAGGCAGTGGATATAAATAGGAGGGCACTGATGTACAGATAGAGAAGGTAAAAAGAAGGGGAATGTTGGACATACAGGGGCGTTAAATAGAAGTAAATAGAATGGCATGCAGGGGAGGTATATATGTCATTGATGAATATATAGGGGAGGTGAAGAGAAGGGGGCATGAAGGGGAGGTAATTAGAGTAGTACAAGTGGACAGACAGAAAAGGTACTTAGAAGGGCACTGATGATATACATTACGGAGAAGGTATAAAGAAAGGCACTGGTATACACTGTACAATGTTGGTATTAAGGATCAGACTGATGTTACCTATTGTAGAGATCTTTAACTATGTCTATGATGTGTATGACCCAGTTCCATTGTGACAGAATAGGATTTAGAAATAATTAGTGTTATTGTTGTGAATTAGTGACTGATGACCACAGCAAAGTTAATCCCTGTGTAAGTTATTTATTGTAATGTCAAAGTCGATGTTGCTCCTTTATCCAGTTGGTGACGGCAGTATTGTAACTATCTATAATCATGCTAGGATGAAATCAATACAGCAGCCTTAAAATGCTGCTAGTGTATTAATTAAAATTTGTAAAATGTAACTTTAAAAAATGCATGGGTACTTTTGATTCTCTGTGTTCCTTTAATCGAACCTCTCATCTGCATCAACTTAAGACTTTTATTACTTCAAGCTAAATTTCTCAGTCATAAAACCTTATCAAAACAATATTTCTTAGGCAGCCTGGAGTTTCTCATAATCAGTTTTCATTTCAGTAATAATCACCATAAGTTTAGTATTCAAATACATTACTGTATCCATCATTGTAGCCCAAAAACAAAACATTAAAAACTCCTGCCCTCCTCCCCCCCCCCCAATCCTGTGAGCCATTATGACAGAGACATAGAGAGTGATCTCCCTTCCTCTTTTCTTTATGGCACTCACTGATTGCTGACATTTACAAATGAGTTCTGTGCTATCTTTGTTTTTCAATTACTATATTTGTTCCTTCGGCTTGTTTTTGTTCAGTTGACAATGTAATTGCCCATCTGCCCTTTATTTACAATTTATTATTTTTGTGCCAATTTTTGGCTGTTTTTATCCTCCATGTGTTACCAGTGGTGTGTCTCATGGTCTTTCGTTACAGTCACACCATCAGCTCTTTGTTTTTTGTTGGCCTTGTTTTCGACTTTTGTTAGCGTGGTTTACATTGTTTTCCCATCATTTCTGTCGCTTTGCTTGTAATTTTGAATTGTTTTTATTCAAAACTTCATTGTTTTGCCTTTTTCCTACTTCTTAACAAATTAAGATTTTTTGTTTGAAGTATATCTCAAGGGGAATTGCAACAAGGTTCAGCCCATGATTGTTCCCATTTCCTTGGGGAGCAGGACCCTCATGATGTTTGTCCTGTTTGTCGCCCTTGTAATTAGTCTGCTCCTTGTGAACTTGTTCTCAAGCAGGATTTCAGGTCAAGACTTCCCAGGCTATCTTCTTCCTGCCATAAGAGAGATTTGTCTTCTCTTTCCTGCAGGAGAGGGAAGCTTGTTAGGGGTTCTGTTGATGTGTCCTCCTCAGTCGGTGATGTTGCTGTGTCTCAGGTGGTCTCATCGCTATTAGTTCCTCTTGTGATCAAGGGATGGTCCCTTCTGTCCAGTAGTAGGCCAGGGACAGCCAAACCCTGGCTTGGCACTGTCAAGGGTTGAATTGGCTGGGAATTGACGTAAACCTTTGGGTAGGGATTACTGGCTGCTGGTCATTGATCCTTTCAGTGTTACTGCACACCAGGTGGTGCTGTTTGTGGGGGCAGTATTGATGCCGAGCTGTCCAGTAAGTTCAGGTCCTAGGGTCAAAGACTTCCTTGCTGCCTTGTCTGTGTCTACTGGGATAAGCGATGTACAGCTCTCTAATTCTGGCATCAATGCTGGTCCGGCTTTCCCACCTGCTCTGTTACCAGGTTCTGGTCTGATTTGATGTGGTCAAGAGTTTCCTGTTTAGGATTTACTCAGTGGGTTTTTCATCAGAGACCGGGTTTGCCAGTCAGGGGATCGGCCTCCGGTCTCCTTTTCCCCCTAGCTCAGTGTATATGGGTGCCTGCAGGCAACCATCCTTGGGCCACCTAAATCTTCCTGTGGATGGTTTTAGGTTCCAGCAGTGTTCTAGCAGTCACAGACTTGTAATCCTGCTTGTGAGGAGGGTATCCAGGACAAGGGTGGCCCCCAGGCTGCTGGGGTCAAGGTCCAGCATGTTTTGTCCTGGATAGGGCTACAGCTCAGTATTGGCAATTTGTCAGAGGTGAACGCCATGCATGATGGGTACCTTGCCTATCAACCAGCTAGACTGGAATCGAGAGAGTTGGAAGCAAGCCTGTAGACTTGATTATGTTTTGGTCTAATGAACACCAAAAGATGGAGCGAATGCTGGACTGTCTTTTCATCCAATTTCTGTCTTATATAGACTACCTAATGGTATTTCTGTATCAGGTATCCAATCTGCCTGAGAGTCAAACCTCAAAGACAGAACAAGTCGACATTCAGGACAGAGTACCTGTACCTGTACCTGAGTATTGTCAATATTGTGTTTTCTAGGTGTTTTTCTGTTTTGAAAAATTGGCCAGTTAAAGGACATGTTTTTCTTTATTGATCTGAAGCAATACAGCTTATGAATTCTAATACATAGATATACAACATGTATCATATACAATAGAGAGAGAGAGAGAGACAGACATTGTTTCTATAATTATAGTTACATACAAAAACTTAATGAGTTTATTACAATAGACTAGATTGCAGTTTGAGAGCATGATACAAATACTTTCCCAAGTTACATAAGTCTTTTACATCAGGAGTTTTAAGTAAATCTACTAATTTCAAAACGGAGGGATTACTCTTATAGTATGATTTAATATATTTACAATGCAAATTGTTATAAAAAGGACATTTAATTACAAAATGGAATTCATCCTCAATGTCGGAATTACAAAGTTTGCAAGTGCGCTGTTCCACTGGAATATTTGAATACCTTCCTGTTTCTACATTTAAACAATGAGCAGACAAACGTATTTTGGTGAAAAGTTTCTTATACTTCACAGGAATAGGCTTACACAGGTACAGTTGTAGTGAGACTTTGTCAACCAAATGTTTATACAATACATATTTGGAGGACTAATTTAAATGACTCATCGTATCCTGTTGTAGTTGATCAGATATTCTTTGTTTAGCAACAGCTAAAAAAGATTTTATATTAACAGACTCCTGTTTTAACCACTGGTCATACATACCAAGAGAACATAACTCGTTCTTAACAAGTGACACCCAACTCTTACAGTTTGGACTAGATATACATTTGTTATACATATAATCATAGCAATTACATAATATACAGTTATCTGATTTCAGGAGTTTACACCAATATTTAAATATTCTCAATTTACGTGAATAAGATAAAGGGAACCTTCCAAGTTCAAGATACACCATGGCATTAGCCGTTGATCGTTAAACTCCTAAAGTGTTCTTACAAAAATCTAAATGTAGCTTCTCAATATCTGGTGCGGTATGGAAGCCCCATATTTCGCATCCATAATTTGAGACACTACTGACATCAGTATATAATAATGAACAATTTGTATAGTTTAGTTGCATTGACACAGTATTCTTTTTAAGTCCAAATAAAGCTTTACGACTTTGAGTGGCGAGGTGCTTTTGTGTGACATTAAATTTGCCATTATAGTTTAAAACAAGTCCAAGATAGCAAAAACTATAAACAATTTCAATAAGATTACCTTGCTAAAACCAACGTTCACATTCTTTTATTTTTCCTCCATTTCTAAAGACTACAATTTTAGTTTTAGCCACGTTTACCGTTAAGTCCCACTTTTTAGGTCATCTGACCCGAAGGGTCCGATGACCTATAGTCATCATGCTTCGTCCGTCGTCGTCCGCCGTGCGCCGTCCGCCGTGCGCCGTCCGTAAACTTTTCATTCAAACGACTTCTTCTCAAATACTAGAAGGCCTACGGGGCTAATACTTGGCCCATAGCATGCTGGCATGGAGCCCTACAAAGTTTGTTCAAATGAATGACCTTGGCCCACTTTCAAGGTCACAGGGGTCAAATATGTTAAAATATACAAAGGACTTCATCTCAATAAGCAAAAGTCTATGAGTGCCGATATTGGGTCTGTAGCATGCTGGGAGGAAAGGCTACCAAGTTTATTCAAATGAATGACCTCAACCCACTTTCAAGGTCACAGGGGTCAAATATGTTAAAATATACAAACGACTTCTTCTCAACAAGCAAAAGTCCATGAGTGCTGATATTGGGCCTGTAAGATGCTTGGAGGAGAGGCTACCAAGTTTGTTCAAATGAATGACCTCAACCCACTTTCTAGGTTTGGCTTGCTTTTTGTCAGATGACCGTTAAGGCCCATGGGCCTCTTGTTTGTATAATCAGATAGTGTATTTAGCATGTCCTGGAGGCCTTCAATGGTTTTGGAAAAAAGAACCATGTCGTCTGCATACATGAGTAGGAAGAGAGATAACTCTTGCAATTCAATAGGTGTAACACCACTATTTAAAAACTCAAATTCGCAATCATTTACGTATAGAGAAAACAGTAAAGGGGAGATAATTTCCCCCTGTAAGACTCCCATATTGTTGTTGAAAAAATGTAATAATTTACCATTATGTAAGACACTTGATTTTATGTTGGTATATAAAGACTTAACAACATTAAAAATCTTACCACAAATGCCAAGTTTTGAAATTTTCAACCACAAATGAGACCTGCTGATGCAGTCAAAAGCTTTTTGAAAAGTTGAAGAGCCTTACCTTTACCACCTGTTGACTGCCCCCTTCTCAGGCCTTACTTGTTGTTGGAGGTCGTTCCTCCTGTACAGATGGATATAAAGGAGGACTCAGTTCCCTCAACACTTTTGGTGAAGAGGATTCAGACTGAGAGGGCCATTACCACGCAGGAATTCCTAAGAAGATGGTTAAACTTTCAGCTACTCCGTCTACTGCACAGCTGAAGTCTAAGCCTCGCTTCAAGGGCAACAAGGGGGGGGGGGGGGTTTAGAAGGTAAGAACCCTCCACAGGGTAAGAAGAAGGCTTCCTGACTCCCTCTGCTCTTTGTCCTCTTTAGACAGCAAGCTTGTATGGGAGAGCATCATGTTAAGACAATTCCCCTGCTTGGTAGGCTCTCCATTCCATCCAGATCTTCCTATGGGCTGGCTTCTCTCTGTGTTTCTTCAGGAATTGATGGAAATCAGAGAGGATGCTTAGGCTTTGTCTGTGGTCAGGGAGGGTCTAGGAATACTGCACCCTTAGCTTCCTAGCCTATTTTCTTTCCTCCTCCAGCGGATCAAGTGCTGCAGGAGGAAGTAAAGACCATGCATGCCAAGGGCACAGTCCAGGAGGTGCCTGTAGTGGTCTGCACTTCTGGCTTCTATTCCAGAATGTGTGCTGTCCGATCATAGATCTGAGTGCCTTCAACAGGCATATATATTCTCCTCACTGCAAGATGGAGGCTTCTTGGTGCATCAGTGACTCAGTGAGAGACAGAATTTGGGCCATTTCGATAGATTTGAAGGATTCCTACTTCCACATCCCCATCAAGAAGTCTGCACAGATATTCCTCTGTTTTACTATCAACAGAAAGATCTTCATTTGGGCTCACAACAGCACCATTGGTTTTCACCATGCTGTTGCAAGTAGTCGTTGGATTCATTCACTCTCACCAAATAGATGTTCACATCTATTTCAACAATTCCCTTATGCTTCACTTCGCGAGAGAATCTTTGGTGAAGGACACCCATTTGGTCTTGAAAGTCTTACAAAACGTCGGCTTCGTTCTATCCAGGGTGAAATGAGACGTTTTCCCTCTCAAGGTTTTGTTGTCCTGGGGAATCGTTTAAATTTCAACACGGTTCAGGGAATTGCATTCCACCTTTTAAGAAGTTTGAGAAGGCCAGAGGTACTCTGGGGACTAAAGAAATATTTGTGAGGTACTCTGGGCACCAAAGAAATACTTGTGAGGTACTCTGGGGACTAAAGAAATATTTGTGAGGTACGCTGGGGACCAAAGAAATATTTGTGAGTTACTCTGGGGACCAAAGAAATATTTGTGAGGTACTCTGGGGACCAAAGAAATATTTTTGAGGTAAAAAGGACTCTGGGGACTAAGAAATATTTGTGAGGGAAAATGTATTATGGGGACAAATAAAATCTTTGAGAGATGAAATGTATCATTGGGACCAAAGAAGTTTTTGGGAGGTTAAAAGACACTGTAAGGATCAAAGAAATATTTTGTGAAATAAAAAAGCATTCTGATGATAAAAGAGATATTTGATTAAAAAAATGCATGCTTAGAACTAAAGAAATTCTCAGTGAAGGGAAAAGCACTTTGACCAAAGAAATGTTTGCGAGATAAAATGTACATTCGAAATCAAGGAAATATTTATGAGGTTAAATGTCACTTGAAACCAAAGAAAATCTTTGTGAGATAAAAAGCACTCTAGGGAAGTAAAATGTATTATATGGGTGACTAAGGAAATCTTTGTGAGGTGAAATGTATCATGGGGACCAAAGATATCTATGTGAGGTTAAAAGGCACTCTAGGGACAAATGAAGTATTTGTAAGGTAAAAATGGTTTTAGAGGACCAAGGAAATATATTTGGGAGTTGTTTTGAATGGGATTTTTAAGAATAATTGTCATTTATACTGGAGTGGTGATTTACTGGTGGGCGGAGGAAAACTTTATTTGTTTTAGAAAGAAAATAGTTTTGGGTTTGACATTTTTATTATGATAAACAGGAAAGATTTTGTCAGCTGCAAAACTGCAATATGACTGTTAATTTGATTGTTTAACTATAAAAACATGGTTGCTGAATTTACACAAGTAAGCTGTATCTTTTCCATTACAGCAGTTGTTTTGTACCATATTAATTATCGGATGTCATAAAACCTTCAAACCAAATTGGCATCTTTGAACAATATTGGTTTTTTGTCATATATCAAATAAACGGAAGAGAAGTGAATATCTTTCTTGAACTGAAAATCTAAAAATAGATAAATGCAACATCTAACGAGTAAAGTTCTCCTCATCTTCTCCATATAGTTTTATGACATTTTGTAAAATCTGTATGTTGTTACAGAAATTGTTTCTTCCGCTATGAAGATGTCAACTTTAATATGAACACTAGAAAGCTTTCCCATTGGTTTCATGTGTCTTGTTTTTCTAGGCTATAAAAAAGCACTGTTTTACATCACTGGAGAACGTACCTGGTTGTTTCTTTGTTTCATAGACTAGCTGTCATCCTGGAGGAAGGAAATTATTTACTGGGAAGAAATTTCAAGGGCTAAAATTGTATCTACCTACTGTGTTAGTGGTGAGATATAACAGGTATATACCGACAGTGTTAGTGGTGAGATATAACAAGGTTATACCTACATTGTTAGTGGTGAGATATAACAAGGTTATACCGACAGTGTTAGTGGTGAGATATAACAGGGTTATACGTACAGTGTTAGTGGTGAGATATAACAGGGTTATACGTACAGTGTTAGTGGTGAGATATAACAGGGTTATACCTACAGTGTTAGTGGTGAGATATAACAGGTATATACGTACAGTGTTAGTGGTGAGATATAACAAGGTTATACCTACAGTGTTAGTGGTGAGATATAACAGGTATATACGTACAGTGTTAGTGGTGAGATATAACAGGGTTATACCTACAGTGTTAGTGGTGAGATATAACAGGTATATACGTACAGTGTTGGTGGTGAGATATAACAGGGTTATACCTACAGTGTTGGTGGTGAGATATAACAAGGTTATACCTACAGTGTTAGTGGTGAGATATAACAGGGTTATACCTACAGTGTTAGTGGTGAGATATAACAGGTATATACCTACAGTGTTGGTGGTGAGATATAACAGGGTTATACCTACAGTGTTGGTGGTGAGATATAACAAGGTTATACCTACAGTGTTAGTGGTGAGATATAACAGGTATATACGTACAGTGTTAGTGGTGAGATATAACAGGGTTATACCTACAGTGTTAGTAGTGAGATATAACAGGGTTATACCTACAGTGTTAGTGGTGAGATATAACAAGGTTATACCTACAGTGTTAGTGGTGAGATATAACAAGGTTATACCTACAGTGTTAGTGGTGAGATATAACAAGGTTATACCTACAGTGTTAGTGGTGAGATATAACAGGGTTATACCTACAGTGTTAGTGGTGAGATATAACAAGGTTATACGTACAGTGTTAGTGGTGAGATATAACAAGGTTATACCTACAGTGTTAGTGGTGAGATATAACAGGGTTATACCTACAGTGTTAGTGGTGAGATATAACAAGGTTATACCTACAGTGTTAGTGGTGAGATATAACAAGGTTATACCTACAGTGTTAGTGGTGAGATATAACAAGGTTATACCTACAGTGTTAGTGGTGAGATATAACAGGTATATACGTACAGTGTTAGTGGTGAGATATAACAGGGTTATACCTACAGTGTTAGTGGTGAGATATAACAGGGTTATACCTACAGTGTTAGTGGTGAGATATAACAAGGTTATACCTACAGTGTTAGTGGTGAGATATAACAAGGTTATACGTACAGTGTTAGTGGTGAGATATAACAAGGTTATACCTACAGTGTTAGTGGTGAGATATAACAGGGTTATACCTACAGTGTTAGTGGTGAGATATAACAGGGTTATACCTACAGTGTTAGTGGTGAGATATAACAGGGTTATACCTACAGTGTTAGTGGTGAGATATAACAGGGTTATACCTACAGTGTTAGTGGTGAGATATAACAGGGTTATACCTACAGTGTTAGTGGTGAGATATAACAAGGTTATACCTACAGTGTTAGTGGTGAGATATAACAAGGTTATACCTACAGTGTTAGTGGTGAGATATAACAGGGTTATACCTACAGTGTTAGTGGTGAGATATAACAGGGTTATACCTACAGTGTTAGTGGTGAGATATAACAGGGTTATACCTACAGTGTTAGTGGTGAGATATAACAGGGTTATACCTACAGTGTTAGTGGTGAGATATAACAGGGTTATACCTACAGTGTTAGTGGTGAGATATAACAAGGTTATACGTACAGTGTTAGTGGTGAGATATAACAGGGTTATACCTACAGTGTTAGTGGTGAGATATAACAGGGTTATACCTACAGTGTTAGTGGTGAGATATAACAGGGTTATACCTACAGTGTTAGTGGTGAGATATAACAAGGTTATACCTACAGTGTTAGTGGTGAGATATAACAAGGTTATACCTACAGTGTTAGTGGTGAGATATAACAAGGTTATACCTACAGTGTTAGTGGTGAGATATAACAGGTTATACCTACAGTGTTAGTGGTGAGATATAACAGGGTTATACCTACAGTGTTAGTGGTGAGATATAACAGGGTTATACCTACAGTGTTAGTGGTGAGATATAACAGGTATACCTACAGTGTTAGTGGTGAGATATAACAGTATATACCTACAGTTAGTGGTGAGATATAACAGGGTTATACCTACAGTGTTAGTGGTGAGATATAACAAGGTTATACCTACAGTGTTAGTGGTGAGATATAACAAGGTTATACCTACAGTGTTAGTGGTGAGATATAACAGGGTTATACCTACAGTGTTAGTGGTGAGATATAACAAGGTTATACCTACAGTGTTAGTGGTGAGATATAACAAGGTTATACCTACAGTGTTAGTGGTGAGATATAACAAGGTTATACCTACAGTGTTGGTGGTGAGATATAACAGGGTTATACCTACAGTGTTAGTGGTGAGATATAACAGGTATATACGTACAGTGTTAGTGGTGAGATATAACAGGGTTATACCTACAGTGTTAGTGGTGAGATATAACAAGGTTATACCTACAGTGTTAGTGGTGAGATATAACAAGGTTATACCTACAGTGTTAGTGGTGAGATATAACAAGGTTATACCTACAGTGTTAGTGGTGAGATATAACAAGGTTATACCTACAGTGTTAGTGGTGAGAAAATGAGTCTAACATTTCTTTCGTGGGAAGAGGTTAATTTTTCCTAAACTTTTCTAAAAAAATTGATTATTTGAGGACTGGAAATAAATTAGTAAGAATTAATAGTATAGGTTGACAGTTTTGATGTTATGCATATATTGGCTTTTTATCTTCAACGCCACTATTTCTTTTTTCATGACACTTGAAAGCTACTTACCCTTCAACTTTTATATTCAATATTGCTTATCTCAGGTGACTGTTAAGGCTGCTGGCCTCTTGTTTTATTCTCACCTTGTCTGAATGACTGGTAAGCTGATGCCATTGTGCAGTGTCCATCTGGCGTGCAGCATCCGGGGTCTGGTGTCTATCATCTTTTAAATAAAATTAGCTACTAGTCATGAGCAACTTAACAGACTTTGACCAAATTTGATCACACATATCCTTAGAGAAGGGAACCTAGCTTGTATAAATATTGATTCTCAGATTGCAGGGGCTGGAGGGGCCCATAAGGGAGAAATCACCCTGGTAAACTCTTTAAAGTTCTTTAAAAAAATCTTCTTTTCCAGTAGGATTAATCAAATTTTATCTCATTTTGGTCTGAAGCATCCTAGAACAAAAGGAAATTAGTTTTGTTTAAAAAGTTGGTCTGGAACCCAAGGTGCATGAGGGAGGGGCCCATAAGGGAAATTTAGCAAGTACTTTAGAATCCTCCTGAAGAAATTCCAGGATTTGGTCGCAATTTTAATTTGAATCATCAACAGTCAGTCTGGACCTTGAGGGGTATTAGGGTTGGGGCACATCAGGTGAATGTTCTTTAAAATTCTTCTGTAGGAATAAAAAAAATCTTCATTTCATGATTTTGTCCTAGATTGGTCTGGAACATTCTTGAAAGAGGAGCAAGTTTTTACTAACAGTTAGTCAGGAGATGGAGGGGAAGTCCCCAATAGGTAAAATAGTGTAAATTTTTTAATATCCTTCTTTTTCTGTAAGAATGTCGGAATTCAGTCCCAATTTCTTGTGAAGCATTCATTGGTGAAGAGGAATCAATTTTGTATAAACAATGGGTCTCTGGCCATTGTGGCCCTGAGGGGTAGAAGCAGAACACAAAAGGGAGCATAAATCAAATATAGAAAGTCTTCTTCATCAGTAGGTATGACAAAATTCTGTCTTAACATTGTCAGAAATTTCCATGACTGAAGGAGAATCAATTTTGTATACACAATGGGTGTCAGTCTCCATGGGCCAGACAGGTGGGGCCCAAAATGGGAAATAGAACAAATTGTTTAAAGTCCTTCTTTTTCTTTTAGAATGTCAGTATTCTTTCCCAATTTGGTCTGAAACATTGTTGAGTGAAGGGGAAGCAATTTAAAATTATCAGTGGGTCTCAAGGTCCCTTGAGCAGCAATGGGAGGGGGTAAATGTGGGAAATTCTTTACAATACTACTTTTTCTGCGACATTCATTGGATTCGGTTCAAATTTATTTAAATGTTGGATCTCGACCCTTTGGAGTGGGAGGTAGAGCCGATTCTATAAAATCCTTATTTTTTTGTTGGCTGGGACCTAATCTGGTAGTATTCTTTATTTTTTTCAATTCTGTGTTAAATGACATGATAGCTGATTTAGCCTGTTGAGTGATACAGGCCCAATTGACCTCTTGATTGTTTACCTCAGCACTAGTCTGTAACGCATGTGTTTTATCGTTTTAAACTGAAGATGAAAACCTATCCATTAAAATGAAGACATTAAATAACATTTAGTTACAATCCTTAAGTTGTTTTTAAATGGATGGATAAAACCCAGTCAAAGCTTTGGGTTGGGCTATAGGCTAAAGGTAGTACATTTTATAATCATATGTGAAGGTTAAAAGTATCTGTAAATTTCTATGCGAATCAGACACCAGTGTATATACAACTGGATCTGATTGGCATTTCTTATGTGTTGATCAATACTAACAAGTGTGTTGTCCCCGTGATAGTAATATGTATACTACTTATAAAGTGTATTTCATGAGGTTGGCGTATACACTCCCCATCTGTGGCCATACATAGGTTTTAATTTTCTCTGCTGAAGGTATGGTGTGCTTGAAGATTGTAACTTAGGTGTGGGATAAGAGCCCATGATTTATAGGCAAATATGGAGCTCCGTCTTATAACTTCTGACTTCACTCTCCCATTTAACATCGAACATTTAAAGAGCTTATGGTATTATATTAGGATTACAAAAACCTGATATGGTGGTGGATTATACTTGAAGCATTGTATTTCATTAACTTAAGCTTGTAACAGTGTAATTCAATTTTGAAATATACTAATAAGTCTGTCAGGTATATGTCCTTCAGATATATTGATATCGCCAGTACAACTTTCCACTCAGGTGTAGGCAGTCATATGGCTCCAAGTGAATATTCTTTTACGGATTCACCTTTTGAAAAACTGCAGTTATTTTCTATTGATGGCTTTGTGAAAGAGTACGGATCAAGGTTGAGAGTGTTGAAATTTTGTGGACATCCAGAGACATTCATGCATATGATGTTGAGCTTAGCATTTGGGCATAATATATACCTGTATATGTGTATGTGATGTGGAAAATGCTTGTCCAGTGAATTAGCATAAAAAAACATACACCAGCTCCAGAGTAAAGGGATTTGCTCAGATGGTGGACAGGAAACTCTCAATAGTTTAATATTCAAAAGGCAAGCTTGATCTAGGTGGGATCTAGATAGTGTTTTTTGACACGGCCAAGTAGTTACAAATTTCCTAATTCTGTGGATTAAAAAGATTTTTTTTTATCTACTTACTCTACAAATATTTTTTTAGAAAATTAGTGCTTGCTATTGTTTTCCCGATACAGGAAGAAGGAAAATTGTACATACCATTACCTTCGAGGAGAGATAATTACACAAACAACCTTGAAATGATTGGAAATGGATGATTATCACACACTTTTCCAGGTAGCAGTTGGCGATACAATACATAAATATTGAATGACACTCTGAGTGAGGTGATTGTTTCGTGATGGTATTTTTATATGTGCAGTTAGGCTCTGGTGACAACTGAATCAGTGTTGCGGTGTTAACCAAGTGTATTTTCACCAGGACTACAAAGTTGGCATAGGAACCATCAACCGTGGTGTGGGATATACAAAGCCTGTGAGTCCATTGTGTGACTGGTTTGTCTCCAAGACCTCTGGTTCATGTCTAAGTGGGTTGGAGTGTTTCTCAAGGGAGTACGATTGTGTTTACTGGACCTCTGAGACACTCGCTCCGGTTGAATATTGGATGTTATTTGAAGGATTGTGGTTTCTGGGACAAGTTTGAGTGTGATACCCGGATAGTTGTCAGTAAGGAGCACTATATCCTTAGTGTCCAAGTCCGTCTTACTGTTACCCAGGAACCTAGTATTGTTTATTTTGATATACTTCCGTCTATGAAATCTGAGATAGAACAGATAGAAAGAACATTTTGCGAAAAGAAGAATAAAAAACCTGTAACTTTATATATATTTATTTACGTTTTAAGGAAAACCAGTTTCTCAATACAAATCATAGGATTATACAATCTGAGTTAACAATATGAGTATATATGTAAAAGACAAATATATACTACAAACTCTATATAAAACAGGCGACTATATTCTCGCATCAAAATCATAAAAGTGAAATTATTCAAGTATTAAAACAATATATAAAGGTTGTCAAATTCTTGCAGAGAAAATTACTTAGAATAAATACATTAATTTTCAAAGGAAGAAAATTTGCACTCTCCAATAACTTCAGTCTGGATGTCTGGTAAATTTGCATGCACAAACTGACAGCCGAGCCTTACATAAGGATACAGTTAAAATTATCAGGCCCTGGTTATAGAGTATTCCGGCTGCAGAGAAAGCCATTCATGAGCAGAGGTCTACAGTAAAGATACTGGAATGAAGACACTGGGCTTTGCTCTGGTGTATGTTTCCTGTTTCAGTGCAACAACAACAACAGGTCATATGTAAACAAACAACAATTATATCACAATTGATTGATTCTTCGGGACTGTTCGGGACAGTGTGTAGAGTTGGTGCACAGTGATAGGGACGCTGGTCACACAACTCCTCATCTTCCAGCAAGTAGTGGCTTTCACGGGTGATCCCTGACTTGACAGGCCGTGTGTAGTTAAATCTCCTTCTTCTATGGTATCCGTTTCACCAATATACAAATAATTATAGGCTGTCACTGTGAGGACTTTTTATCCAGTGGTTTTATGTGAAATGATGATGGTCTTACAGACTTTTATCACCAGGGAAAATTAACATGAAGGCAAAACTACAAATACATGTGCAGTGAAAGTTTCACCATGGTATAGTACAAAAGTTAATTGACTGATTTGTCAGCTACCCGAGATATTCACTGAGTGGAAGGCTCTGATAGGATCAAAGGATTAGGTTTTCTTTACGTCATTCCTACAGGATTTGAAGTTAAATACCTGGAGCATTGATTAACCTATAAGCTGGGAGAGGCATCAAAATATTGGTGTCCTTATATATTAGATGAAAACAATTTGTGCTCCTGTAATGAGGTTGTATCTTCTGTGAATAGATTTAATTTTGACAGACTTTTTTCTGTCTACACTGCATCATTCAGGATTATTAGATAAACAAGTGATTATTGTGTTCAGGAAGTATTTTCTTTTGCCACAATGCAGGTTGAATCTGGTGACTTACAGGCACTAAAAGCGTACCACCGCAGCATCTACAGTCGCAGCCGACGTCATACACTAGCCAACGTCAGGTAAGTTATACACTGTTTATAATGTCATATGTATTCTTCTGTATTTATTGAAATGATTATCATGCAATACAAACAACCTGTCTTAGAAGACCACCTGTCCATATCCACACAAAAATTACAAACACCCTTTTTTAAAGGTCACCACCTGTCGATAACCACATAGGAAAGAGTTACAACAACCTGACTATTAGGACCACAAGTCAAAGAACCTGTCTGAAATGACCACCTGTCTATAACTGCTCTATGAAATATTATGAACAACCTTTCTTAAAGGACAGCCTGTCTATATATAGCAGAGAATAACAAGCTCTCTGAAAGGACAGCTTGTCCATTACCTTATATTTAACAAACTGTCAAATAGGACCATAACCACACATTTTAGAACAAGACACTTTGTTTTAAAGATTTTTCTACATATGAAAGAATTCACAAACAATCTGTCTGGAAGGACCACCTAGTTATAGCTGCTGATGAAAAGATTTAAAAACAACCTGTCTTAAAAGTCCAGATAGGTATGATTTCACAATTTCATGATATAAGATTTGTTTATGTACTGCTTTACAATTTACCTATACATGTATAACCATCGTCTAGGATGTCCACATTATTTATGATCTCGTTAACTCTGTTTGTCAACGCTTCCTTGTTTACACCTACTTTCAAAATTAGAACCAGTATTAAAGAACCATTTTTCACAAATCAGTTATCATTTTGTGTCTATAAAGAAGTGAAGAAAGCTACCAGTGTCTTAGCTTTATATCAGGTGTTTATTAATTTCTTTTTGTCTGAAACAGCTTTTGTGATTTTCAGTTTTTCTCTCTATTAAGCAGAATCTGTAGACAAATAAAACCCAGTTACTGTCTCACATTTCCAGAACATGTCAGGAAACATTTACTTTTTCCAAATCCCAGACAGGTCTGCTGTTTCCTACACTGCATTTCGCATGGATTTTCTACATATTCATTAAATATTTAAGTGTGGTATATGTCTGACGCACTGCCATTGTTTTCTGGAAAGTTTTCATCTGAATAGACTGTCTACATCGGGCGTGATTGTGTGGTTAAGTTATGAAGTTTGTGCATTGTATTATGTAGGTAGTCTAGCTGGTTTGACCTTTTGTAATTAATTAGTGTAGAGTTAAGGGAAATTTACATGTACCAAATAGACATATATATACCATGCAACTGAAATAAGTGTGTTATGGAAAAGATATCTGGAAGAGATAAGTTAAATTTTTTTGGAAATTTTTAAGGTTAAGCATATTATGGAAATGGTATCTGGAAAATGCTGGTTAACTTTTTCAAAATTAAGGTTTTTTTAATTGGATTATTAATTCTTAAGAAAACCTATACTTAGGTAATGCCTACTTTCTAGATCCATTGGAAGATAGCAATGTTTGTTATCTAAATCATTAATGTAAAAAATCTAAATCCTACAGTGGTAGTTAAGCTGACAGTATCAGAGCCTCACAAGCTGATGCTAACAATTTGCAAGCTCTGCAAAGATTTTTGTTTAAAATATGGAGTTCAAATTTTAAACGTTTTACTTAAATAACTAACAAAATTTCGACTTGTATTGCTTGTTAATTATCATGTTTAACCTTGTGAAGATTACCAAAAAATAAAAAAAAAGGTTGTTGAAATGAAATTAATTTCAATTTTAAAGTAGCATTAGAACTCTATTTTGAAACAAGATTGGTAAAATTTATTTGAGTTATTTGGATTATGGAAATGAAAATTTGGATGTAAATGTGTTACATTTAGCAGTACAAATTGAATACTTCTTGCATATAAATCATTCTTATTATGTAAGAGCTTTTTCTTGCAAAAAAAACACCAAATTGTTACATTTATTGTAAAGTATCCATAAGGAAAAAAACAAAACAAAATAGTTACATTTAAAAGTTTCCTTAAACTGTATGTTTATGATCTCTTGACATTCCTGCTTGAATGAAACCACCTGATAACAGCACTATCAGAGTTATCAATTGACATATTTCTCTATTTAGTATAAGCTGTTTTTAATTACAGCGCAATACTTATATTGGCAGGTCTGGGTTACTAAGTATGTTCTGCATATCCTGGTTGGAGATGAAAAACACATGAAAGAAATATAGATGTTTCTAAAGAAAAGGAGGTATCAATTAAAATCTAGTGGGAGGTTCCTGTACATCTTTGTTGCATTGATGGTGTACATGTGGTGTATAATGTAGCATCAGACTGCAGCACAGGTGTGACCTCAATAAAGGAGAGAACTCGATATAAAGGTCATTTCGGTGAACAAATTAGATGGGCTTTATATACAGATGACTTTGATATTGATAACTGTAATATGGATGACCTTTGTTAAGTGACCTTTATATGAGATGACCTGATTATTGGGGGACTTCTGGAGGAGATGACCTATATTGGATGACCTATGTAGAATGTGACCTATATTTTGTGACCTCTGTAGGATATGACCTTTGTAGAATGTGACCTATATTTTGTGACCTCTGTAGGATATGACCTTTGTAGAATGTGACCTATATATTATGACCTCTGTAGGATATGACCTTTGTAGAATGTAACCTATATTTTTTGACCTCTGTAGGATATGACCTTTGTAGAATGTGACCTATATATTGTGATCTCTGTAGGATATGATGTATATTGGATGGCCTCTTTATGAAAGACCTACATTGTATGACCTTTATAGGAAGAATCCTATACTGGATGATCTATAGGAGGTGACTTAAATTTGGTGACCTGTATAGCAGGTATACTATATTGAATAACCTCTGTAGGAGATGATTAATATTGGATGACTGTTGTGGAGGGTGACCTATGTTAGATGGGGTGTTATGTTTAGCAGGTGAATTAAAGGATGAATTCTCTACACTGATAATCCTTATACATAGCTGAATTCTATACAGGTATGACATCAAGACAGAAATGATTTGTCTGACAGGTTTGACCTCTGTATGGTGTTGACATCTATATAGGTCTGTATAGACTTGAACTGTAAACAGATGTGACTTCTCTACAGAGTTAACCTCTATACAGGTATGACCTATATGCAGACTTGACCACTACAAAGGTGTCATCTCTATAGAGAATTGACCTCTATACAGGTGTGACCTTTATACAATTGACCTCTATACAGGTGTTACCACTATACAGATCTGATCTCTATACAGAGCTGTCCTATACAGAGTTTATACAGGGTTGACCCTTTTTGCAGTTTTGACCTCTATACACATGTGACATCTATACAGAGTTGACCCTCTATGCAGGTTTGACCTCTATACACATGTGACATCTATACAGAGTTGACCCTCTATGCAGGTTTGACCTCTATACACATGTGACATCTATACAGAGTTGACCCTCTATGCAGGTTTGACCTCTATACACATGTGACATCTATACAGAGTTGATCCTCTATGTAGGTTTAACTACTATTCATAGTTAACTACTATACAGGTTGACTTTAATGATCCCTGTTGATCTCCAGTGTTAAGTTTTACCATGATTGATGACTAGGTGGTACATCCTGTAACCTCTCTGTGAACCCTGTAGTTTAAAGACTAGCTGGATTACAAAAGGATGTGTCACTGTTCTTGGGGAATTAACATATAGCTTCAGCATCGTGTCAGTTCCTGTTTTATCCAGCTGATATCAGAACCATTAAGTGAGAATTAAAGAAACTCATAAAGAACCCTTATAGACCAAACTCTGTTGATATTGAATGGTTACCTATAATTATGAAACCTGTGTATACAAAAGTTTGATTCTTTAAATGTTTGAATCAGATAAGTATTTTAACTGATCCCTTTAGATAGAGAATTGACAAAGATAATGTTTGAATCAGATAAGTATTTTAACTGATCCCTTTAAATAGAGAATTGAAGAAAGATAATGTTTGAATCAGATAAGTATTTTAACTGATCCCTTTAGACAGAGAATTGACATAGATAATATATTGAATGACATTACATACAGCTAATACTTTTACATAGACCTCCATTTTATATTTGGAAGAAAAAATAAAAAAAGAAGGCAGTATAGTTTTTCATAGAAATGATTGGAGCTTATAGTCATTCTGTTACAACTGAATAGCAACTGTAACATGTGAAATGGAAATGATATTTGCCTGTTGATTCAACTTAGGAGTTCCACGTCATACACATGTAGCACACCATCCATGAACAAAACATGAACTAGAAGTCTGACCGATGGATCTGGATGTAAAAATGACCATCGAGACCAGTATTAATAACAGTGTCTTGTGACTGGCCATCAAGATTTTAATTGAGATCAGTAGAAATCAGGACATTAACATTAACATGGAACTGACCATTTAAATCAATAACATAGGTGGCAGTGTCTTGAGACTGGCCATTGAGACCAGTGGAAACCAGTGACATGGGAGTGACCATTTAAATTGATGACATTGGTGGCTGTGTCTTGAGACTGGCCATTGAGACCAGTGGAAACCAGTGACATGGGAGTAACCATTTAAATCGATGACATTGGTGGCTGTGTCTTGAGACTGGCCATTGAGACCAGTGGAAACCAGTGACATGGGAGTGACCATTTAAATCGATGACATTTGTGGCAGTGTCTTTAGAGTGGCCATTGAGACCAGTGGAAACCAGTGACATGGGAGTGACCATTTAAATCGATGACATTTGTGGCAGTGTCTTGAGACTGACCATTGAGACCAGTGGAAACCAGTGACATGGGAGTAACCATTTAAATTGATGACATTTGTGGCAGTGTCTTGAGACTGACCATTGAGACCAGTGGAAACCAGTGACATGGGACTGACCATTTAAATTGATGACATTTGTGGCAGTGTCTTGAGACTGACCATTGAGACCAGTGGAAACCAGTGACATGGGACTGACCATTTAAATTGATGACATTTGTGGCAGTGTCTTGAGACTGGCCATTGAGACCTGTGGAAACCAGTGACATGGGAGTAACCATTTAAATTGATGACATTTGTGGCAGTGTCTTGAGACCGACCATTGAGACCAGTGGAAACCAGTGACATGGGAGTGACCATTTAAATCGATGACATTTGTGGTAGTGTTTTGAGACTGACCATTGAGACCAGTGGAAACCAGTGACAATAACAGAGACATGGGAGTGACCATTTAAATTGATGACATTTGTGGCAGTGTCTTGAGACTGGCCATTGAGACCAGTGGAAACCAGTGACATGGGAGTAACCATTTAAATTGATGACATTGGTGGCTGTGTCTTGAGACTGGCCATTGAGACCAGTGGAAACCAGTGACATGGGAGTGACCATTTAAATCGATGACATTGGTGGCTGTGTCTTGAGACTGGCCATTGAGACCAGTGGAAACCAGTGACATGGGAGTGACCATTTAAATCGATGACATTTGTGGCAGTGTCTTTAGAGTGGCCATTGAGACCAGTGGAAAACAGTGACATGGGAGTGACCATTAAAATCGATGACATTGGTGGCAGTGTCTTTAGACTGCTGAAGGTGATTGGCAACATTTGAACAATATCGTGACTCCTCTATATGGAGTCATGATTCTTATCTATATCTTGTTGATGTATGGAGGCCTATCTCAATAACAGCTGCTTCCTATTCTTTGCATACTTTTATCTCTTAACCTCCTCGATGTTATTATTATCAACAGACATTGTCGTCTTTCTTTCAGGTTGTGTACCACTTCATATACAAGTATACATGCACTTTGTACAACATTGTGTCGGAGCCCTACGTAATTCTCGGCTCATTCGTTTGGATTTGGGTATTGATTATGTGTAATGTTCTGGAATAATGGATCTTTTATCAATATTTCTATCCTTTTTCTGTAATGAAAGATCACAGTCCTGACATCAAGCTTATATGAAGCGAAAGTCTTACATAAGCTAGAAAGGCTTTCCATCACAGCATCAGTGCATGTTTAGCATTAAATAGGATTAGTCAACTTCGAAAATAGAAAAAAAAAATCTTACCTTTAAATTTCTTTAACCCCACCCCCTCCCCCACCAAAAGTAAAGGATAGAAGTTTAAAAGTTCAATGAGCATTTTTCCCTAACACACTATCACAAGTAACCCTGACTAGAGACTTTCATCTGATATGTTTTTTTTTTTTTTTTTTTATATTTATCCAGTTTCAGCAGGTTAGTAAATATAAACACTTGCAAGTCTTGCCATCATATCATAAATTCAGTGCTTGATGTATAATTCCTAATTCCTGATATTGAGAACTAAAACTTTTCGTTTAGTGGATATATCATCAAGGGTCACTTCAAGGCAGGAGTCTTCATGTAGTAACTGGAGACTTACTAACTGAAGAACATACATGAGGCCAGTGACATGCCATCCAGATCATGTAGGGTAAAGTGTTTTGTCCAAGGCACGCATCCATGTCAGCACAGGTATCTCAGCTTCCTGATAAACACAAACTGCCCCGACTAGGGATCAAGCCCCACAATGTCACCTGAGATGGCGAATTCTACTGTTCTTAGTACAGATTGAGATTTTTCAATGCCTTTTTTCCTGATGTCAAGAATCCATTTTTTTATGATATGAAAATTAAGTCCCTTTACACTTGTAGGAAATAAATTCTAAAGCTAATTTTAACTGTCTTGATAATTTTTGCCTCAATACCAGTGTAACAATTTGAGGCCATATTTTAACTTGCTCCATTTTGCTTCTGTCCTTGAGAGTTTTTTTTTTATAAAGAACATTGACTTGATAAATATGTTGTGTCATTTCCTGATTCGATAGTCAGATAGAGACTTGAGTAGTTGCTGATGATGGTGTTTTTATGTAAGGTATTGATCGTCAGTATATACTGCTTTTGTCATTAATGGTATATATATTTATATTTAAGAGTCATGACTTGGTTTAAAGTCATGATCAAAGTAGAAGTTGTTGACAGGTATCATCACTGTTATAGTTTAGTTGTAGTCTCATGTAAGGTCTATTTCATCTCTGCATATATCAACAATTTCTTTAAAACAACTTCTGATGAATCGTTGAATAGAGTTTTGACAAAGATGGTGTTTCAAAATGACTGAAGAAGCGAATAAAACAGCTTGTATGTGCTATTGGTATCCTCTGTAGTCATACCTTTATAAATAGGAATTGAAGTCAAAACAGGTAAATATACTAGCATATAGCATCCTTTTTGTGCCAAAAATGAAACAAAATGTATGGTTTCTGTGGATCATGCAACAAAATCATATCTTCATGTTTTTATAGAAAAATAAACATGAAAATGCTGATGATAATATGTTAGATATCATATATGTGTAGCAAGAACAGGAGTTACAAAGGTGATGGATTTTGGAAAAGATCATGCTCTATTTCACATTAAGCTGAATTTTCTTATGGTAAAGAGTACAATTTACTATTGGAGTCCATTCATAATCATGTACTTAAAAACATCTTAAACCAGTATACAATAAATTGCCCAAAAATTGTAATTAGGAGTTTTGTGCAAAGTAAATAAAATAGATTGACAATTTTGCTATGTATTTGTTAAGTAAAGAATAAGCGAAGGGCAAAATCTGTTTTGGATTGAAGTTTTGTAAAGAGAACCGAAATAAAATGTAAAACTCATCTGTTATTTGAAATTTGAATTTCAAGATACTTTTGGATTCTGTTGAAAACTATGCCAGAGAATGGGTGAGGTGAGAATATGCTGCATTGGATTCACTTTCTGAGTGGGTAAAGCCCATTCAGTCCATCATTCGTTAAAGAGTTTGCAGCTAGAAATTGAAAATGAAAGCAAAACACAGGTCGGCTTTCATGATCTTGATGTTAAATTCACACTTGAAAATTTATGACTGGTATGTTATTGTGTCTGCAGGTAAGGCATGCAATAAACTTATCCTTGTCTGCAGACATTTTTACATTTCCTGTATACAAAAAAAAAAACTGTGTTTGCTTGATAACGTAGGAAACCACACATATTATGTAATCTTTCAAAAGGCAAAATGCTGACTATTCATGTTTCGGTATTACAATCATTTAAATTGCCTATTTATGATAAGGATATGGACCTCCCTCGTTTATACTGGATCCTAAAACTTCAGAAGAAACCATATAAACAACATTTTATAGCTGGCTCGTCTTAACTGCTCAACCAAGCCTTTGTCTAAACTACTAACCTCAATTCTGCAGTCAAGTACTATCAAATTTTGGTTACAGTCTTATTGTGATACTGTTAACTCAAGAAGTGGAATAAATAGAATGTGGATTTTGAAAAACTCCAAAGAGCCTTTGACCGAATCTTCAACACCCTTTTCTAAAAAACATTTCTTCTATAATAACATTTGATTTTCCACCCTGTACACCACCATACACAGTTCTAAACTGAAGGAACGTGTTCCACCCTGTACACCACCATACACAGTTCTAAACTGAAGGAACGCGTTCCACCCTGTACACCACCATACACAGTTCTAAACTGAAGGAATGCGTTCCACCCTGTACACCACCATACACAGTTCTAAACTGAAGGAACGTGTTCCACCCTGTACACCACCATACACAGTTCTAAACTGAAGGAACGCGTTCCACCCTGTACACCACCATACACAGTTCTAAACTGAAGGAACGCGTTCCACCCTGTACACCACCATACACAGTTCTAAACTGAAGGAACGCGTTCCACCCTGTACACCACCATACACAGTTCTAAACTGAAGGAACGCGTTCCACCCTGTACACCACCATACACAGTTCTAAACTGAAGGAACGCGTTCCACCCTGTACACCACCATACACAGTTCTAAACTGAAGGAACGCGTTCCACCCTGTACACCACCATACACAGTTCTAAACTGAAGGAACGCGTTCCACCCTGTACACCACCATACACAGTTCTAAACTGAAGGAACGCGTTCCACCCTGTACACCACCATACACAGTTCTAAACTGAAGGAACGCGTTCCACCCTGTACACCACCATACACAGTTCTAAACTGAAGGAACGCGTTCCACCCTGTACACCACCATACACAGTTCTAAACTGAAGGAACGCGTTCCACCCTGTACACCACCATACACAGTTTTAAACTGAAGGAACGCGTTCCACCCTGTACACCACCATACACAGTTCTAAACTGAAGAAGTAACGAGTACCACCCTGTACACCACCATACACAGTTCTAAACTGAAGGAATGTGTTCCACCCTGTACACCACCATACACAGTTCTGAACTGAAGGAACGTGTTCCACCCTGTACACCACCATACACAGTTCTGAACTGAAGGAACGTGTTCCACCCTGTACACCACCATACACAGTTCTAAACTGAAGGAATGTGTTCCACCCTGTACACCACCATACACAGTTCTAAACTGAAGGAATGCCTTGGTTTTCTTGTTACGATAGCTTTCTTCTCCCAAGAAAGGTGAATGGAGGTATAAATATATGGTTGTGAACTTAAACTGAAGCACGTTTCATAAAAATTATGTCCACACACCCTGATGGTTTTCTGTCCAGTAGGACACTGGTAATACTGATGTTTTATATGCTTAATGGTGTCAGAGTTGTCATGCTGGATCCAAACATTGTACTTGCTCTTATGCCTCAAGTGGATCTGACATCGTAAAATGTCCCCTGAGTGCTGATAGATCCAGATCTCGTAATCACCATCATCACTGATGTGCTCACTTACGTAGCCAGCTGCCAATGATATTTGGTATGTGCCACAGGATATTGTCTGATGGTATTCCATGTCTAACTTTTGAAAGTCACAATTATCTGCAGTAGCATATGGTTTGATAAATAGTGACCTGACCCTTCTAGTAAGACCAGGCTCATTTTTCACATGCTGAGATAAGTTGCGGTGAACATTAAGGGACTCTTTCATTTTGACAGCTAGCGCCCTATCCTTTGCGTCTCCCTCTTGTTTTCTAACAAATATCGGTCCTAGAATTCCATTTAGACAGGCTATTACTATTCTAATGAGTGTCTTGATTTCAATTACACCAATGAAATAGTTGGAGGCAAGTTGTGTTTTGAAAAAACAGCCGTTGCTTAAATTGTCTGTGATATGACTCCACAACCTATGTAGAGCCTGCCCAGTTTTAGATAAGACAGCATATATGTTGTGAAACCATGTGATTCCAAATCTGGCAAAACATCCCTAAACTCTTGATCAATAACGATGTTGTCATCTTTTACCAGCCAGGAGAGACTATCAGTGATGGCTTTTGTAATCTTTGCATCATTATCGCTTCCAGGAAAAGGTCCTACTGTGTCCAGAATGTAACCATCAGACAGGGCTATGCTCATGATCTTCAAATAGTTCCTCTTCTTTTTAGCCACAGTACTCTAGAGATTCTCTGGAGCTTGTGATCAAAACTCTTAGGAATAAAGATATATGTACAATCAAATATGACAGTCATCATATGGCTGAGAAATGCTTCTGAGAACACAGTGTTGTGCTGTTGTAATATGTTCATGTCCAAGGAGCAATGATTATATCTAATGCTTTTATTATGGAATGAATGTTTTCAATATACTGGAAATTGACATGTTAAATATAATTGAACTGGGTTTCCATGATATGTCTCTCCTTATTTTTACCCAGAACAACGATAGTGTATCCTCGTGGTTTAGAGTGTAAATACCAGTGCCAATAGAGGATGAACAGTAAGAAAGCATTTTTAGAAACTGTGTCCTTGTCCAACCAGTCCAGGCTTTACAATCTGCTTCATCCAGAGAGGAGAAATGTAGAGTAAAAGAAAACTCCTGGTTTGATAACATATGTGATATCTCCAAAAGATCATTGATGATTTCCTTTGATCTGGAAGGTATCTGGGAAGTCAACGTTTCTCTTTCATCAATGTAGATTTCAACGTTAGGGTTAAGATACTTACCAATGAGATGAAGTGAAGAAATATGTCAGAACAAAGGACACCACAGCTTGTAATCGTTGTTTCGTGCGCTTGCGCAATGTGGTCATGTTTTGATTGAAACTCTTCATACCTAGTGTGTTTGGGAAGACTGACCATAGAATACATTCTGTATGGATAATAGTGGGATGTTTTTGCCACTTATCATAATCAACACCAATGTTTTGACCTTCAGGTTGTGACTTTCTTTTCTTGATCATCAGTAAAGTTATTGCCATCTGCTTTTAAAACATCAGACAACCAGTTGAGCTGGGAAAGTCTTCTAGATGATCCCTGGGTTTTATTGTCTCTCCTAAAGACAACTTTACAACCTGCACCTACACATCTACCTCTCCTTGAGAGAACGGTTCTGTATTAGGTGCTTAAAATCTCTGTCTTTGTAGAAAATGTAGACAGTAATGTCAAAACAACATTTGATGATATTAGGTGATATGTATATGGTATATTGTTGGAAGATTTTTAGAGTAACTATTGGTCAAATGGTATATTGTATTTAACATCCTAATTACAAATGACAGAGTCATTTAAAGACATGTCGGCATTACTTGTATGCATGCTAGGGGTTGTTATGTATTTAGAAAGGCACATGTGTACATGGGTGTAACAGGGTGGTCTCCTTTGTCCACTATCAGTCAAAAAGTCAGTGGGTTGATACACATCAAAGCCAAAAATCAACACTTTGTACAGGTGGTGAAGTTTTGATCTTTGGGCAGGGTTAGGGTAAAAGATGAAGCTATATATATAATCTTTATTTGACTGAATATGGAAGACATTCAAAATGTCATTTGCCTACAAAAATTGACACTTTTCTCACAAAATGCTTAAAAAATCAATAATATCAGCGGTATACTTACTATTAAAGTATTTTTTGGTATTTATTTTATGGTTTTTCCTATTTCTTAAGAATAATTAATTATTTTAACTTGTGACAATCTGCATTCACAGTTCAGTAATTTAGTCACGTAATTAGTTAATCAGGCAAGTGTGTCATTGGTTAATTTTGATTAAAGCCAAGGAAACCAACATTGATGGCACCAAACAGTTTATCAGTGATTGGTCTCGAAAGGTGAAAAAATCTTTAGGCCGACCTCTGTGGGACAATACCATTGCTTGAAACCCCACCTTTGATAGCAAACATTAATATGACAGGTAATGGAAACTCAAACCTGTAAAGAGAAAGTGATTTCTGTAGGCAAAAGGGATGAGGTCAAAAAAATGTGTATAAAAAGTGAAGATATATTTTCTTGAGTTTTAATTTCTGAAGATTTGAGAAAAATGTGCATAAGAGCCATAATCAAAATTCACATGCAATGTTTATTATCAATATGTCGTCATCCACATCATCATCACAATGATGTTTGTGTTCCTCATCATGACATCCACCTCTTAGTTATCCTTGTTGTCACCTTCATGATGATCCCATACCAGTATTTGACCCATGTGATTGGGTAAACCATATTTACAGTCAGAAAGCATCAAAAATCTTTGAATGAGGGGCTCTCAAACTTGGCTATAACTGAATCCATCATTTCAGCAGAATAATGAGCAATGCTGTGAAAATCAATGTTATATTGGCATTGTATATTTTACCAACAATGTCTCTCTTTTTATATGACAATAATTTACTTCGTCATGCACATACAGACTAGTATACAGTATCGATTATTGTACAGATGTTGGATTTTAAAACTCATGTGGGGAATATTGGCTGAGGGAAATCCAGGTACTTGAATTTTTCAGTTCTACATCTTGAGTTCCTCACTTAGCTGCTCCTTCAGTCAACAATTACGTCTCTCTAGTGCTTTGATATTTTGTAATTTGATAATTAAGTGCACCTAGAATCTTGCAATCTGGGATTCCTCACATATCTGGAATCCATATTATTTTTTTTTATTTACCACTGCTTCAAGTAATGTAGATAAATATTACTTTTTGATTTCAGCTGAAATATGCCTAATACTATTTCAACAGCAAACTAAAACTGTTTTAATCTGTTAGCAACTTAAACATTCAGGCATAGAAAAATTTATGTGGAAACTTATGTGTCTATTCCACAGAATGGTAGGTTAGTTAATTCTAGGACTATTTAGATTTTTCCTACTTTCACAAACCTGAGGAAGATTTTGAACTCACCTGGTCGAAAAGGCTTATGATATATATTACGGCACCCGACCTCCATGAACTTTTAGCTCCAAAGGATGAGAGAACTTTCATAAAAAGAAAGTATGTTTTGAAAGGTTTCAATACAGATTTATGCTTTTACCAGCTGACAAGACAAAACAGCAACTTCTCAGAAGTGTGAGGTGTGATCATTTCACAAAAATCTGAAGTGACATGTGACCAATGTACAAATCTACAGTGACATGTGACCAACAGACAAATCTTCAGTTATGTGACCAACACACAAATCTTCAATGACAACGTGACCAACACACAAATCTTCAGTGACATGTGACCAACACACAAATCTTCAGTTATGTGACCAACACACGAATCTTCAATGACAACGTGACCAACACACAAATCTTCAATGACAATGTGACCAACACACAAATCTTCAGTGACATGTGACCAACTCACAAACCTTCAGTGACAATGTGACCAACTCACAAACCTTCAGTGACAATGTGACCAACACACAAATCTTCAATGACAACGTGACCAACACACAAATCTTCAGCGACAATGTGAACAATACACAAATCTTCAGTATCATGTGACCAACACACAAATCTTCAGTGACAATGTGACCAACACACAATCCTTCAGTGACAATGTGACCAACACACAAATCTTCAGTGACAATGTGACCAACACACAAATCTTCAGTGACAATGTGACCAACTCACAAATCTTCAGTGACATGTGACCAACACACAAATTTTCAATGACATGTGACCAACAAACAAATCTTCAGTGACATGTGACCAACTCACAAACCTTCAGTGACAATGTGACCAACACACAAATCTTAGTGACAATGTGACCAACACACTAATCTTCAATGACATGTGACCAACACACAAATCTTCAGTGACAATGTGACCAACACATAAACCCTAAATCACCTCATCTATGGGATAGAAATAAGACAAACTCCAAAACACTATTTGACAGATGCTGACAGACATGTAACCTTCATGTGACAGTTATGTTGGTGTGTCAGTTTATATATCATGCTGAGGAAATGGAATATATTAATATTTAAGTAAGTATCCTCTATCATACACATTATGTTTGAAAAAATATATATAAAATTCATACAATTGTCACTCCATAGGACTCTGTGCACTAAAAACATTTATTAAGCTAAAGTACTAGATCCTACTCCTGTTTTGGTCGCTGTAAAAAACGTTGTTAGTCTATGAGAACCTTGTTCATTTGGAACAGGTTGTTAGTTCATTAAAACAGAGCCTTTTTAATCGGAATTGTTTATCTTGTAAAAGAATTTTTTGTTAGAAGGTTAACTTTACCAGATCAATAAGTGAATGAATGAAAATTTAAAAACATCTTGTATTACTCATCTCACTCCTTTAAGACCTTAATCAAAACCATCTTCTGAGAATGGTGTGGTCTTGTCTTCCCTGTATTTCATTGTTATTACCAATAACCCAAATGAACAGACTTTAAGGCTCAGAGTCACTGTGAATCTAGCCAATTTAAGCTGCAAAGCATTTTTATTTCAAGACTTCAAATCTGTCTAAATCCCAATAGACTTGACTATACTGATTTAATGATTATTTCAAATTTACACTTTGAAAAAGATATTTTTAATCATCTTCAAGAATTTATCAGTTCAGGCAGAGTGCAATCCCCAGTGACTTTGTTTTATGGTTTTTGACATGCAGTAGACATAAAATTAAACTGTTAAGGTCCCAGGTCCTGTTACATGTAGGTTGGAATTGAAATTTTGTTTTCTCACATGGTCAATTTCAGTAAACATAAATTGATATGTATTTGTATGCATAAGATAACAAGTCATCAGGATTTGTTGATTTCTTGATGATCTTGTGATGTTAAATATTTTATGTAGGAACAAAATGGCTGTTAGTCATTGTCTTTCTTGAATTTTGATACTTTCAGCAATATTACTTAGAGATTACATTTCCATTTGGGCCATGGTGGCTGAGTGGTTAAGGTGTCTGACCATCTTTATCACTAGTCCTTCACCTCTGGGTCACAGGGTCAAGGCCTACATGGGACAGTTGCCAGATACTGGCTGCAGGTTGATAGTTGTCTTCTAGAATGCCTGCTTTCCTCCTCCACCCAGACCTGGCATGTCCTTAAATGTCCATGGCTGTTGATATGACCTAAAACAATAATAAACCAGACTGAATTCATAGAGGATATCTAATAGAGTCTTCAGTAATAACAAATATATTTCAAAAATGTGTCTAATATTTTAGTATCTTTCTCGAGTGCACAGCTTTTCACAGACATTACTCACTCAATATAACATTACAGTACGCGACAAGATAAAGTCCATTTTTTTTTTTTTTATTTAAAATATGTAAACATAAAAATGAAATTCAATGTATATTTATTTTCATATTCACATAGAAAATGTTACTTATTCATAACAGTAAGAGACAAAATTTGCTGTATAATGTTCAAAGAAAGTTTAACCTGTGACATGTTGGCAACCTACAGTTATCGCTGACACGAATCCCCTTGAAATGTCTAACGTGTTAGCTCCACATTCAAGACGTTTGGTTGGGGATTGAATTGGATCTCTGATAAGGTGATTTGTGTTGTATTGTTTGCTGACTTTCATGGAAATGGACATTTACTATGGAATTGAAGGTCGTGTCGCAAGTAAACAACCCTTCAGATGACTTGTTTTGTGTTTTTTGTACCAGGCTTCATGATTTGTCAATTTTATCAGATGATTTGTTTTCTCTGTGTTCATTGGCATTTTTCACTAGTGAAAAATTACTTTTTATCAATAATGTTTTTCTCTATATTTCACTGGCAAAAATGTAATAAATTGATATTTGGCTCTCTTTTCAATCATCAAGTTTACATGACTTGACTCTTTACAATCTATTTGGCCATTAATTCATTACACTGAATTTTCCCCAAATCAGACCTTCGTTTTTTACATAATTAATGTTTTTTATATCATCATAATATGTTATTTAGATATTACATATGGTGTATCCAGTGACCATGCAGTAGGTTGTTTTTACCGGGCACCCCCTAATTACAACCTCGGACTTGTAGACTAACACATTACGATTATCTACAGGCTCCATTCAGGATACACTGTTTAAATAACTTCAAATTGTCTGTTGTAATTAATCTATTTACGTATCCTCTGACCATGCTAGCTCCGCTACATTCAGATCAGGCTGTCTCTGCTGGGCTCCCCCCATTGACAGCCTCTGGACTTGTAGACTAACTTAAGTGATTATCTACAGGCTCCTTTCTAAGGATACACAAATATTAATTACATTGCAGAATCTGCTATCAACTGCCTTACACAGTCATACAGAGTAGCCCCTGAGAAGGCCATATGTTATAGAGGAATGTACATAAGTGTTTTACATATATAGTAGTAACAATAAATATTATTCATTTACTTCAATCTTTTGTTGTTTGTATAAATAAGTGTTTTTGATTTTATTAGTGTTTTTGTTTTGCTTGGCCGACCTTGTTAAACAAACAATAAAATGTTTGTCCATCATAATAGTTATTCACTTTTTAAAAACTTTATCTTTCTCAAATTTTGTAAGCAAGTTTCTTGATTGAACCATAAACGTCAGTATGAACTAGTTTTTTGATGTGCATAGATTCCCATGAATTTTGTCAAAAAAATGGGGACAAAACCAAAACAATCTTCCATAGAAAGCATAACAAATTGCTTATCTCTATTTTCACAATATGGTTATCCACTGTCTCATTAGAAAATGTGATTGCTACAATTATTATTGCTCGGTATAATAAAGTGCTGAAAGAGTTTTTGAAGAGTTCTTTCTAGACTCCTCTGGATTTGTTCTTATTGTTCTGTATGTAGGTTGGAAAAAAAAACAAAAATATGCTATCAACTGGGCTTGAATGTAACTCTTAAAGCTTGTTATACCTTATTCACATAATGCAAAGGACATCTTCCTTAAACCTGCTTTATATTTCTTAGTTTTGCATGCTTTGACCTCTTAGGGCTTTGGTCGTGATCAGAAGAACCATGTTAGTTGTCAGAAAGTAGAAATCTCCTCTCATGTTGTGTTTTGATCTTTATACTCCTAGTCAATAGAACAACTGACTACATGGCTTTGACAAGACAATATCTCAAGATAGATTAATGAATTTATGATTAAAAATTCACTACATGATTACATTTATTGCTGATATGATAGTTGTTCATGAAAGAATGTACCATAAATTTTCGCGTATAGTGCGCACTTTTTCAAGCTAAAACTGTCGTGTCTAAAAGGGGGTGTGCATTATATGCAGGAAATGCTATTCTTGGGGTTATCATTCCCGAGTTTTGCGTCCGCCATATTGGATTACCTCCCTTCACATAGTTATATGTAAGTCGTCGGTCTTATATGATAGTTTGGAGATAAAATCAACAGCAACAAAAAATAAAATAAGATCAATTTCGAATGTTTTAATCATCGGCCATTCACGCTAGCATTACGGTGAATCTAATTTCTTTTTTTCGTTTCCCGTCGTTCGAATAGTGACGGTCTTACTATTGGTCAGGGCTATAGTAGTGACTGAATTTCTGCCTCATTTTGATGATGTATCTGTGGAATTCAATGAATCCGAAAGTTTTTGTGCGATTGTCGTTCTGTTCATAAATCGGACAGCCCATCCCACCGATGCCCAAAGTTGGTGACCCCATGACCTCTCTTGATCTGCATGGCCCGCACGCGCAGTTCTGTTGTACTGGCAACGATGCCGTCATCTCGGCGATCGCATACAAAGTTGAACAGCTCTCTCCATCTCTGGGTGTTTCGCTGTCGCACCTATGTCAGCCCTTCTGGTCAGTGGTTGGGATTTTAGACGGTCTTTTCTTTTCTTCCGTGCCTTGATATTTCACTCTGGAATGTCGATGTGGCGACTGGCGGCAGGAAAATCAAGTCTCTCGGCGTTCGCCATTTCCCCATGTCGAAGTCGGTGTAAACAATCTATAACTAAGTACCTTCGGATACCGCGGTAGGTACAGATATGGGGACAAGGTATGATTGAAACTTTTCAGACAGTTAAAACAACATCATTTTCTGAGCAATAGTACGCGTTCATCCGAAGCCGGGTGTCATCAATCTCCTCATACTCAACGTGTTTGTTACCTGTTAAGAACCGTTAATTATCCAATTAGCCAAGCGTTTCATGCTTGTTAAGTGAGGCACCTGTGTGAATTTGTTTACATAAGGTAATTAAATATGTAAGGGTCACGATGATTGTGGTTTCCTAATTATCAATGGATCAAACCACAACTGTTTCATCGCGGTAACCAGTAATCAATGAATCTTTCTGTAGAAAACTTTTTTTTTTTTTTTTTTTGAATCTGACCCCAAAAAAGTACCTGTGCACTATACCCGAGTGCGCATTATACCCGCAAATTTACGGTAAAAAAAAGAAATGATAAAGGTAAGGAAAGAACAGAAAAAAGGACTGATAAAGATAGTCGATCATGAAAGAACACTCAAAAAAGGGACTGATGGAAATAGTTGATCATGAAAGAACACTCAAAAAAGGGACTGATGGAAATAATCGATCATGAAAGATCACTCAAAAAAGGGACTGATGGAGGTAGTCAGGAGAAAACAGAAAAAAAAATCATAAAGATAATCACTGAGAAAAGAAGAGAAAAGGACAACTGATGGCAATAGTAAGGAAAGAAGAGAAAAGGACAACTGATGGCAATAGTCAGGAAAGAAGAGAAAAGGACAACTGATGGCAATAGTTGGGAAAGAAGAGAAAAGGACAACTGATGGCAATAGTCAGGAAAGAAGAAAAAAGGA
This sequence comes from Ylistrum balloti, assembly GCF_031769215.1. Taxonomy (NCBI): domain Eukaryota; kingdom Metazoa; phylum Mollusca; class Bivalvia; order Pectinida; family Pectinidae; genus Ylistrum; species Ylistrum balloti. The sequence goes on along the minus strand of NW_026782317.1, from coordinate 145,951 downwards.
CAACTGATGGCAATAGTCAGGAAAGAAGAGAAAAAGACAACTGATGGCAATAGACAGGAAAGAAGAAAAAAGGACAACTGATGGCAATAGACAGGAAAGAAGAGAAAAGGACAACTGATGGCAATAGTCAGGAAAGAAGAGGAAAGGACAACTGATGGCAATAGTCAGGAAAGAAGAGAAAAGGACAACTGATGGCAATAGTCAGGAAAGAAGAGGAAAGGACAACTGATGGCAATAGTCAGGAAAGAAGAAAAAAGGACAACTGATGGCAATAGTCAGGAAAGAAGAAAAAAGGACAACTGATGGCAATAGTCAGGAAAGAAGAGAAAAGGACAACTGATGGCAATAGTCAGGAAAGAAGAGAAAAGGACAACTGATGGCAATAGTCAGGAAAGAAGAGAAAAGGACAACTGATGGCAATAGACAGGAAAGAAGAGGAAAGGACAACTGATGGCAATAGTCAGGAAAGAAGAAAAAAGGACAACTGATGGCAATAGTCAGGAAAGAACACAAAAAAAATAATCAGGAAAGAACAGACAAAAGGACTGATAAATAAGTCAGTAAAGAAGTAAATGAAAAAAAAGAATGATGAAAGTTAGTCAAGAAAGAACAGAAAAACAGCAACAGACAAAGATCTCATTATTGTAGTTATTAAAACCTCTCTAGCTACTGTTGTTGTTTACATCGACATTGTTTTCATTTCTGTTGGTGATAAAACCATACCATGTAAGACAAAATATAATTACTATTCATGGATTTAATAGATGGTGATAATTGAAAATATATAATCCCTTTTTATGGAAAGAATCACAGCAGGAAATAAGCTGGTATCCATCACACACAAAGAGCATTACATATTATGTGTATCTGGAAACAAATCCTATCTTAAAAATTACGGCGTCCCTACACAATGGCTAAAGCATTATCATCATATCTATACAAAGGTTTAAACAGACTGGGTTTGTCTACAACAAGGCTGGGTAATAGTTTTCCATTTGCAGTTTGTCTATCCCAAAATATAAGGGACTTCTACCATCATGAAGGCCAATCTGGATATCAGGAATTAAATTCAGGTGTCCTATTCAGGTGTTGGGCTTTATCTACATGATACTATGTTTTGCGTGGACAACAAAATCACTGAAAAGCATTTTTGAAAAAAAGCAATAAAGACAGAAAAGTGTATTAAACAAAATAAAAAAATGAAAAGAATTATAAGTTTTTATAAGCATTTTGTGTAAATAAGTATTTTTATAAAAATGTCCAGGTTAATGTTTTTACGTAAGTGTAAAATTTACATTTTGCATGACATATACAAGGCATATATTGCAGTCAAGAAATTAATGCAGATTTTAAGCAAACTCTGTAGCTTGAGAATAAATAAAATTTTGATACATTACATTAGCCTGTAGGTGAGATGTACATGCAAGTCTGTTTTGTTGTTAACCAGCTCTGCATGAGATAGGGTCTAGTGAAGCTATAAAAAATCTGCTAGTTTCAAATAGGTTAATTGTATTAAATTTATGAGAGCTAAAAATGTCTGGAGTAGATATAAGATATTAATTTAAGTATGGGCTAGATTGCAATGTTGTTACTAAATAATTTACCTTGTGCCACGTGTAGGATTACTGTCAAAAATAACCCAAGAGAAAGAGGAGTTATTAAAATGTCTAGCATGATAAGTTGTAGACAACAACATGGTGTCTTTAATGAATGAAGAGATTCAACTATTGTATAACAATGTTTTAACACAACATAATGTTGACAAAGTATTATTATGCCATTGTTGTATTTTCTGTTTTCTCATTTCCTTTTTGTCTTTCAATCCACATGTCCCTTTATCCATATGGCACCTTGGTTATATGATATGTACCTCTCATTTAGAACAATTTTTCTTAATTAATTTGAGCTAGATCTTCGGTCATGTTTAGCCGCTTTTGAGATCAAAATTATGTGTACAATATACTTCCTGAACTGACTGCAAAAAAAATATTTTATAATTGCAGTTATTGTCCCAAAGTATAACACCTGATTAGATTAAAGTTAAAAAATTCACTGTTGACCAGGTTATGCAATAATAAGTAAAACATTCTGTTATCGGTTTCTGGTTTTATCCTATGTAAGCCCACCTAAGCTCACCTATATATGTTGTGCATGTGATCTCTGACTTGAGTTAGTGGTAAGGCTTATTACAGGACAAATTAGAAAACGAAAGTTATTGGTGATTTTGCAGAGCAGAAATAGAAATGGTTTAGACTAACAATTAGGGATATAGCTCTGCCAAACAAATATTGGGTACATCCATAGATCACCATCACTTGATTTAGAATGGATGTCAGTTACATGAAGGGCAATTAATGAAAAGTAACTTAATTAAATAAACTCTTCACGAGTATGCGTGTCTTCTTAGAACTATTTGTTTTCAGAGAATTCACTCAGCAAGATGTTTTTTTGCTGTTGATCACAAGTTTGAAATGAAACTGCATAGGTATCACTACACATGCATATCCTGACTGGCTGTACATATCAGATACATCAATTCAGATATACATTCTATGAAATATGATGGTAATGTTAATGCACAATGCTGGGGAATTTTTGTCAAAAGTCGAAGAATAGAATTCTGTAATATGTAGATGTTATCATAATACTCCAGGGACTTTGCTGGTAAAAAAGCTAGACTCAAACTTGGCTACAATGGCTCAGAGATGATCAGACTAAAAGCTGTATAGTGTACTACATAAGGCTAAATACAATGGATGTATAGGTCCTGGCCTATTACTGTTCCACAAATTACAAATTAAAGTGGAATTTTCTAATTTGAAGCAATACCTGCTTGCATGTATAGATTGTTTCTAGTATGCTTGAGTGTTTAATTTGTAATTAAAAAAATAAACATTTTGTTTTTGTAGTATGGCAGAAAGTACTTTCCTAACGTAATAATTGATAATGATGTTACAACATGTTGCTATGTTTGCACAATTATCAAAAACAAAAGCAAATGCATGTAAAAGAAAGAAGATGAAAGATTTACATGTTGTAAATTTGGTATTGAATTTTGCCTGTAGTATCTGTGTTATTATATCAAAAGTGATATTGAGAATTTCAAAGATTATGTCTCGTGCATTGGTATTATGTATATACCAGTAATTTCCATCAAACTTGATCATCAAGGTATCATGTTAATCTCTGTTGGTTTTCAAAGATTACCAGAGGAATTATGTCCCTTTGAGGATCCCTTTAGAAGCTTGTTGAGAGTAGCTTACTCCTTTAATGATTTTTTATGAGACTAGATATAATAGATCAGACGTTTAGACAGTTATTTCCTTGTATTTTAATTGGAATTAGGCCACCTTTTATGATAACCAAGTTAAAGTTTGTTTGGAGCTGTTCACCAATTTTTGCCCAATATCTTCAAAAACTTTGTGCATCAGTACTTTCATTATTTCGTTGTTGGTCTGATGAGCTATGCCCTGCTGGAATATCTTCATGTCTTGTATGTAGGGCTCAGGGATATATTAATTCACAACACAAATTTTGTTTTTAATGATTTTTGATATTCGTGAGATTCAAATTATAAGTTAAAATTTCTGAAATGGGTAGAAGAATTTGATTATAGCAGAAAACAAGGAAGCTTATTATAAATGATTTACAAATAATACAACAACCTGTTACAAATAATTGATACAATTATTGCCTTGATAAGAAGGAGATAGAAAGGTTTGATATTGTTCCTGATATATGTTTTTCTTTTCGTACTTCTTTATACAAAAATAACTGATTCATTAAATTTACACTGATGGAAAAAACAAAAATGAAAAAAAGTATAAAATAAATGTTATTGAAAAAACCTTTTTAACACATTGTTTTCATTCATTGTTTAAAAAGGAGGAATGAAAAAAACTGCTAGTTCTACATATACTGGGTACACTCCAAACAGAAGTATTTATATTATGGAGACATACACCATGTTTTATGAAGTTGAAGCACACACTACTGAGAGATAATACAATGTTTAATTTCATGTTATGGGCCTGGTTGGTTTACACAATCAGCTTACTGTAACAAATATGAGCTATATTACTGAGACTTGTTAGCTTGATACTATTTCTAACAGCTGATACTTTCACTCTCGTATGTTAGCAGCTGATCTGTCACAGGGAAAATGTACTAGCATTGTAGGTATTACTGAATTAGTGCAATAAGAGGTATATTTAAATACTGATTACGAACTGGGTTGATAGGAGCAGTTTTAATTGGCAAATTGATATGAAGTAACTAATCAGATTAAATCTGCCGACTGTTTTGACTATAAGATATGAGTGACGTAGTTTGCCTAAATTCCTCATGTTTGATGTTTTTTTTTATATGGCAGTTTTCAAAACTGATGAGTTTTGTCTCACCGATAAAGAGGCTGATCTTTGATAGTAAATACGTCAGACAAATAAAAGAAAATCAGATTTAGAAAGAAGAACATTATGGTTACTAGCCAATTATCGTTTTACACAAGCAAGAGCTCATGATGGGCTTCATCATGGATCATTGCTTATTCTGCGATAATTGCTACAATTTTGATGTCGCAATCAATTTCATGTTTTGAAGTGATTGGCTAACTGAAATCAGCTAAGTTGGAAATTATAGCTCTACTACGGCCTTATGCATGCTTTATCAGTTATAGTTTATCTCACAGTTATGTTGTATTTCATGCCATTTCATTATATGCTCTTAGTTTGCTTCTGGGGATTGATTTTGAAGCACGATGGTATGGATACATGTAGCTGTGTTGGTGTTTACTATGTATTTTTTTTTCTGAGTGATGATATTTGCCACAGTCAGATGAATCTGAATATAATTATAATATATCAGGAGAATGTAAAACAATTTGACTACGACTACTGGTTTAACATCAAAAGATTTGTTATTTATATCCCTTTCAAAAATTATAGTATGTTATAGTATGGTATTGTCTACCTGTCCATCCATGTGTCCATTGTTTATAGTATGTTATAGTATGGTATTGTCTACCTGTCTGTCTGTGTGTCCATTGTTTATAGTATGTTATAGTATGGTATTGTGTACCTGTCCATCCATGAGTCCATTGTTTATAGTATGTTATAGTATGGTATTGTGTACCTGTCTGTCTGTGTGTCCATTGTTTATAGTATGTTATAGTATGGTATTGTGTACCTGTCTGTGTGTCCATTGTTTATATTATGTTATAGTATGGTATTGTCTACCTGTCCATCCATGTGTCCATTGTTTATAGTATGTTATAGTATGGTATGTCTACCTGTTCTTCTGTCTGTCCATTGTTTATAGTATGTTATAGTATGATATTGTCTACCTGTCCATCCATGTGTCCATTGTTTATAGTATGTTATAGTATGGTATAGTATGTTTATAGTATTGTGTACCTGTGTCCATTGTTTATAGTGTGTGTCCTGTCTGTCTGTGTGTCCATTGTTTATAGTATGTTATAGTATGATATTGTCTACCTGTCTGTCTGTCTGTCCATTGTTTATAGTATGTTATAGTATGATATTGTCTACCTGTCTGTCTGTGTGTCCATTATTTATTTAATAAAACTTATATTTATTGGAACATTCTGTCCTTCTTTTTGCTTACAATATTTTTCAAACTTGGTATGCTAAATGATGATGACATGAAGTTATATTTTCCTGAATGGCAGTTTTATTTGACTGTATTTGGAAGAGTTACTGCCCTTTGTTGTGTCATATGGTGATTATCTCCTCTTTCAATTTTCAACCAATATCTTTCAAACTTGGTAGGCTTAATTACCATGACATGAAAGTTGGGTTTTCCTAAACAGCAATTAGATTCAACAGTTTTTGAAGGAGTCATTGTCCTTTCTTTTTTCAGCATTTCAATTTTGTATGAAGAGCTACTCATCAGTTTTCAGCAATTTCTCTGAAAATTGGAAGGCTTTATAACCATTATATCAAATTGTGTTTTCCATAATGGCAGTGTGATTTTGCATTTTTAGGGAAGTGTTATTGCCTTTTGTTTTTTTAACATTTTTGCTTTTGTTTTGTACACATATCTCAGCCCTAAGTTTTAACCATTCTCTTTGAAAATTGTTTTCCCCCTGGATGTTTGACTCGTAAGTACTATTTCCTATCTGCTATTTTTTATACAATAAATTATGACCATTTTTGTGGCATGGGAGAGATGTATTGTTGTTTTGATATATTATGTAAAAATTTGTTATAAATCAAGAGTTATGCCCATTTTGTGATTTTTTTTTAGAAAATTAGTTTTGAGTTACTGTTGTTTAATTTTTAATTGTTAATTAAACTTGTCCAAGTAGTGTACTGTGTGGTCTGCCATTGCAGTTTCACGTTTAGCTGTTTTCTAATCATCGCTTCCGTTGATTTACATTTACTTTTTCAATTACATTTATTCAAAACTGTATGGTTTTGTATTTTTAGGTCATCTGACCCAAAGGGTCAAGATGACCTATAGCCATCGTGCTTTGTCCGTCGTCGTCTGCCATGCGCCGTGCGCCGTGCGTAAACTTTTCATTCAAACAACTTCTTCTCAAATACTAGAAGGTCTAGGGGGCTAATACTTGGCACAGAGGATACTGGTATGGAGCTCTACTGAGTTTGTTCAAATGAATGACCTTGACCCACTTTAAAGGTCACAGGGGTCAAATATGTTAAAATCTTTAAACAACTTCTTCTCATTAACCAAAAGGCTCAGAGTGTAGATATTGGGCCTGTGACATGCTGGGATGAAGTGCTACTAAGTGTGTTCAAGTGAATGACCTTGACCCACGTTCAAGGTCACAGGGGCCAAATATGTTAAAATCTTTAAACGACTTCTCCTCAATAACCAAAAGGCTCAGATTGCTGATATTGTGCCTGTGTCATGCTGGGATGAAGGGCTATCAAGTTTGTTCAAATGAACGACCTTGAACAACTTTCAAGGTTACGGGTCAAATATGTTAAAATCTTTAAATAACTTCTTCTCAAATACTAGAAGGCCTAGGGGGCTAATACTTGGCCCATAGCATGCTGGCATGGAGCCCTACAAAGTTTGTTCAAATGAATGACCTTGGCCCACTTTCAAGGTCACAGGGGTCAAATATGTTAAAATATACAAAGGACTTCATCTCAATAAGCAAAAGTCTATGAGTGCCGATATTGGGTCTGTAGCATGCTGGGAGGAAAGGCTACCAAGTTTATTCAAATGAATGACCTCAACCCACTTTCAAGGTCACAGGGGTCAAATATGTTAAAATATACAAACGACTTCTTCTCAACAAGCAAAAGTCCATGAGTGCTGATATTGGGCCTGTAAGATGCTTGGAGGAGAGGCTACCAAGTTTGTTCAAATGAATGACCTCAACCCACTTTCTAGGTTTGGCTTGCTTTTTGTCAGATGACCGTTAAGGCCCATGGGCCTCTTGTTTTACATACTTATTAACAACTGGGGCAGGATTGCAACAGGCTTCAGCCAATGGGTTTGAACATTTCTTTGGGGAACAGGACTCTCATGATGCTTGTCCCCTTTGTCACACTTTTAATGAGTTGCTCTACATGAACTTTGTTTTCACAGAGAGTCTGGGGTCAAGACCTCCCAGCCTTTCAGGCGATCTTCTTCCTGTCATAAGAGAGATTTGTCTGGCAGGAGAGAGAAGTTCATAAGGGTTCTGTCTTGGACTCCAAGAATGTTGATGTTCTCGTCTTCTGGTGATCAGGGGATGGTCCCTCCTGTCCAGGAACTCCCTGGAGTAGGGGAATGACAGTCTAACCCTGGCTTGACACCGTCTAGGGTGAAATTGGCTGGAAATTCCTGTTAACCTTCATGTTTGTCCTTGGGGCAGGGGTTAATGGCTGCTGGTCACTGATCCTTTCAGTGATTCTGGAGCACTAGGTGGTGCTGTTGGTTGTTGTATTGTGGTGCTGGAACTGTCCTTACAAGTTCAGGTCTAAGGGTTACAGTGTGCAAATGGGTTATGGTTCCAGCAGTATTCCAGCAATTACATGTGTAGCCTGTACACATCTGAGTTTCCACCTCTCGGGACTCTTAGGACTTCCGCCTCTCATGTGGACCTGTTGGTCACTATGTCCAAGAGTTTGGCTTGGGCTTCTAAGCATAAGCCTATGGCCACCCTTGTTAGGTGCTTTGCACCTAAATGCCATTTTTGGAATGCAACTCCAGATAATTCATCTCTCTCATGGATGCTTGGATATAGATCCAGTTGTCAGATGATGATCCTCCTGGTGAGGAGGGTATGCAGGATAAGAGTGGCCATGAGGCTGCTGAGGTCGAGGCCCAGCATGTCTTTTCTGGGATGCAGGCCATTATGGCAGATGTTTCCCAGATCCTTAGGGTGGAGGTTTGTCCACCACCTTCAGCTTTGTCCATCCCGGAGTCCATTACTCTTTGATTGCTTCTTGGACATGTGCTCAATTGGACCACTTTCTGCCAGAAGGCACTATTGTGTCTTCAACACAGCCACTGCCCAGTCTCAGGTTTTGGAGAATTCTTCTTTAATCTGTACTCTTGTGTTTGCCAGGCTACAGCTCAGGTGCTCCAGGAGCAAGTAGTCACCAAGCTTTCAAAGGGCAGGGTTGAGGAGGTTTTGTTACCAAACTGCACTCCCTGCTTCTACTCCAGAATTTTTTTGGTTCAGAAATAGTCTGGTGCTTGGCACCAGATCATAGATCTGACTGCCTTCAACAGGACAGATTCTCCTCACTTCAAGATGGAGACTTGTCAGGGGATTGTTGCCTCCCATGAAAGACAGAATGTGGTCCAAAAATAACCAACATTTAAAGACAAAATAATGATGGATGCCAAGCATTATGGATATAAAGTTTGAATGCTTTTAATTACAGTTATAGATGATGATCAGTTACAAAGAATATATATAAATGTTGTGAAAGTTTTCATATTCTTAATATAAATTGACTAAATTACAGATATGTGAAATTCTAAAAAAATTGAACAGTTTGCCATTGACATTATCAACAACAAAAAAAAAAAAAATTATAAATCATAAAAACCAAAAAACTATTTTGCAATAAATGGTTTGAAAATCCGACACAATTCCACTCATTAAAGTGTGTTGAGATGATAATGTCTTTTTGTATCCTCATTATATTTGGTGATGTGATTACTGCATTAATGGTATCACAGTTGTCGCCATGGTGACTGTATTGGTGTGTATCCATTGTGGCAGTTCAATTAATCACTGACATCACCAAGTATTGATTAATTCAGTGAATAACGGACGTTTTTAACTTGTAGACAGGATGCGAGGGACACAAAGTTTTAACAGGATCTTTAGTGGAGCATGATGATTTGTGAAATATAAGAAAAATAAAAGGATTTTTTTCATTATTTCTGAACACCAATTTGGATGCCATTAGATGGTTGGACAGTCCATTTAGATTTCTGAGTATGCGTTTAATAAACAGAGACCACATATTCAGATATTAAGTTTTCATGAGATTTGTTACGTTTCCTGAATGCGTGCCAATTCTATTTTATCTCCAAGATAGTGAAGATTGTCTGTAGCTCGTCGTAAACTACACATGTATATTGATGTCCACACATTTTATGATGCAGGTCTTAAGTCCATTTCTGGTGACCATACCCATCGACAGCTTTGAACGCTGCATTTTAATTAGTGAATAGGACCATTAGCAATAAAATGAAATTTTATTTGAGCAATCTACTTGCGAAAAAGAAAAAAGATGGAAATCATTCTGATAAAGGATGAAAACCTGCCGTGTCTATGATTAATTATCATTATCATAACATCAAGTTGAGAACACATTTTACACAGAAGCCTTGAAGGTACATAAGTTTATTTACTTATGTATATCAATCACAGAAAAATCTTATTTATGTGGCGATCTATGTTTTTTGTTATTTGAAAATCACTCAAATTAGTGCTTTTGAACTTGAACCAGAAATTGTTGAAGTGATCTTGATCAAGGTTACTCTTATATCATTACGACAAAAGGATGTCAGTTACCATAGCATCTTTATAAACCAGATCACGGTTTTACATTCAACGTTCGTGTGCGAAACCTCACCTTGGATGGAGTTTTAACGTAATAGCCACTGACACGAAATAATGTCACTTGATAAGCTTCCAGGAGACTCATCAGTATTTTTCCATGAAAGGGATCAATATTTGATAAAATGAAATCTTCTGGGATCAATGTCCTTCAATAATCAATAGTAACCTCTTTATGAACAAGTTAACGGATAAAACATAATTGTTTCAGAGTTTGTCAGTGACTATCACGCTGATAGGAATCATGGCAGGAAATTGAAAAATGGGTGTAAATTAATTTGTATAATGCTGATATGTTAGATCGACACTGATGGACTAGATTTGAGTAGATAAATACTGGACCTGACCATTAGCTCAGCTCCAACTGATGTGGTTGTCCGAGTGTAACATATTGGTTGGACAGAGAGGCAGATTGTGCTTCTCTGATCATCAAGATGTAACAGATTTGGGTAGTTTGGATTTTGTAGTTAATCTACAATCTACATTTTATTTCATAGCACATATCCATGTTTGACATTTTTCCGACCTACCTGAAAGTGCCGACTGTTAGTGATGGTTTCTAGTGTACTTTGTGATAGTTGTTTTGGTCAAATTGGTCTTTCCATCTGTCGGTCCATGCTGAAAGTAAAGGGTATATGGTGTGGCTTATTTCATTTTTTTTGCCATTTTCTGCAGATCTATATCCATCCATAAGTGTATCCTGTTTACAATTTATCACTACCACTATTTATCCAGTTCAACAACAAATCTTCTTGAAACTCAAATGAGGGACAAGTAATACAATGAAAACAATTGAACTTCATCAAATATTCAATATGGCTGCCATGAAAAGCCATTTTGAATTTATCTTATCAGCAGCCCAAAGGTGAGCCAAAAAAATTTCATCAACATTCTTGTGCAGTATTGAATGGATCTTTCTCAAATTTCACATAGTCTATGGTCCCTTGCTCCTTGGTTGAGCCCAAGTGAATTTAGAACTGATTGAAAAAACAAAATGGCTTAGAGACCATCTTGGATTTTTAGGTCATCTGACCCGAAGGGTCCGATGACCTATAGTCATCATGCTTCGTCCGTTGTCGTCCGCCGTGCGTAAACTTTTCATTCAAACGACTTCTTCTCAAATACTAGAAGGTCTAGGGGGCTAATACTTGGCACAGAGGATACTGGCATGGAGCTCTACCAAGTTTGTTCAAATGAATGACCTTGACCCACTTTAAAGGTCACAGGGGTCAAATATGTTAAAATCTTTAAACAACTTCTTCTCAATAACCAAAAGGCTCAGATTGCTGATATTGTGCCTGTGGCATGCTGGGATGAAGGGCTATCAAGTTTGTTTAAATGAATGACCTTGAACAACTTTCAAGGTTACGGGTCAAATATGTTAAAATCTTTAAATAACTTCTTCTCAAATACTAGAAGGCCTAGGGGGCTAATACTTGGCCCATAGCATGCTGGCATGGAGCCCTACAAAGTTTGTTCAAATGAATGACCTTGGCCCACTTTCAAGGTCACAGGGGTCAAATATGTTAAAATATACAAAGGACTTCATCTCAATAAGCAAAAAAGTCTATGAGTGCCGATATTGGGTCTGTAGCATGCTGGGAGGAAAGGCTACCAAGTTGATTTAAATGAATGACCTTGAACAACTTTCAAGGTCGCAGGGGTCAAATATGTCAAAATCTTTAAATAACTTCTTCTCAAATACTAGAAGGCCTAGGGGGCTAATACTTGGCCCATAGCATGCTGGCATGGAGCCCTACAAAGTTTGTTCAAATGAATGACCTTGGCCCACTTTCAAGGTCACAGGGGTCAAATATGTTAAAATATACAAAGGACTTCATCTCAATAAGCAAAAGTCTATGAGTGCCGATATTGGGTCTGTAGCATGCTGGGAGGAAAGGCTACCAAGTTTATTTAAATGAATGACCTTTAACAACTTTCAAGGTCGCAGGGGTCAAATATGTCAAAATCTTTAAATAATTTCTTCTCAAATACTAGAAGGCCTAGGGGGCTAATACTTGGCCCATAGCATGCTGGCATGGAGCCCTACAAAGTTTGTTCAAATGAATGACCTTGGCCCACTTTCAAGGTCACAGGGGTCAAATATGTTAAAATATACAAAGGACTTCATCTCAATAAGCAAAAGTCTATGAGTGCCGATATTGGGTCTGTAGCATGCTGGGAGGAAAGGCTACCAAGTTGATTTAAATGAATGACCTTGAACAACTTTCAAGGTCGCAGGGGTCAAATATGTCAAAATCTTTAAATAACTTCTTCTCAAATACTAGACGGCCTAGGGGGCTAATACTTGGCCCATAGCATGCTGGCATGGAGCCCTACAAAGTTTGTTCAAATGAATGACCTTGGCCCACTTTCAAGGTCACAGGGGTCAAATATGTTAAAATATACAAAGGACTTCATCTCAATAAGCAAAAGTCTATGAGTGCCGATATTGGGTCTGTAGCATGCTGGGAGGAAAGGCTACCTAGTTTATTCAAATGAATGACCTCAACCCACTTTCAAGGTCACAGGGGTCAAATATGTTAAAATATACAAACGACTTCTTCTCAACAAGCAAAAGTCCATGAGTGCTGATATTGGGCCTGTAAGATGCTTGGAGGAGAGGCTACCAAGTTTGTTCAAATGAATGACCTCAACCCACTTTCTAGGTTTGGCTTGCTTTTTGTCAGATGACCGTTAAGGCCCATGGGCCTCTTGTTACTTTTAAGCTTTGTTATTGCTATTTCTTGAGCAGGACTGAATGAATTTTTCTTAAATTTCATATGTAGGTTCCCCTTTGTCCCTAGTTGTAGCTGTTATATATTGGGAATGATGAAAAAAACAAAAAGGTGGATAGATAGCCATCTTGGATTTCAACAATGAAAGTTTGTTGTCATTATCTCTCGAAAAGTGCCAGGTGAATCTTTCCCAAATTTCATATGTAGGTTCCCCTTTGTCCCTAGTTGTAGCTGTTGTATATTGGGAATGATGAAAAAAACAAAAAGGTGGATAGATAGCCATCTTGGATTTCAACAATGAAAGTTTGTTGTCATTATCTCTCGAAAAGTGCCAGGTGAATCTTTCCCAAATTTCATATGTAGGTTCCCCTTTGTCCCTAGTTGTGCCTATTTGATTTTGTGACTGATTAGAAATAGCTGACAGACGATCATCTTGGATTTGGTGGTTAAAGATAATTTTCGCTATTTCTTCAGAAGACTGTTCAGAGATAAGAAAAGAACAAATTAAGATCAAACAAAATTGGACACCAAGAAACCCTCTAGGATCTCTTGTTTTTCAGAAATCCTGAAAATGAAAACATTAAATACGAAACACCAGATGATTATAATATACCATTTCAGAAGTAAAAACATTCAATAAACAAGAATAACATCAAATGGTTGTTCAACATTGAATGTTTACAAACAGGATCCAGAAATTCAGGCAGTAATAAATTCTACCAGATGTTTTCCAGATGTATGATACTGCCTTGAAATATGACAAGCATTCAGTGTGGGGAATTTGAGCTTGGTCTGTCTATAAAATAGTTATAAAAGTTCAAATCCAGATGTGCATGCATGCGTACATGGATACATGTGTGTGTTCGTGAAGACGGAGGACAATAAACTAAATTTAACCTTGCCTACAGTATATTGAGAAAAACAACACACATTTAATGCGATGAAAAAGATCTATGTATCAAATCAGGTGGGTTCCTAGAGAATTCCTACCTGTACAAGTCTTGGTATTAGTGTGGTTATTGGCAAAAATTGATTTATTGATCATTCTAGTGGAGTTTATGTGCAGTACTACCCAGGGAGAGGTCCACAGATGATCTCCTCGAGTTGTATAATAATTACTAGGTACCTGTCTAGTGAGGGTGGGGGAACCAGGGCTTACAACATCATCAGGGATTGTTTGTACATATAGGTATACAGACAATTGATACCTGACTGCAAGCCTACAAGTTAGGGGATTAACATTGCCAAGCAACAGATGGTAGATATAACCTTTTAAAGTGTATGCTTGAATGAGAATGAGAAAAGGGAGACCACTGCTATTGTCCTTACTTATTTTCTGTCATGGATGCAAATACAGATGACACTGATGGGAAACAACTCTTATGTATTTGTCTTATAAACCACATTTATATGTCCTAATATACAATTTTGTAAATTCCTCAGGATTTCATCACATAGTCCTTTTATATACATATCCATTTGTACATCTATATACAACTCGGTGGTTGTCAGATTAATCTGATACTGTCCTAATATAATGACCTGCTCCAAACATGAACAAAATTAGAATGATCTGTTATTTTATTACATTTTTTTCTCATGACACTCTAACACTTATTCACACTTGATTCTATCAATTCGGCATGTGGTCAGTTACAACAGGTTGGCATACAGTGATTATATTGGAATGGGATTGACATTATGGTCCCAGTAGTCCTGACAGAAACATACTAAGTTTTCATGTTTAGTTACATGTGTCAACCTTGCATGATCTTGCAGCAAATTTTAAAAACATTTAGTTTATTTGCTCACCTCCATAACAGATGCCTTTCCATCATTGTTTCTCTTATTTATGAAATATTTCTGATGACTTCCTTTTTACCTTTGTATTTTGTATTTTCAGGTAAGTGGAATATTTTACAGCTAAGCATTTGATTTCACCTGGCTGTGAGAAGAGGTCAGTACTGGTCAGTGGTAAGATTTTACCTGGCTGTGAGATAAGGTCAGTACTGGTCAGTAGTAAGATTTTACCTGGCTGTGAGATAAGGTCAGTACTGGTCAGTGATAAGATTTTACCTGACTGTGAGATAAGGTCAGTACTGGTCAATGGTAAGATTTTACCTGACTGTGAATTAAGGTCAGTTCTGGTCAGTGATAAGATTTCACCTGGCTGTGAGATAAGGTCAGTACTGGTCAGTGATAAGATTTTACCTGACTGTGAGATAAGGTCAGTACTGGTCATTGGTAAGATTTTACCTGACTGTGAATTAAGGTCAGTACTGGTCAGTGATAAGATTTCACCTGGCTGTGAGAAGAGGTCAGTACTGGTCAGTGGTAAGATTTTACCTGACTGTGAGATAAGGTCAGTACTGGTCAATGGTAAGATTTTACCTGACTGTGAATTAAGGTCAGTTCTGGTCAGTGATAAGATTTCACCTGGCTGTGAGGTGAGGTCAGTAATAGTCATTGGTAAGATTTTACCTGGCTGTGAGAAGAGGTCAGTACTGGTCAGTGGTAAGATTTTACCTGGCTGTGAGATAAGGTCAGTACTGGTCAGTGGTAAGATTTTACCTGACTGTGAGATAAGGTCAGTACTGGTCATTGGTAAGATTTTACCTGGCTGTGAATTAAGGTCTGTCAGTGATAAGATTTCACCTGGCTGTGAGAAGAGGTCAGTACTGGTCAGTGGTAAGATTTTACCTGGCTGTTAGATAAGGTCAGTATTGGTCAGTGGTAAGATTTTACCTGACTGTGAGTTAAGGTCAGTACTGGTCAGTGGTAAGATTTTACCTGACTGTGAGATAAGGTCAGTACTGGTCAGTGGTAAGATTTTACCTGACTGTGAGATAAGGTCAGTACTGGTCATTGGTAAGATTTTACCTGACTGTGAGTTAAGGTCAATACTAGTCAGTGATAAGATTTCACCTGGCTGTGAGAAGAGGTCAGTACTGGTCAGTGGTAAGATTTTACCTGGCTGTGAGATAAGGTCAGTATTGGTCAGTGGTGTGATTTTACCTGACTGTGAGTTAAGGTCAGTACTGGTCAGTGGTAAGATTTTACCTGACTGTGAGATAAGGTCAGTACTGGTCAGTGGTAAGATTTTACCTGACTGTGAGATAAGGTCAGTACTGGTCATTGGTAAGATTTTACCTGACTGTGAGTTAAGGTCAATACTGGTCAGTGATAAGATTTTACCTGACTGAGAGGTAAGGTCAGTTCTGGTCAGTGATAAGATTTCACCTGGCTGTGAGGTGAGGTCAGTACTGGTCAGTGGTAAGATTTTACATGACTGTGAGATAAGGTCAGTACTGGTCAGTGGTAATTGAAAGGGTGTCAGTTACAAAAAGCACATAAAACAATTGTTTATTTGTTTTAAACTTTCAACTTCAATTTTGAAATGGATAAGTCCATTCCGTTTTGTTTTGTCATGATTGCAAATCTTTATGTGAGATATTTGATACCTACAATCATAGTTGTTTCCTGTCAGAAATTATTAGTGATTGCTTACTAGACCATGCTGAAACATGGTCCAGTTTCCCCAGAGTGTTCTACAGTTCATACAAACATCAAAAAGCCTTGAATTTCAGTCCTTGCTTGCAAAAATCTTGGAGTTAAATGTCATCCCTGAAAAGTTTTGGAATTTGGCCTATAAAAGTCCTTGAATTGTTATCTTTGGTCCACAACCTAAACCACAAAAAGCAGCAGTTACACCTCCCTTAATAGTAGAAATATGAACAAAAAAAGATGGCAATGAAAAGTCTTTGGTTAGTTCTTGAATTTAATGCCAAAAAGTGGAAATGTGTTTGAATGTAATGTCAAAATAAGTTGAAAAAAGTCTGTGAATATAATGTCAGAGTATCATGGGAAAAATCCTTGATTTTTATGTCAGAATGTCTTGGAAAGGTCCTTGAATATTTGATGTTAGAAAGTCCTTGAAAAGTCCTTGATTATCTGTTGTCAGAAATACAGAGAAATTTCCTGAAATTTAATGTCAAAATGTCATGGAAAAGTCTTAGAAGTTTGTGTGTGAAAATTCATGAAAAGTTCTTGAATTTGATGTCAGAAAATATTTGAAATTTGATCTCAAAAAGTCTTGGAAAATCTTAATGACTCCAAGTTTCTACAAAATAGGGTATGCTGAAAGGCTCTGTTTTTTCCATATGATTTATGGTTTCCTTTTAGGGTCTGTCTAAATTATCTTTGTTTTATGATTATAAGATTCACTACAAGGCCTCTCTAAAAATGGCACTGTTTCTCTTAAATATCAAGGTATTCCCTCACACTATACTAAATGTCCTATTTCCTTGTAATATTAATGATTTTATGCCATGCCATGCTAAAAGCTAATTGTTTTCAATTTTTTCACTACATTTCTCGACCAGAAGCATATTATATCATGTACATGTTTCTTGTAACATGGTAGGATTCAGTGGTGCAAGTTTTGTGATATCGAAGCTGAATTGTGTACATGTATGTAGATACAAATCTGCGAGGAAACAATTACAAGAACATTATCTTTTCCATTATGCTTAATAATAAGTGTCATCTGAAACTTTCCATTTGTTTGATTTGGCCTCAACACAATCTGCTTCACTGTCTAGACAGATCATCAATGTGTCTGTCTTCTGACCAAACTTGTGTTGTAGATCAAAGGTTTTACAGTCCAGTTAGAGAAGCACAGATTAAGGGGATTTCACACTGATGGAGGGGAGACAACTTGTTGTCAGTGTCGAGGCAGTAGTAAAGCTCTGACTAAAATGAATGAGATTTTCCTATAACAGATAGTCAAATAGCAATAAATGTATGGAGATTTACAGGAAATAGAAGGAGAGCTGGCTGGGGATTGTGCAGAACTTGTTACTTTAAAGTATGGAGAGTTGTACAAGGAAAAGAAGGGGTGCTAGGGATTCAAATATTTGATATATTTTGTTGTCATCATAATTGAGGTTGTAAGGTCAGAGACTAAGTCTCAGGATCCCCTTTTGTCCAGCATCATGTATCATATACTTTTCTTCTGGAAAACCCCTGAACCAATTTCAATGAAATTTTACAAAAACCTTTCATGACTTAAGACACACCAAAGTTGTAAATAATTTTGTCCCTGACCCCAAGGGGCCTGAGGAGTGGAACCAAAAAAGGTCAAATTGATTGAAAATTCAAAAATCTTCTTCTCAATACCCAGATGAAGTAGAACCAAATACTCTTCTTGGATGGAAGTTTCTTATGGTCCTTTACCAGAATTGCAAATTTTATGTCCTTAGGGTTTCATATTTTCATTTATGGAGGGTGTAAAATTTACTATAGTTTATATAGGAAAATAATGTTTTTGAGTATAATTTGTTTATTTTCTTTCAGAAGTAGTTCAAACTTTTATGGTATAATTAATTTTGTGAGCTGACAGTTTGATGAGACGCACATACTGACCATGGCTGACCCCTCCCCCAAACACCCCCCCCCCCCTCTTACCCCCATGGATCAGAATTGATTAAAATTTTTAAAGATGTTCTACTGTTTCTGGATGGGAGATTTAATATGGAAATATTCAATTTTTGGGTGTAATTTCTTTTAATTCAAACTTGGTTAGAAACCTTCACACGGAATGGCAGTTAATATTATGCACAATTTACTTTTGCATTATGTGTACAATGAAGTAAAATTATCTTACTTTTTTTAATAAAATCATTTCAATGACATGTTACAAGAAACATTTATACTCAGGTGACTGTTAAGGCCCTTGGGCTCCTTGTTTCAAGTAAAAACAATTTATGATGTTATACTTACCATAACTTTGGTAACCAAATACAGTACCGGCACCTCCCTCCTCCGAAGAAAAAAAAAGAAAAAATCCTGCCCTCCCTACAGTCCCATGAACCATAATGACAGAGATAGAGCATGATCTCCCTTCCTCAAAAGCCTTTATGGAGCCTAGTAAAGGTTACCAGGCAGAGAAGGAAAGGGTGGGACTTCATAAAGTTATGGTATTATTACATCATGCAAATTGGAACAGCACAACCCAGAGGCAACTCCAGGTAGGAAGGGAAAGGTTCAGGGAACCCCAAAAATAGTGCCAGAGAAGGGATGAAAATTAGAGAGAAAAGAGAAGGAGGGAGGGGTAAAATTTACTATTGGTATAGGAGTAATGGATAGAAAGAAAAGAGAAGGAGGGAGGGGGAGAATTTACTATTGGTATAGGAGTAATGGATAGAAAGAAAAGAGAAGGAAGGAGGGAGGGAATTTACTATTGGTATAGGAGTAATGGATAGAAAGAAAAGAGAAGGAGGGAGGGGGAGAATTTACTATTGGTAGAGGAGTAATGGATAGAAAGAAAAGAGAAGTAGGGAGGGGGAAAATTTACTATTGGTAGAGGAGTAATGGATAGAAAGAAAAGAGAAGGAAGGAGGTGGAGAATTTACTATTGGTATAGGAGTAATGGATAGAAAGAAAAGAGAAGGAAGGAGGGAGGGAATTTACTATTGGTATAGGAGTAATGGATAGAAAGAAAAAGAGAAGGAGGGAGGGATAAAATTTACTATTGGTATAGGAATAATGGATAGAAAGAAAAGAGAAGGAAGGAGGGATAAAATTTACTATTGGTATAGGAATAATGGATAGAAAGAAAAGAGAAGGAGGGAGGGGGAGAATTTACTATTGGTAGAGGAGTAATGGAAAGATGGAGGGAAAGTCAAAACATTAAATAAATTATCTGATTTTTCCATCTACATGAACTGTAATTAATGCTGGAGTAGCATTAAACATGTAAAAGGGAGGCAAACCAGAATTCCAGGACAGTGTACTGAGACTACAAAAACAAAACAGACTGGAAATTAGATCATCACTATAGAAACTATGAATATGAGACAAGCGAAACAATGCAACCGCAGACATTTTGATCGAGATGTGATAATGATGACGTTTGTTTGATTAAGACTTGATAATCTAATGATATTACCCATACTTTCTTGTCAGGCATTTGGGGAAAGGATCAATTAGATTTCGAAGAAAAGGCAAGATGCCAGCAGGCAGAATTGATCTTGATCATAAGACTGAGATCTAGATTGCAACGCAAGGAAAACAGCTTTGTGATGAAGCTAGATGGAATTTTTTTTGCTTGATATCTAAAGAAACCATTATTTTTTAGAAAGAAATTTGGTTAGGTATCAGCATTTGTTTAGCCCTCAGAAACATGTCCCAGTCGTGAATCTGCTCATGACAAGATAACAATCTGTTGATGGTGTAGAGACTTCCAAATTCCCTTGGATTCATAGAATGTGATCAACTGATGTTGAAAAAATATATGAAAGGCAGAGAGCATCAAACTGTTCAAATTTATTTCGATTTGCCTTGGCTCCAAGATTTTTTCCCTTTGGTGCCTGTAAAATAAGTGTTCTGACAATGCTTTGTAAGCATTCCATCTGGCATCTTTCTTGAAGCTGATACACGGAAAGGAAACAATCAAAATTTCACATTCTCTCTCTGTTTAAGTTTGTCAGTTTTGAAATAAATCTGGATCTTGTTTAAATGTAATACTTCTAAATATTATAGCAACAGCTCAAGAAGTGTCATATGTTTTTATAACAGGTATGGTCAATTGTAATTTAGAAATATAAGTTGATGGAACCTTTAGTGGATCTCAGCTGAAAGTATTAGTTGTTTCAATAGGTGATATATGTATATATATGTTGTATAAAGGTTGATGAAACATGCATGTACCTCAACTGAAGTCATTAGTTGTTTTATTACTGGTGATGTAGATAAAATTATATATATGTTGTATAAAGGTTGATGAACCATGTGTGTACCTCAACTGAAGTCATTAGTTGTTTTATCACTGGTGATGTAGATAATTATATATATGTTGTATAAAGGTTGATGAACCATGTGTGTACCTCAACTGAAGTCATTAGTTATATGTTGTATAAAGGTTGATGAACTGTGTGTATTACTGGATGTAGATAAAATTATATATATATATGTTGTATAAAGGTTGATGAACCATGTGTGTACCTCAACTGAAGTCATTAGTTGTCTTATTACTGGTGATGTAGATAAAATTATATATGTTGTATAAAGGTTGATGAACCATGTGTGTACCTCAACTGAAGTCATTAGTTGTTTTATTACTGGTGATGTAGATAAAATAATATACTGGTATATGTTGTAAAAAGATTGATGAAACCCATTTTGTACATCACCTGAAGAAGTCAATAGTTGTTTTAATGTCACATATCTGCAGTTAATATTCTAAAAACAATAATGTAAATGGGAATATTTATATGTCATAAGATGCTGACATGTTGTGACAGTAAAGTGATTGGTTTCCTGTGACAGCTCTTTGATTAAGCTGTGGTAAAATTGCAAAGATTGCAATATATACATCAGATATTAAATGAGCAAGTTTAATTTCTTTGTTGGCATCAGTTTCTCCTCTGAGGAAAACAACAGCAGTCAGCAGCACTTGACACAATGGAGAGTATGGCACTAGGGTACATTTCTTTTGATCTTGTTTCTACCTAGGTGTTTGAAGTTTTTTTCTTTTTTTTTGTAAATGATCTTATGAAGAATGAGGTTGACTTGCTGCAGTCCATTGATGCTGACTTCCTGTCTTTGCTGACAAAGTCTCAAAGGAAACGCTTTGCTTTTATCGAGATTTTTGTCACCAATGAGACATAATGTCCTGCAGTTGAGAGAAACAGTAAAAAGTTTGTTTGATTGATAAAAATTATTTTATTTTAGACCTGATAGACTGAAATATACATACAGCCTAGTTCTAAACCGAGAGAATAGAACATATGAAAGTAACAGAGCTTAGGTAGTTACAATTTTTTCAAAATTAAATTTAGATTTACATCACACAAATTTTGCTTTAATTGAACCTGAGTGTTGGGCACTGGTTGTGTTGTCGAAGAGACCAAATTCATTGGTATTCATTGTAACAATCTTAACCAGCATTGTCAATAGATTGAAGGAGAAATTATATAACTGAATTTACAGGTCATTAGGTCAAATTTCAAGGTCATAGAATTCAGATCAGATATTTACTATAGCCGTTGATGAGTGTATAGCTGCCTGCTGCTAGATATTTGAATTTTGATTCTGATCTTTTCTGCTTCATTTGATTCTGATAAAATAGACAGCCTCATACAAGTTACTTTTATGTGGAGACATTTAACATTTTGTCTTCCTTAGCAACTGACGTAGTGGAAATATTCACAACATCAGTTCTATTAGCCTACCATTACCAGCAGAAAGGGGAATGGGTGAGCTGTTCTGGGCTGTCGGAGTCAAACACCTCAGTAATTTCCGAACCTATCAATATTCATTTATTGTTGTCCTAGTCAGATACAAAATTCTCTGTATTTGTTTTACATGGTTGCACCACCAACCTACTCCAATTCTCATTTACAAATGAAAAAAAAACAAAATGGAATTTGATCTTGGGATGCAGCTATTTAATTAAATGAATTGGGGAGAAAAATTACAATATTTTATTTGTTATCATTGCAATTCAATATCAGCACCACAGGAAGGATAGTCCAATCCATGAGATGAAAACGTCTTGTGATTTATAAGGCATGAAAGATTCAGCAATACAACACTGGTTTCCAAGACAAGAGCTGCGTGATGTCTGCGGTAACTTCTACGTCAGTGTTTCGTAGCACAGAAAACAAATCCATCATCTTTATGCGTTGACCAAGATGGAAGACATTGGACGTCCATTTCTATTTACTAAAAATGTACAAAGCTATGTCAGGAAGGTTTGAAAGAAGCGAAATCCTGATTTAATCAAGAATTTATTGGTTTAGGAAAAACTTGGCGTCATTCAGATGTTCAAGGATTAGAATCTTATGGATTTTTTGGGGAGAACTGAGGTTTACAATCAGTTTAAATTTTATTAAGTAGAACAGATTTATGTAAAGTTCAGGAATTATCTTGCATGCAAATATGCTAGATCAATAATGTACCGCATAGCAAGGAGGATATATAACCAGTTTCTCTCTGAAATGTGCAAGATTATTCTGTAACAATGATTCAATATGTCTTCTCCAAATCTGCACATGTGAAATAAATATCTACATCGGAAGACAGTGATAATCGGATTGGGTTTAAATTTGAGTATTAAACACAATTTGCTTTGTTGATAGATTTGCTAAAAGATAGCAGTGCATGCCTGAAGCGCTCAGCTTTAAATACTAATCGACAACCTTCTTTGATTTCTGTAGTGGTGATTGCAAGGCAATATGTTTCTAACTGTTAACTTGCCTTTATCCTTTGTTAATGTTGTCTTAGGTTCCTCAGTCTTACTGAAAACATCATCAGATAGCATTGATTTTTATGTTACATATAAAAAAAAGATACATGTTAGAGAAACATTAGAAATGAATGCTATATTTACCTACAGGTGATTCCAGAAAAGAAAAAAAAACAGTTTGTTGACAATCTGTATACTACTAGTAAACAAATAGTGTATATGTCTATGTATCAAACTGTCAGCTGCTGTAATATAAACATTGTTTGAGAGAAGCTTTCCCACAGCTGAATGCCAGCGTCTGACAACTCGAATTCACTCATCTGTGTCGCAGTTAGTAGGGTCCGCCAAATGTAAAGAAATATATACACATTCACACATACCGCTTCCTCTCTGTACCCTTATACTGCAGTTACTGTCATTTCCCTTTCTCATCTGTACCTTAATAACAGGCTTTGTTTTTGTTGGAAAAATTACTAGTCAGCTTTCAGTGCAATGAAGCTTTCAGGTGGTGGCCGTAACAGAAACCAAACTGAGATAACCATCAGGTAGGTGCCTGTGGTCATTCTTGACCACTTGCATGTTGACTTTAAGATGGACAGGTGTATACATTGTTTACATACCATGCACGGCTACTTGGTGTTAGGTACTTGTACGTTATAACATTTTATACTACCGTAGATATCCTTTGATAAGTCCAGGCAACCAGAACAAGTAAATCTTGTTTCAGGGCCAATGACAAAACATTCAAAGGCATGCTTTACTTAAGTGGGTCGGATTATTATCAAATATAGGCGTATTGCCAGATATATATGGTAATACTTGTGCACCATGTGTTTTTCTTTGTTACAGGGATCGGGGCTTATGTTGCAATGCATATTTATATGGAATGGTTTAGTCTTGCTAACAATTTCTTGATAAGTTTTAAGATATTGTGGTTTTTAATATTCAAACCTATTTCAACAATGACACTTACAGCTATTAGTTCAGTTCTTTTAAAAGAAGGAGTCATGAAAATGGACAATGGAGATTCAGCAATGCAAAAAAATCAAGACATTTTACCATAATTTTTAAATCATAGGTTTATTGTCTATAGTTTCTTGATCATTTGCACTGCCTTAAAAAGAAATGGATGATCCCAACCAGATTTGAAAAAAAAAAAATGTTTCTTTACCTGGATGAGGGTCATTTAATCCATATTACTAAGTTCATTGTCCAAGCTTACCATCTGACAAAACTTTCCAAACTCTCTGTGCATTTCATGTCTAGGCCGGTAGAATACAACAAATCTAAATGCTGAAATGTCATAAAAGTCGTGTTTATAGTTCAAGGAGACATTTGAATGTTCCGGTGGTTTGGGTAGAGGTATAAGCTTAATATCATATCATCATGCCTAACAGTTATAAAACAGCACCATACCCATTATATATAAAGTGTTTTGTTTTTATCAAGCAATATATAAACGATTACTGTTTGGCCAAAACGCTCAGTGAACTTGCGTCATAAGGGATCCAATAAGTGTCTGACATGTTGATGAAGGTTATATAGGATCAAAATGAGAGACGAACATATTTGCTGCACCATTGATGTTAATTAAGGTACATTGGTGTTGCTGCACCACAGCTCAAGAGGATTCCTGAACTGTTAGCTTAACATTTTCATTGGTAAAATATTTTTCACTTCTTTTTTTAAGAGGTTATTTATGAAATTAGAACAATTAAAATTAAAGTTTGTTCTTATATCTATTAGGCAAACATTGTTTTAATAAAATGTTGTTTTATGTTTGTGTGGAAAGAATTATTTTGAAAAAAAAAGTAAGAGTATTGTATAAAGCTGACAGAGCTTGAGGTCTTGTTTGTCAATATTTGAGTAGCATATCAGTTTCCCTCTGAAGGTTTGTACAACATGCTTTACATATAGAATAAAATATGTATTTGTGTTGGACTTACACATTTGTTATGATGTATCAAATTGCCTGCCCCTGAAGGTTTAAGTTGGCATTAAACACATGTCTGTATGGGCAGACAAATGAAGTACAGGGGAACTTTGTATACAAACGGCCCTAATGGACAAATCATTTGTGGTAATAACAGTTCAACTAGGCAAAGCACATGACGAAAGTAGACATATAAATTAGCAATTTCAATGAAAAGACAGATCGGATTATTGGATCAGGTTAGATTTTGTAAAAAATGTTTGTAAAATAGTGCAGAATAAACATCGGGTTTAAGGTATAATATATATCATACATTGTGTATGTCAGACTTACAGAACAAAATAATATAAATACTGTAATAAAATCTCCCATACCACTGTATACTGGTAACCTGGCCATGATTGAGGCTGATATACCGCTGTATACTGGTAACCTGGCCATGATTGAGGCTGATATACCGCTGTATACTGGTAACCTGGCCATGATTGAGACTGATATACCACGGTATACTGGTAACCTGGCCATGATTGAGACTGATATACCACTGTTTACTGGTAACCTGGCCATGATTGAGACTGATATACCACTGTATACTGGTAACCTGGCCATGATTGAGACTGATATACCACTGTATACTGGTAACCTGGCCGTGATTGAGACTGATATACCACTGTTTACTGGTAACCTGGCCATGATTGAGACTGATATACCACTGTTTACTGGTACCCTTGTCATGGTTAAGGCTGATATAACACTGTATACTGGTAACCTGGCCATGATTGAGACTGATATACCAATGTATACTGGTAACCTGGCCATGATTGAGACTGATATACCACTGTATACTGGTAACCTGGCCATGATTGAGACTGATATACCACTGTATACTGGTAACCTGGCCATGATTGAGACTGATATACCACTGTATACTGGTAACCTGGCCATGATTGAGACTGATGTACCACTGTATACTGGTAACCTGGCCATGATTGAGACTGATGTACCACTGTATACTGGTAACCTGGCCATGATTGAGACTGATATACCACTGTATACTGGTAACCTGGCCATGATTGAGACTGATATACCACTGTATACTGGTAACCTGGCCACCACTGAACCTGGCCATGATTGAGGCTGATAGACTGATATACCACTGTATACTGGTAACCTGGCCATGATTGAGACTGATATACCACTGTATACTGGTAACCTGGCCATGATTGAGACTGATATACCACTGTATACTGGTAACCTGGTCATGATTGAGACTGATATACCACTGTATACTGGTAACCTGGCCATGATTGAGGCTGATATACCACTGTATACTGGTAACCTGGCCATGATTGAGGCTGATATACCAATGTATACTGGTAACCTGGCCATGATTGAGACTGATATACCACTGTATACTGGTAACCTGGTCATGATTGAGACTGATATACCACTGTATACTGGTAACCTGGCCATGATTGAGACTGATATACCACTGTATACTGGTAACCTGGCCATGATTGAGGCTGATATGGAGGATTGGTCATTTCTAGAGATCTTTCATTAAATCAAAATAATTCTCTGTTTTATTTTATTTTCTTTTTTATTGAAGAATGAATATGAAACTTTCCCCTTGCTATTTCACAGTGTTGTTATCCTATTATATTACTGAATAATTACATCAAGTCATGGAGGCAAAATGTAATCTTCTAAGCAGCTTACAACGGTGTTCAGTTTTAATTCAATGTGTAATATGGTAATATTAAATATGAATTTGATTATGTAATTCAATATCAGCGAAATACCTCAATTGTACAGGAGTTCAGATTGCATGCCAATCAAAATTTTGAAAAGATATATCACATTTTTGCATTGTTTCCATCATTTTCTTGTCTTGCTTTTCTCAGTATTAAAAATTCCATTGAATCATTTGTGAGTTATATAATGGTGATGTTGAAGTATGTTGTCTTGAGGAACAACTTCAAGACTTATTTTTATTTGTTCGTTAAACGTTTTCATGTTTTCCAGAACTGTTTTGATAGTTAACACCTGTCTCTTTTGAAATTCCAATTTGATAGACAGTTTTAGAAGAATTATTGTCCCTTGTTTTTCCATATCAGCAATATTTGTGTTCTGCTGTCTAGTTGTGGTTTTATTAAACTACAGGGCTAGTGCACCTCCACATTTACACTTTGACATTTTGTTTTGATCACTTTGGATTTTCCTCAGTTGCCACCTAGGTTTAAAATTAAAGCCCTTTCATGGCTGACAAGACCTTGATGGATGAAACAGCTGTATGATGTAGCATCGCTGACGAGTCCTTGAAGGATGAAACAGCTGTTTGATGTAGCATCAATGATGAGTCCTTAAAGGATGAAACAGCTGAATGATGTAGCATCACTGACGAATCCTTGAAGGATGAAACAGCTGTATGATGTAGCTTCGCTGACGAGTCCTTGAAGGATGAAACAGCTGTTTGATGTAGCATCCCTGATGAGTCCTTGAAGGATGAAACAGCTGTATGATGTAGCATCGCTGACGAGACCTTGAAGGATGAAACAGCTGTATGATGAAGCATCGCTGACGAGTCCCTGAAGGATGAAACATCTGTATGATGTAGCATCGCTGATGAGCCCTTAAAGGATGAAACATCTGTATGATGTAGCATTGCTGACGAGTCCTTGAAGGATGAAACAGCTGTATGATGTAGCTTCGCTGACGAGTCCTTGAAGGATGAATCATCTGTATGATGTAGCATCGCTGACGAGTCCTTGAAGGATGAATCATCTGTATGATGTAGCATCGCTGACGAGTCCTTGAAGGATGAAACATCTGTATGATGTAGCATCACTGACGAGTCCTTGAAGGATAAAACAGCTGTATGATGTAGCATCGCTGACGAGTCCTTGAAGGATGAATCAGCTGTATTATGCTTTTCATCCATTGTTTGGTCTTCTTTATCATATTTAAATTTGTATTAAAAGATATTATTCATATGTGTGTCTTTTGACTTCATAGTTGTCAAATAAATAGTGTTACACCTTTTGTGATATCTTGGTTTCTACTTTTTCTGTGATATAGATATTGTCATGTTATCTAAATTAATTGGAGCAATTTTCTCTTTATGGTGTTTCTTTAAGCTTAGAGATAAATTTGATAATTCTTCTAGCTTTGGGAGGAGTATGCTTCTTTGAACATTTGGATAGATATAGTATTTCTTTGAGCTTTGGAATCATTATACCTTTTTAGGTCACCTGAGCCGTAGGCTCATGGTGACCTATTGCCATCATGATTTGTCTGTCATCTTGTGTCGTGCGCCGTGTGTCGTGCGTTGTTAACTTTTTACATATTTGACTTCTTCTCAAGAACCACTGAATGGATTTTGACCAAACTTGGCACAAAGCATCCCCATGGGAAGCCACTTCAAGTTTGCGAAGAAAAAGGGCATGGCCTCAATAGGGGCCCAAGGAGGGGGAAAAAAGTGGGAAAATTAGGTAAATCTTTAAAAATCTTCTTCTCATGAACCAACAGTCAGATTAAGTTCATATTTGATATTTAGGGTCCTTATGGCAAGGTCTACAAAGTTTGTGAATGAAAAAAAAATCGGGTCAAAAACGGCCCCACTAGGGGGCACTCGAAAGGGTCAAAAATTCAACTTTGACAGATTTCAACCAAATTTAATAGAAACCATCCCTTAGTGAAGGACATATGAAATTAAGTTGAAAAAAGTGATTATATTCCCTTTGGGGCCCATAACGGGTGTAAAAGGGGCCATATGTAAAAACCTTCATTAAATGACTTCTTCTCAAGAACCATTGGATGGATTTTGACCAAACTTGGCACAAAGCATCCCCATGGGAAGCCACTTCAAGTTTGTGAAGAAAAAGGGCATGGCCTCAATAGGGGCCCGAGGAGGGGGAAAAAAGGGGGAAAATTAGGTAAATCTTTAAAAATCTTCTTCACATGAACCAACAGTCAGATTAACCACTGGGTTGATGATGTCTAAACTTGAAACGAATGTTCTTCACAAGGTCCTGGCAAGTGTTTTAACTTTTTGGGGCGATTCAAAATCCAAGATGGCCACCCTGGCCTTTGATTGGCTAAGACATTTTGGACTTCCTGTCAAGAACCACTCAGTGGATCATGTTCAAACTTGGTACAGATGTTTTACATACGGTCCTGCACAAGTGTTGTTACATTTTTGCAACATTTTAAAATCCCCAGATTATTGAAATATATTCCTCAGGTGACCGTTAAGGCCCCTTGGGCCTCTTGTCTAGCTAATTGGGATAAATATGGTATTACTATGTAGCTTTGGGATAAATTTGATCTTTCTTTGGGCTTTTGGATAAATATTGTATTTCTTTGGAATAAATATGGTTTTAACCCGAATGTGAGCGAAATGACACCTTCCTAAAAAGCTTCAGGAGTTAAAATGAATAGAAAACCTTAACTAATACACTGACATCAAGCTCTCACCAACCAATTGTTCTATCAACGTTACACATTTAGAACACAGCAATCTTGTTGACACCTGTGCCTTTTTTGTCCATTTAGCAATTTGGCATAATTCAAATTCAGCAAAACTAAGTTGATGAGTGCTGACACATCTTCTAGCACTTAATGGCCAGGCTCTCTCATGTCCTTTGTGTGCTTCGTGCCAGATCCCAATGTGAGTTTCTGAGGATGCAGGATATAATTTTCAAATTGCCACTAGAGGTGTGGACCAGAGACAGTCCAAGGATACTTATATTGAACTGGAGTGGAAAATTACACAACATATTTTTCTTTATCTGGTTTTTAGTTCATTAAGGAAAGCTTGCTTATGATAAGGAAAGTTTGCTAATAGGTTAAAGATTAAGAAGTTTTGTGTAGTAGAATATTATAAATTTTTTGTCCTTATATATCAATATCCTTTAAAACATGGATCTTCATGATGTGTACAGAAGCGCACAACATTCTCATTTTAAGTTGCAAAATTGGAAATGTTCCTCCAGCTTGGATACAATGATAGCACCTATTGCTCTCTTCATTCTATGAATCTTTTCTTTGGCTACAACTTGACATACCTGACTTTGGCCTCTTGATATTGAATTTCCTCCTAGTGTAGAAAGTTATGGTTCCCTAATGGTCAAGACAAACCAAAGTCTTTAGAATAAGTACCAGTGCTCTGTGTGTGCTTTGAATGATTGGCAAGAACTTGTTAGCCTTGTACTATCAGTATAGTGTGACTGCATTGCATGTTAGCCTTGTACTGTCAGTATAGTGTGACTGCATTGGATGTCATCCTTCCATGTCCAGTGAAGGACATTTCAGTATAAGTATCCTACTTAAGTGGCCTCATCAGGTACAGATACCAGCTTCTTATGACCTCATCTGTTTTGATTTCCTAAGCTGACAAACAATCAAGAAAATAGTTAAAGCATTCTATTGAAATTGTGAATACATGATATTTTGATCAAATTGAAAATGTGATTACCATAAATAAGAAAATTGGAATTTGATTCCAAATCTGTAGTAGCTCAAAATTACTGTAAAAGTTGTGTATTTCAACAGATTCCATTTTTTTTGTTAGATTCAAATTTGTAAGAAAATAGCAAAAAAAATTACATCAAAATTATAATTTTCAGATGAAACCAAACACTTTTTCATGATGTTCTTTTGTCTTCTAGCTCTTGGCAAAAAGTGCACAAAACGTGGACCATCAGAAAAAAAAAACCCACGTTGACATTAAGCTAACAAATCTCTGGTCACTTTGTGTAACACACTGGACATTAGTGGATACTGAATGACATAATGCTTATTAGAATTAAACTATTCGTTGCCTTATGAGAATTAAGTGGTCAGTTTCATCAATAATAGATGGACAAAGAGACAACTGTTCAGTATTGTATGTTGACCATTACTGAAAGTGTAACAGTCTATTGGATCATTAGGCAGGCTTGACCAAGGATAGTCCAATCAATTTCACTGCTTTACGGCAAGCATTGATTACAGCTATATGTCTTGTTGACACTAAATAGCCCTTTCCTGTCTGGGTGTGTGCGATTCACATATGTCACATGTTTGGTTTTTATCTCATGACGTGTTACTTTTCTACCTAACAATATCCTAATTTTCATTATTTAATAGGGTCAAAATGTCATGAACTTGTTTCATACTTTCCGTGTCCATTCTAATTTCTGGTGAAAATTAAGGTTTTTCTTGAAAAACCAATTTTCATGACGTAATACTTACCATAACATCAGTATGCATATTCATTGACTATACCCATCTTTGTATCACCTAACAAGGATTTCAAATAATCCTGTCTACCTTCCCCAATACATTCATACAAAATCTTGTATTATGCAACATCCTCTGAACTAAAAAAAGGCAAAGCTATGTCACACAGGAAGAGGAATAATGAAGTCATGGTAAGCATTACATCATGATAATTTCATTTCAGAGATACATACCATAACTGTTGTATGCGGATTTGTCATACCATAGTGGTTACTCCGGGATCCTGGCACACTAGGCTAACAAGGCATGAACATACACAGTGGTTACTCCGGGATCCTGGCAGACTAGGCTAACAAGGCATGAACATACACAGTGGTTACTCTGGGATCCTGGTAGACTAGGCTAACAAGGCATGAACATACACAGTGGTTACTCCGGGATCCTGGTAGACTAGGCTAACAAGGCATGAACATACACAGTGGTTACTCCGGGATCCTGGCAGACTAGGCTAACAAGGCATGAACATACACAGTGGTTACTCCGGGATCCTGGCAGACTAGGCTAACAAGGCATGAACATACACAGTGGTTACTCCGGGATCCTGGCAGACTGGGCTAACAAGGCATGACCATACACAGTGGTTACTCCGGGATCCTGGCAGACTAGGCTAACAAGGCATGAACATACACAGTGGTTACTCCGGGATCCTGGCAGACTAGGCTAACAAGGCATGGAGTTAGAGGTTTTAGAGGATATGTCTGTCTGCTTGGCCTTATTATCCTTTAATCAGCCCCTCCACCAACCATGAGTTAGTGGATATGCATGTCCCTTGGGGTTATTGTCCTGTAATTAGCCTACCCCTGACGTTGAGTTAGAGGAGATATGTTTGTCTCTTAGCAGGCACATAGATTTCATTTCTCATTATCTTTATCAATTAGGGGGGAAGTGTACTTAAATTGGTTTTTGAATAATAATTTCATTGAAATGCATCTTCAAATTTATCTTATCCTTTGCTAAATCATGAACTGTTTTATGATAGAAAATTTAAAAATCTTGATTGCAAAACTCCATTCATTCAGAATTTGTGATATGTATTATTCTGTATGGATAAAATGTCAACAGAAACTGGAGGTTGTTTGGAATTGCTATTGTAGCCATTAAAGAAGTTAAAAGTGGTAGTTTTGTGATGGTTCTGAGGATATTTTTAGGTCATCTGAATTGAAGAGTCTTTTTCACAGGGGTCAGATATAATCTATAAACAACTTCCGCTCATTAACAAAAAGGTTCAGACTGTTGATATTGGTTCTTTGATATAAGTAGATGAAAGGCTACCGATTTGTTCAAATAATTGACCTTGACCTTTATTCAAGGTCTTGTGGGTTAAGTATGTTGAGATCTAAAAAATTATGTTTCAAACAACGATAGGTTAGGAGTAATGACATTTGTGTAGTAACGTATATAAAGAATATGGTTTCAAGTTTACATAAAATGGTTTTAAGATCCAACCATTTCTTCTTTGTAAACTATTTGAGAAATTTATTCCTATGTCTCTTTAAAACATTCTTCAACTAATTATGATATAAAAGAATAGTAAGTGATAATGTATAAACGTCATAGAAATCCCAGAACAGCAAACATTGTGACTCAGCTGGGTAATTAGCACTTCAGATCAGGATATTGTGTCTTAATTAATTACTTCAGATGCATAGACTGGACTTGCTGTAGTAATTGGTCTGTGTGTCTTATTCCTTAATAAACAGAAGATGATGATGAAGAAAATGATCTATAACCCTTCACCAATATCATCAGGGCACTCTGTCAATCAATTATATCACATGCTGTGGGATCTGTCTCATACAATGTGCTGTCCATTACAATTTGCCAAATTTTGTGTGTGAGGATATCTTCGGATAGTGCCAGATTGAGTGCTTCACATACTCAGAATCAAGTCTCATCCCAGCTTAATTGGGAGTTATGAGACACAATGTTCAATTTGCTTAACTTTTTGTGGTCATAATGCATGGGGGTTTAGTAGTTTGTCACATGTTGAAATTGCCTTTCTTGTTTCATCATAAACAGAGTTATGGCCCTTTGTTATCTGTATGTGCCATAATTTGTATGCTTTCGTATGTGCATGATTACAAACTTTTGTTTACAAACATTTCAGGAGTAAGTTCCTAAGGGAAGTGATATATATCTTAACTAGTTTTCATGTTTCAATCCTTATTTTTTTTGACTGCAAGGCTAAATTACTTTGTCATACCTTTGCTTTTTTTCAAAATAATGGAAAAGTGTAAATTTAATATGTAAGCCTGATGGTTAAGTGTGATAAGAAATAAAAAGAAAGCATGGAGGGATACAACTGGAAAAGAAGATATTGTTTATGAGAATATTTTGAAATATGCACTATTAGATGATAATATAGTGAACCATGATCATGCAGCTGGTTGTAGCATCAGACTTAACACTAGAGATAAATCAGATTTAAGTAAGAGATATAACGATTTGTATGTAGAATTATATCACCAGATAGACACAATTACAGCCACCTTGAGGATTTCTCTGATGGAGTCTGTGTCAGTCCAAGATGATTTTGCCATGTCTTTCATAATCGCCTTGACAGGATTGAGTAATTTCCTGCAGGATTGATTACTTGAAAAGCGTCATTAATCTTTTAAAAATCCTGAGGTTTTATTATCTATTAGCTGTTAAATGTTTATGTTATCTAGGGCTCTTTTATACTGTTTAGGTAAAATCTGAATAAGACTTACCTTTAAGTGAAATAAGTCCAAGTCAGATTCAGTGAAATAAGTCTAGATTTGTTAGATATTCTCAGCTGGTAATGAAACAATTGATTTCCTGACAAACCATGTAATATATACAGTACATCTCCTGACTGAAATCTGAATGATACAAGTAACCATTATTAATGTGACTTGTTAGCTTACCTGGCAAAGTGAGCCTATCTAGTGTGGTATCCTTTGTCAACTTTTAAATTGCTTTTTTTCTGCTCAATAATCAAAGGCCTAGGGTCATGATATTTGGCTGGAGTGTTCCTTGGATAAAAGTTTGACAAACGTTGCAGAAAAAAATGTCACAGGAGTCAAATTTGATAAAACATTTAAACAACTTCTTCTTAATAATGAAAAGCCTTAAAATCATTATATTTGGCTGGAAGATTCCTTGAATGAAAATTCATAAAGCTTGTGAAAAAAATGATCAGACTTAAATTTCTTAAAACCTCCAGACAAGTTTCTGATTAAGCAGAAAACCTTAAATCATGATACTTGGCTAGTAGGTTCCTTGGATAAAGCTCAACAAACTCTGGGAATAGAAATAGTCATGAGGTCAAATTTATAAAAACCTTGTGATGAATTTTTCTCATTGACCAAGATTTTGAATGATAATTATGTGAATCCTTAATGCATTTGTGAAAAGCATTGATTACCAGCTGAGCAATGCAGGTTCGTTTGGCCTATTGTCTAAGATAAAGAAGTTTTGTCGCACATGCATATATATAAAACCATTTCCATATACACCTATACTAAATTGTCAGGACAAGAAATGCTTTTGAAATGAAGCAGCATTTCCAACCCTATCTCATTAAGCCTATACATCAGGTGGATTTTTTTACCACTTTGTTAGTGCAGAAAAGTATGAAGTGTAAAGCTAGTGCCTTTCTGATGTGTTACTAACTTTAAAATGTTCATTACTGAATAAAAAAAACCCAGCACCTCCTACTCTCCTTACAAGTAAATATCGTCTAGCTGGTCTTATTGGCTTATAATGACCCTGGGTTCCTCAGGCTACAGTTCTACAATAGGCTTACAGTTGAATGGTGTTAGACCTCAATCAGATCATGTCTTATGTACGCTGGTTATATTTCTTGACTTGGTAACTTTGAAGTGACCTCAGTCATGCTAAACGAGAAAATGGTTTCAACATTAAATACATGGTGATTAACAACAATACACTAGGATACTGCAGTGATTGAGAGCTCCCCTATGCTACCAGTGTGTTAGGATTAACCTGCAGATCAATGACTATACTGGCGTTTTTTTGCTCTGATTATATACATCCTCTGTACACCATGGTAGTGATATACTTACGGGGAGGCAGGCAGGGGAATGTTGAAGTGGTGGAAAACAGGAAAACAAAGGAACCTATCAGCTCTTGTAGCAAACATTAGTCTGTGTTGTTGACATGCTTAGGCCTATGAAGAGATCTCACTTAAAGCCTGGCTTAATCTCTTTATTTCAGTGAACAAGATGCATTAAAAGACTTAATGATAAAGTTTGATTGTAAATTATCCTTCATGATTGCACTTTCTGAATTATAGTACTTGTTGATTTAATATTGTATATTGGTAAAGTATCTTACAACATTCTATTGCTTTTGATGAACATTATAGATGGTGATATTTACCTCTGTAAGTGATGCTAAACAAAAACGAATAGCCACAATCAGTGCTGGATGAGAAACTCTATGTGAATATATACCAAAATAACTTGAAAGCAACATGGTGTTGAAAAAATAAATATTTCCTTTTCTATGTGATTTTGTATGTTGTACTTGTAAATAGTTTTGTCTCGGAATGTGTTAGAATCACATCGATATTGTCATTCAAATGTCAATGTAATGTAAATTACTGTTATTATAATGATCATTACAAAATATTTTTACATTTTGGCACTTTCAGTCATCATGTATTTTCCTCAAGGGAGTGTAATTCAGCATTACATTTTCCCAACATTTTATCGATTCTTACTGTTGATGTGTCATAGTCATAAACATATAGCACGAAGCATTTCCAACTGTCATCTCCTTAGTCAAAAGCACAAATAAAAAGGAGCATTTCCAACTGTCATCTCCTTAGTCAAAAGCACAAATAAAAAGGTTTCTAGAAACCTGCAGTTATATTAGTGCTAGATGAAATATTCCTGATTAAACTTTTAGATATATACATATGATTGCATTGTGAATGGTTTCTACATGATAACATTGACTGATATATATACAGAACTACTCGATTGATAGATCATACAAACTCTTTGTTAAGGTCACTCAAGTTCTTGTAACTAATGACAATATTGCATGTAAAGACATATTAACAAATTTCATGTATACATCAGCTTGTCTTGGTAAAACCATCAGCATGACGAGAAAGACTGATGGACATGGTGTTTGCCTGACCCTCAGTTCAGTATTTATTTTGGAAATATCTGGATATTATGTTAAAATCCATTTATGGGGTTTTCAGTTTGTATCACATTATGAAGTTATATCTTTTACCAATGTAAGTTTGTTTCGACCTTTGTTCTCCATTTGAAAAAATGCAATGTGGAATGGTGTTTAAAAGTTTCAATGAGTGAATATTTTTTACATCTGATGAACAGGGAAGTCTTAAACCAGATACAAGTGGCTGTTTTGAATCAATGACCTTCACCTATGTTCAAGGGTGTGAAATGAATACAGATCTTCAACTGAATTTTTTCTTTTGAACAATTAGATGAAATTGACTTTGGATTAAATTTAAGGTGACTGAGTTCAAACGTGGCTGAAAAACATAATTGTTTTAAAACTTCATCTTAGAACCACAAGACCGAGAGTCATTTTGGGTGGTATGTAACATGCTTTGGCTGTGCAATTCAATCAATGTAACTTGAATTCAAAGATGTGTCTTGAGGTCAAGTGTGTTGAAAATTGTTATTAATTTGTTTCGACGCAATCACACATTCTCCTGGCCATGTTACATTTTCCTTAACTTAATGTAGTGACTTGTCAGAAAACGAATGTGAGATAAAACACAAAATTACATTAACTCTCTGGACTTGAATCACCAAAGGACTTTTTAATTGAATTTCCATGATTTGAAATATTGTTGATAATATTGATTAATTTATAAATATAGGAACTAGTTCATTTAAAATCATTTCAAACTTCCTTTTAACTAATCTGTTTGAAAAGATATATCTATAAAACTGCTATTGTTTCAGAGCCGTTTTTAATCAGGAATAAATTAGATATATGCTGTATTTTTTAATCTAGGTTAATGAGATACACACATTATAAATATAGCATACACTTGCCATCTCATTGCTAAAAATATTTTACAGTAAAATTTATTTAGAAGTTAAATGCTCAAATTAATAAAGCTGTTAATAGGCGTTTGTTATATATGGTTTAACTTGCTGGATTCTGTGTTATCTTACATCACTTAATTCAAATAAGAAAGAAAGAAATAAAGTAACATGAGACAAACTCCATGACATAACGTCATTTATTGGTCTTCCTTACTTATAATCTGCCTTTGAAATCTTGAGAAAGGAAAATAATTTGAATCGAAGGTAAACAAGTAGTATTGTATGAAATTTATTTTACAAATTAAAAAACTTAAGCAACCATATACTTATCTGTCATCTATAAGTATGTGTTACATGCCCCAAAGGGTCTTAGTGGTTGAATAAATTTACATACATAATAAAATATATATGGTTGTCTTGATCTACAATAGGAAAACTGTTGACACCTGTAATTAAGACCGTCACAAACAGTCTTGACTCAGTTTGAAAATTGACCTGTGTTTGAATTGAATATTGTTGTCTATATTTAGTTAACTTTATCTAGGTTTCACTTTCCACTGAACCATTACACATGTTTATTGCTGTCAAAGGTAGTGCTGGGACATCACATAT
This sequence comes from Ylistrum balloti, assembly GCF_031769215.1. Taxonomy (NCBI): domain Eukaryota; kingdom Metazoa; phylum Mollusca; class Bivalvia; order Pectinida; family Pectinidae; genus Ylistrum; species Ylistrum balloti. The sequence continues at coordinate 108,060 of NW_026782317.1, read as the reverse complement.
TATAGAATTTCTTGTTGCTCAATATCTGCCTGCAGAAGCCACTTTTGTGATCTGGAGCGTTTTCCTATTGTTGTCAATATTGAAACAAGGTATTTTCCTTTTATATAGGTTGTTGACATGTGCGGGGACAATAAGAGTCCATAATCCTCAGCATATTTGTAGGTTAAAGTTTCTACACTTCAGTACCACTGAGGATTTACACTGTTTTGTTGATAAAAACCTCTCGTCATTTCTAAAGTTTTCCGGAATCAGTTACTTAAATTTCATTCGCTGGTTTTAAATATATAAATTGAAATTCATTTGACGTTTTGTCGTTAGGATTATGATGTCTTTTTAAAAGGTAAGGATCAGGGAAAATGAATGAAAAATTTCTGTTTTGTCAGACAAATCTGTTGTGAAGGTTTCTGCCTCAGTGATTTACTTTAAGGGGCTACTCAGGTGTGATGGATAATGGATTTGATCTGCTTGGTATTGAGAGACAAACCTGATCAGATCGCTGCATTTAATAGGTCTGTTGTAAAATTGAAAGGCCTATGTAGAAATATGTTAACTGTAAAAGTGTTTCTGGGAACTCACAGATAGGGTTATATAGATTTCTATCTTATTGTGATGTAATTCATGTTTGAATAAAAATATTGGAGTAGGGACAGCTTTGTTGTCGTATAGGAGTAAGCAGAGGGCACTCGGGATCAGAGTAGCGATGAAGAGTCTGTGTCGTGCAGATACAACAAACACCTCATAGCTATACATTAAACTTGTGTTGGCTGAATTGGCATTAGGTATCATTGAGTGCAGTGTCCCGCACGCGACGAAAGCATGCCGTAACATTGACGAGGATTGAGGCTGAACCTTGTTGACAGAGGGCTCGGTGGATGTTATCATTATACGCGAAGAACAACAGGGATGAGTAGTATTTATGAGCCAGTAGTGTAACGATTTCTTGATCACCTCCCAACCTGTTGGAATATGGTACTAATGTTGCTGTATGTTGTCTTCAGGCAAAGTACCTAAAAATCTGTGATCTCATGTGTGATCAATTAGACAATCAGATCTGTTTGGCCTGTGTCTTACATAGAATTCCATCTGTAATACTCTAGCTGAAAGTTCTCTACAACACTGAAGAAAATATCACCATTTTGGCTTTTTTATCTTATAGGCTCTGTGATCAATTTTGACTCTGATATTACGATGCAGCAGTGGCTTTATGAACTTATGGATTACTGAACACAGCTCTGAAGGCCTATAAAACCTGGGGATTCTCAAATATTACCCAACTGTCAGATATTTGTCTCCATGAACAGTTGGTGTCGTGGGAGCTGAGAATTGTTTCAGTACCGTGTATATTGTTGCTCTTTGTGTGACTATTCTTGTTAAACCTTGGGTTTGGCTTCAACTGTCTGATAAATTTGGAAGTGTACCTGGAAAACGTTTCAGTCTCAAAACCATTGCATTCTGTCTAAGTTCTGTCTAAGGATATATGTTCTCCATTTAATTCCTGGATGTATCGCAATGGAAATTTATTAAAGAGAGTATTAAACTTTGATAGTTGAATCGGACGAACTGGATTTTTTGAAATAATTAATTCATAATGGATATTTGTTGATGATGGGTACTACTTTTTGAAAATCGTTTTTCAGTTGGTTTATTAACTGATTATTGGCAAACTATCTCTTCATGTTAATCTAATTAATGAAACCTATTAATTAATTAGGACAGTTATTTGCCCTTGGCATGATCAGGAATTTCAAATGTTTTAGTAGAAATACTTGTTATATGTATATAAAAGAAATAGCTAACTAACCCACAGGAAGGAAACTTTTACAGTATAAGTATCTGTATAGATAACAGTTTTTATCATTTTCTGTTTATGGAAATGTTGGGACAAGCATTATTTGCCAGCTAAGGAATAATTGGATTGAATGAAAGTTTCAGTAAACTGTGACCTGTATTTGAGATGTGCAGTATGTCCAGTGTGATCTTCAACCATTCTGATCATTGAGGATAAAAATCCAAGAAAAAACGAGTTAAAAACGATATTTCGAGAACTGTCACTAAGTAGAAAAGGAAACACTGTTCAGAAGATACATTGGTTTAGTTTGTGTGTTATTTCACCATTTGGATACCATTAGATGAATGGCCATGTTGTCACTTCCTGTCTCTGATTTGACTGCTTGCGGGAACAGACGCCGACACTCATGGATATGGTAAGTCTTATCATCTTCTTTATTTGGTTGTAACCCAATTAATGGTTGAGGTAGAGTCTGGCTTCTGAAGGCACTGATCTGTAACTTTGTAATCAGCACAGAAAATAAATGACAATGACTTTTATAGACTTTCAGGATAAGAAGAGTAGGGGTGGTTGGGGGTGGGGGAAAGATTGGGTGGGAGGGTGGGGGGGGGGCGGGTGAGAAAAAACAAGAAATATAGGTCTTTATGATTTATATATAGGATATAACTTTCAGACAAAGAAAAAAAATTGATATTATGTCATCAGTTTGTTGTGAAGTCAATTTTATATATAGATCAAGGACAATTTTGTTGCTGTTTTTTTTTCTATAGAAAGCTAGATCTAATTTGGTACTGCTGTTATACATTTTTAATGTGAATGGCTTCATGTGTTGTAAAATATGAGGGACTATTGTAGAAATGAAACTGAAATAAACTTACACTTGAAAGATACAATGAAAATCATTTTTGTCTTTTTGAAAGTTGTTTCATCTTGATGAGTGCCAGAATTAATCTTATCTCAAATGTAAGGAGAGTGTTATGAAAAAATTCTGTATTCTTCCTGATATGCTGTCAACATTGATTTATTGAGAAGACACTTTTGGGTATAGAATGATATGTAAAATTATTTGTAACTTAATAATGGAATAATATATTGATGCCACGATAACAGGCATGGATGGCTGTTAGTGTAATGTTTTGTCAATCATTTACCTAATATCATCTGCTGGAGGGAGTCAGACCATAACTTTGTTAAAGGTTTATAAAAAGATTGCAATTTCAAGTTTTCCTTCCCAAAGGGAATTCAATTATTTTTAATGACAAAACAAATTTTCTAGATCTGTAGTTTAATAAATGATTTATTCTTGACGAAGAGTACAGAAATTCTGCTGACAAATTGATTTCCACTTTCGAAAATTTGTACCTGTAGCAATTGCACTGTATTAAGCCAAGAAGTAAGAGACACAAACAGAATTTAAGAAACTGTTGACAACAGATTTCCTACAATTGTAATTTGAATTGCTACCATTATTTCTTTAAGATGACTCGTCTGCTTTATTTTTTATTTCTTTGGTCTTTATTTGTCACAATTTTGAGAATCTTAAATTTTCTGTTACATCTGATGTTCAGGAGAATGTTTCCTACTGTTACATCTAATACTGTTTTAATTTTGTCTGCATTTCATTCAATGGAATATTTCTGATATAGATGTGAGTTTGCAATGTATGAGAAGCTATATGTAAGAGAATCTTTGCAGCAGATTTCTGTCCAAAATGTAAATCAGGCAAGTGTATGTCTCACACGTTCTTCTTGCATAGGGTAACTCCAGTAGGAATATTGGTAAAACTCAGAAGTATGGCAGATATTTTGAATTTCAAATCAAGTTATTTACATATTACAGAAAGTTCACATCTAGCATAACAGGGTTTGAATTACATATGACCCATGTGAACTCCTAGGAAATGGAATTTTGTTAGTGAAGAAAATACCTTTTCCTAAAAACAGTAAATGAATAGACAAGATTTTCTTAAAGATGGATTTTAAGCTAGTAAAGAAAATATCTTGTCATAAAAAAAAGGAAAAATGATGAATTGTCTTTAAAGATCTGAAGTGAAGAGCTTGTTCTTCTCAGTAGATTTGCCTCAGATAATGAATGTTGCATTTTTTACTCATGGTGCAAAGACCCAAAGACAATGGCATATATTATCTTTCAATTGACCTTAGAGTCATCATGGGAATTTTTGTTAGTAAAGTAATTACACATACATCACTCATAAACTGTCAGCAGAGCTATAACCTGTCACAGCACACCAGTAATGCAGTAATGTAATCTTCTTTATTGAAGTTTGAACACAGACTTTAGGTGTTCAAATAAAAACATGACAATGTCTTATGATTTTATCAATATGTCATTGTGAGATGTATCCTACCCAGAAGATTGGAAGATTCTAAGAATGGTTTTAAAAGATTAAGCATTATTCTGAAAAATCCTATATTTACTTCCTTTGGTAAAGGGGATCAATTGTGTATGAACCATGGGTTTGACCACCTGGGAAAGGAGAGGCAGCGCTGAATAGTGAAAGCAAATTATTAAATATTCTCTTTTGTTAAATTGATTCAGGTTTGTCCACATTTGACCTGAAGCATCCTTGGGTAAAGCCCTTGGTTTTATACAAACAGTACATCTAACCCTCTTAGGAAGGAGTGTGGGGTCTAATAGATACAAGCGTTTTCATTACTTGTCCATCAGTGTATCTATGCATGCCATTGTACATCAGTCACAGGATCTATATCAAGATATCATGTTATAAACTCTTAGTCTAAGGTTAATATATAAGATGTTGAAAATGAGGAGATGCAAGGAAATTCAATTGATAATTGACAAAAGAAGACATTACATTTTGCACTAGTGCTTTCAGTGTATTAGATCTTCAGGTGATAGTAGCAGTTGTTACAGTACATGGTGAATATTTAGTTGTTACAGTACATGGTGAATAAGTATATGGTGAATATTTGATTGTTATAGTACATGGTGAATATTTATTGTTACAGTACATGGTGAATATTTAGTTGTTACAGTACATGGTGAATATTTGATTGTTACAGTACATGGTGAATATTTAGTCGTTACAGTACTTGGTAAATATTTTGTTGTTAGAGTAAATGGTGAATATTTAGTTGTTACAGTACATGGTGAATATCTAGTTGTTACAGTACATGATAAATATTTAGTTGTTACAGTACATGGTGAATATTTAGTTGTTACAGTGGTGAATATTCAGTTGTTACAGTACATGGTGAATATTTAGTTGTTATAGTACATGATAAATATTTGGTTTTTACAGTACAAGGTGAATATTTAGTTGTTACAGTACATGGTGAATATTTAGTTGTTACAGTACATGGTGAATATTTAGTTGTTACAGTAAATGGTAAATGTTTAGAAGTGACAGTACATGGTGAATAAGTACATGGTAAATATTTAGTTGTCATAGTACATGGTGAATACTTGATTGTTACAGTACATGGTGAATATTTAGTTGTTACAGTACATGGTAAATGTTTAGAAGTGACAGTACATGGTGAATATTTAGTCATTACAGTACATGATAAATATTTGGTTTTTACAGTACATGGTGAATATTTAGTTGTTACAGTACATGGTGAATATTTAGTTGTTGCAGTACATGGTGAATATTTAGTTGTTACAGTACATGGTGAATATTAAGTTGTTACAGTACATGGTAAATATTTAGTTGTTACAGTACATGATAAACATTTGGTTTTTACGGTACATGGTGAATATTAAGTTGTTCCAGTACATGATGAATATTCAGTTGTTACAGTACATGGTAAATAACTACATGATAAATATTTAGTTGTTACAGTTCATGACAAATAATTACATGGTGAATATTTAGTTGTTACAGTACATGTTGAATATTTAGTTGTTACAGTACATGGTGAATAACTACATAATGAATATTTAGTTGTTACAGTACAAGATGAATATTTAGTTGTTACAGTACATGGTGAATATTTAGTTGTTACAGTACATGGTGAATATCCAGTTGTTACAGTACATGGTAAATAACTACATGGTGAATATTAAGTTGTCACAGTACATGGTGAATATTTAGTTGTTGCAGTACATGGTGAATATTTAGTTGTCACAGTACATGGTGAATATTTAGTTGTTACAGTACATGGTGAATATTTAGTTGTCACAGTACATGGTGAATATTTAGTTGTTGCAGTACATGGTGAATATTTAGTACATGGTGAATATTTAGTTGTCACAGTACATGGTGAATATTTAGTTGTTACAGTACATGGTGAATATTTAGTTGTCACAGTACATGGTGAATATTTAGTTGTTGCAGTACATGGTGAATATTTAGTTGTCACAGTACATGGTGAATATTTAGTTGTTGCAGTACATGGTGAATATTTAGTTGTTACAGTGTAACATAATATAGCAAAATATGTTCCAGGATGAGACATATTGAAAGGGTTTTTTTTTTCTTAAATTTTCTATCAAAAATAAAAAGTAGCTAATAAGAAAGTAAGACATTAAAGATTTTATCAACAAAAATGAAACTGTAACTGGTGAGCTGATTTGGCCATTCTTGTCATTACCTGGGATGTGAATGTAAACATTTTATCGTATCATCAACCTTGACCTAAGTGACATTTATAAGGTAACTGTCTGATTGAACAGCTTTCATTAAAGCAATTACATTCAATTAGATATATATTTTGTTCCGGCAGATTTTCACCATGATAATCAATGAGATTGATGTCTGTAAATGAAGGCAGCTCTTTGTGTCAGCTGTGTTGATATATTCATGAGAAGAGACTTTTAACATTGGTTGGCATTGTAGACAGTTGACAATCAAAGATTTCTGCTTGACCAGCTCCAGTTCCATTTCTCAATTTGTTACATGATGAAAGTACGCCTGACCTTACAGCACTAATTACACATACTATGACCTACTGTGTGATCCCGTCACTGAAAACTTTGACGCATTGGACACTATACTTCAACTACAGTTGTCAAATTATACCTATATCTTAAAACATACACATGTTCAGTATATGTCACGCATGTATCATTGACCTTTATTATAAACATGAATATTTCTCACCAATTAAACATTCATGAGGGCATGATAAGTAAAAGAAAAGTTATCTTTAAACATGGGAACATTTTTCAAAATGGTGAAGGATGGTATGATTTTCAGTAACGATTTAAAGCTAAACATTATTGCAGTATATTACATTTTAATACATTTGTTTGAACACAAGGGTCAACAGAGATGCAGCACATTATTCATTGAAAAGTTGTATTAAACATTCCATTTACAATACTTGTCCAATTGGCTACGATATTGATAATTAGCTGATATTAATTAATTGTGTAAAGATTTACCTTCCAATTTTGATCTCTGTTGGTCAGCTTTTGTATCGTACAGCTTGATACTGTCTGTTTAGTACCTACTTAATTCACTTTCCACCCCTTTAACAGATGATAAGCTTGATGAAAAATGAGAATTTGATTGTCGGGGCTCACCAAACAGATAGTTGACTTTCGTGAATGTCTATGGATGAATTCCTCAACTAAAATCTATTTGTCAGTGTTTTGTCTCAAATGAAAATATATTCTATACCGCCATAATTTCCTGCATATTACTTGCTATTATAAAGGATAGAGCCTGCAGGATGTAAAAGAAGGCAATTTTAAGCTTTTTGTAAAATGAATTTCTGAAAATCTGTACCGGCAGATTGCCTTCAGGTTATAAATCAAATCTCTTCATATATGATAACCAATTGGACATAGTATTGCTTATCAAAATATCTTTGGCTTTGAGCACTGAACAATGATATGAATTTTGTGCTGTAACAAATAAAATATAGAATCCAAAATATTTGAGTAGTTGTCATTGTTGATAAAAGCTCTTAGAGTTTGTTTGGTGAGTGTCAGATGTGTTAACATTGATGGTCAAAGTTACACTTAGGGGTAGGAAATCATGCAAAGGCAGAGAGTCCACTTTGAAAAGAAAACATTAAAGTTATGCTGCCGAATTCAGATTGAAAGTTGTTGATTTTGCTGAAATACATGGTAATATGGAAGCTGGGTGAAGTTCTTGATTTTGAAGAAAAATCAGTAAGACAGAAAAAAAAAAAAAAAATGAACTGCCTGCTCTACAATTGGTAATAAGCCGACCCCTGACTTCGATTCAGAATTTGTTTGTTTATCCACAGGGATCATTGGAGGCGAAATATGGTAACAGGTTGATAAAATCCCATTTGAATATAGCTATAACTAAAGCTATTAGACTTGCTCAAGTCCCTTTGTATTACAGTATATAGTATTTGCTTTAGTTTGACTTCACTTCACCGTTAACAGGATTGCTATTAGCTTCGATTCAGCTGTCGACAAGATTTACCTTTCAACAATGAGTCATAATGAGGCTGACATCTACTGTTATTCTGAGATTGGATCTGTGTACTGCAGACTTGTACTGGTATTAGAATCGTGCATTGAACCCTTTCTGTAACACAATAAAAACGTTTTACCGTGTTATTTGATTAGTCATAGGACAATGACTGTTGGGAGTCCATATTTCTCGTTTGGATAAAAATTGCATCACAATAAGGAATGTTTTATGTGGTTCCCAAACGTTTTATACATGATACGGGTCTAGAAGAGTAGATACTTAGATAATTATTTAGTGACAAAGTTGACCTGTGGATAACCTTTCACAGTATATGCCCTTATGGAAATAAAGGCTGAAAGTCTTTACTACACTATTTCCAGACTGAGTGATGACACTAGCTTGAAGAATTAAGAATAATGATTTGTTGGTCCTTTGGGAGTTTGTTTAAATCTTGGACACATTCACATTGGTTTAGGAACTGAATATTTTATACCAAACATGTAGTGTGACTGCAGTCTGATGTGACCTCTGCTGTTTGTAACATCATTTCTCACCTTGTATGGGGGAAAACCCATTATTTTTCCATGTGTTTTTCCCCCAATCAGGTATCAAATCATTCAAACTAGTCACTACAAATAGTGCTAAAATACATTGGTTCCCAAGCTTGAAACAAGCTTTGTTTGTTGTAAATTTATTCCCACACATTTGAAAGTTCCAATTTTCATTGAAGTGGTTTTCAAGGTTACATATTTTGACTGTAAATCCTTTACATCACTCATTGTCTCTTCTAAATAATTTTCAATCTTCAATCATTCTGACATTGATACTTTTCTGTCATACATGTAAGCAGCCTACGAGTCTATTACTTTTAATGCTGGCAGTTTTATATCATACCCAAAATCAAGTTGTATACCAATTCTAATGCTTTTCAAGATCAATATTCATGGCTGAATTAGTTGTGGGTATGTGTTGCATATATAAACACAAAGTTCTGAGTTCAATTCTTGATTTGTTCTGATTTTTATCTTCTATCAACATTTCATCGTAACTGATGTTTGCTATGTTATAGGCTGTTATTATAGGATTTTACCATGCAAATACGAAAATCTAATTAGTCTGTAAGTGTCAGCACATTTGTCTGTTCTGTATAATAGTATTTACCTAATTCCTAGACCAGGCTGATGGATATTAGCTCAACTATCCGTTGTCATTTATGTAAACATTATCTTCAAAAAATCTTCGGGGGAAGCAAAACTGACTGAAAATCAACCAAAACTTGCGTAATCTAATTGATTTGTTAATCTGATGAATTTTTTATCCATTTTGAGAGTTAGAAGTCTCATCAGATACAGATGAACTTGTTTTTAGGTGTCGTGACATCCCTTGACAGTTGTAATATATCTTGCTGATTAATAATGACCTAATTTACAAATTACAACTGCAGAGTGCTTTCTAAAATCAACATATCAAATTACATTAGATCTGTATATTACCTAGTAATCAGTTTTGATCAGTATCTAGTTTCTGTGTTGTTGGTATCAGTTTCCTGTTTACAGATTCATTAGAGGGATATATACATGAATATTTGATAGGATGATGGTGTTTTGTGAAGTGTTTAGTATAGAATGCCTCAGATTGCATTTTAAATTAGTGTTTCAGTTATATAATCTCCATATTTTTTGCCACCCTAACATAAAATATACCTCACATCAATACTAAACCTGCTACTGGGTTTCATAACCTCATATTCTCAGGGAATTACTCTCATTTGAACTTCTATTTGAAAAAAACCCAAGAAAATATGAACAAAATAAAGATTTACAAGGAAACTCCTGAAAAAAACAATGGTAATAAGACCAGGTGTTCCAGAAGTGGAAACCAATGAATTAGATTTAATGAAAATAGAAATAAGTAGGAAATTTTGTTGATTTGAAATGTAAAACCTAACAATGCAAAATTTGGATACTGCTACTGTCAAAATATACCAATTGAAAAAATATGTGATGTATTTGACCCCTTTGACCTCGAAAGTTGGTCAATGTCTTTCATTTCAACAAGCTTTAGAGCCATTCATCCCAGTATCAATCTGTATAGACAGTATCTACATGTGATATCAGGTTCTTAATCTGTTCTACACCCACTGTCTATATCGTCAAGTTTGTGAATTTTTTCTCCTTTACTTCAAAATATCCTGCCAACTGCACATGCCAAAAGCCATTAATAATTCATTTACTGTAGTAATATATGTAAATTGTTTTAACTTGAAGGGATACCCAGAGGAGCTGAGAAAGTGACCAGATACAGACATTGATAGATATGTTGTGATTGGTAGAGTTTCTTCAGTGTACCATTTTGGTTTGAACTGTGAGATTACATTAGCCTTCTCTCTAGGGCTGGCAATTTCAATCACTTCTGTATGGCTTCTTGCTCAAAATGAACTACATTGAAACAGTAGGTCCATTTGCTTTTGAATTCTGTTGGTGTTCAGAATGTTAAATGGTTTGTGAGGATCTGTGACTATTAAAAATGTCTCTTCAGTAATTGTCTCCCAACAATCCTAATTGAACAGAAATTGTTTTGGAATTTCTTGTTTGTTTCAATCACTCATTGAGTTGTTCACTTCCTCCTGTCCACTCTTCGTATTTTATATGTTCCATCTGTCTCATTTCTTTTCCTCTATCTGCACTACATTAATTCTCTTCATCCCACTCTCTTTTCAACTCATCTTCCTTTCTTTCTCATCGTTCTTTAACTCCCCTTCCCTTCTGTCCTACTCTCTTTCTCTCTCATTTCTCTTTCCCTCCAAATCCCTCTCTCTTTCCCATTCTTCAGTCCCATCCATCCTACTGCCTTTCCTCTCTCGTCTCCTTTCATTCCACTCTCTTATCCTCTTTTAGACATCTTCAGCTTCTTCTTCCAATACCAGTACAGTATTGTCTCCTCCATTTCAAGTTCCCAGGTCGTATTTCTTATTCATTTTATCTTGTCCTCTTCCGTTATTTAGTTTGTAGATTCTATGGTTTGTTACATACAAAAGGTAGACATGTAGCTTCTATGGTTTGTTCGTGGATTCTATGGTTTGTTACATACAAAAGGTAGACATGTAGCATCTATGGTTTGTTCGTGGATTCTATGGTTTGTTACATACAAAAGGTAAACATGTAGCATCTATGGTTTGTTCGTGGATTCTATGGTTTGTTACATACAAAAGGTAGACATGTAGCTTCTATGGTTTGTTCGTAGATTCTATGGTTTGTTACATACAAAAGGTAGACATGTAGCTTCTATGGTTTGTTCGTGGATTCTATGGTTTGTTACATACAAAAGGTAGACATGTAGCTTCTATGGTTTGTTCGTAGATTCTATGGTTTGTTACATACAAAAGATAGACATGTAGCTTCTATGGTTTGTTCGTAGATTCTATGGTTTGTTTGTAGATTCTATGGTTTGTTACATGCAAAAGGTAGACATGTAGCTTCTATGGTTTGTTTGTAGATTCTATGGTTTGTTACATGCAAAAGGTAGACATGTAGCTTCTATGGTTTGTTCGTAGATTCTATGGTTTGTTACATACAAAAGATAGACATGTAGCTTCTATGGTTTGTTCGTAGATTCTATGGTTTGTTTGTAGATTCTATGGTTTGTTACATGCAAAAGGTAGACATGTAGCTTCTATGGTTTGTTTGTAGATTCTATGGTTTGTTTGTAGCTTCTATGGTTTGTTTGTAGATTCTATGGTCTTTGTAACTTCTGTGGTTGATACCGTGATCTACTGGAAAGCCGTCCATGGCAGCTAAATGGAAAATCATGAAAACCTGGACCAATAAGTGCCATGGTTATGGATAGTGAAGTTTTCCTTGATTTTGGAGACTGATCATAAGCGTTTCTACGGCTACCTACCATTGAATACTTCATTATTGCATGTATGCAAATATATATCAATGCAATCTTTGTACCTTTCAGTGAAAGTATTAAATAATTATTTCCATTTTTGTTTTTTATTTAGTGCACAAATTTCTAGTCAACCACAAACATACATCCCGTTAAATGTGACTTATGAGTCCTAGGTCATGCTTGACTACCATTTCTTGATTAGCTTATAGATATGAGGCTCTCCATAGGGAAATCAGACGCAGTATTTTCTTAAAATTCCATTTGATTACTGATGGCAAAGAATTACAAATCTCATGTGCATAAAAAGCAACATAAATATTTTTTAATCTATTTTAAGCGCCCTTTTTATTTTGTGCTTTTGTAGCTTAAAGCATTATAATCTCATAACAATAAATCACCTATCAGAGGCCCCATCCATAGTCCTCATCTTCTCATGTGTGTTTGACAAGCAGTTCTTTGAAAAGCACCTTTTAAACATAGAGCAATTTTCCACGTTCTGCTAGAGTTTGACATAAAAGATTCAACATTGAATTATCTAGTGTTTCAAGTCTAAATTAACATGACAGGTAGGCAATGTATTACAATGCTAGTGTTAACAAAAGAATGAACACAATAGATAGCATGAATTTAAGTTTCAATGTTAACAACTCTGGTAATTTCCTTGTGGATCGCCACGTTTTTTGTGCGATTCGGTAACACGTGGAAGCATTTGGAAATTTGACATATAAAATGTTGATGAAACAGAGTTTTTTTAACCCCAAATAATTGCCCACTTAAAATTACTGCCCATGGTCAACTTATCGGCTTGGCAGCTTTCCGGTAGATCCTGGTAGGTAGATTTTATGGTCAGTAATGTAGCTTCTGTGGTTGGTATGTAGCTTCTATGGTTGGTATGTAGCTTCTATGGTTTTTTTTATGTAACTTCTATGGTTGGTTTGTAGTGTCTATGGTTGGTATGTAGCTTCTGTGGTTGGTATGTAGCTTCTATGGTTGGTATGTAGCATCTATGGTTGGTATGTAGCTTCTGTGGTTGGTATGTAGCTTCTATGGTTGGTATGAAGCTTCTATGGTTGGTATGTAGCTTCTATGTTTTTTATGTAACTTCTATGGTTGGTATGTAGCTTCTATGGTTGGTATGTAGCTTCTGTGGTTGGTATGTAGCTTCTATGGTTGGTATGTAGCTTCTATGGTTTTTTTATGTAACTTCTATGATTGGTATGCAGTGTCTCTGGTTGGTATGTAGCTTCTGTGGTTGGTATGTAGCTTCTATGGTTGGTATGAAGCTTCTGTGGTTGGTATGTAGCTTCTATGGTTGGTATGTACCTTCTATGGTTTTTTTATGTAACTTCTATGGTTGGTTTGTAGTGTCTGTGGTTGGTATGTAGCTTCTATGGTTGGTATGTAGTGTCTATGGTTGTTATGTAGCTTCTGTGGTTGGTATGTAGCTTCTATAGTTGGTATGCAGTCTATGGTTGGTATGTAGCTTCTATGGTTGGTATGAAGCTTCTGTGGTTGGTATGTAGCTTCTATGGTTGGTATGTAGCTTCTGTGATTGGTATGTAGCTTCTATGGTTGGTATGTAGCTTCTATGTTTTTTATGTAACTTCTATGGTTGGTATGCAGTGTCTATGGTTGGTATGTAGCTTCTATGGTTGGTATGAAGCTTCTGTGGTTGGTATGTAGCTTCTATGGTTGGTATGTAGCTTCTGTGATTGGTATGTAGCTTCTATGGTTGGTATGTAGCATCTATGGTTGGTATGTATGTAGCTTCTATGGTTGGTATGAAGCTTCTGTGGTTGGTATGTAGCTTCCATGGTTGGTATGTAGCTTCTGTGATTGGTATGTAGCTTCTATGGTTGGTATGTAGCTTCTGTGGTTGGTATGTAGCTTCTATGGTTGGTATATAGTGTCTATGGTTGGTATGTAGCTTCTGTGGTTGGTATGTAGCTTCTATGGTTGGTATGAAGCTTCTGTGGTTGGTATGTAGCTTCTGTGATTGGTATGTAGCTTCTATGGTTGGTATGTAGCATCTATGGTTGGTATGCAGTGTCTATGATTGGTATGTAGCTTCTATGGTTGGTATGAAGCTTCTGTGGTTGGTATGTAGCTTCTATGGTTGGTATGTAGCTTCTGTGATTGGTATGTAGCTTCTATGGTTGGTATGTAGCATCTATGGTTGGTATGTAGCTTCTATGGTTGGTATGAAGCTTCTGTGGTTGGTATGTAGCTTCCATGGTTGGTATGTAGCTTCTGTGATTGGTATGTAGCTTCTATGGTTGGTATGTAGCTTCTGTGGTTGGTATGTAGCTTCTATGGTTGGTATATAGTGTCTATGGTTGGTATGTAGCTTCTATGGTTGGTATGTAGCTTCTATGGTTTATTTGTTACTTCTTATTATGGTGGTTTATTGTAGCTTCTGTGGTGTGTATGTAGAATCTATGGTTTGTTTGAAGATTCTATATTCAGTATGTAGCTTCTATGGTTGTCTGTAGAATCTATGGTCGACAGATACATGTCAATTTGTGTCAGTTGATTGTATCTGCTGTTCTTTACTGATAACAACTTGGCTATTCCTTTATTAGATACTACTACAAATCAACATGATTACTAGGACTAGATGATATACATAGATGATCTGTCTGTAGATGACAAAGTTTGCTCATGAATGGAGTTTGATAAGCAAAGTCTAGTTTACTAAAGGTAGCTAAAGAAGGAACTCTCATTTTATCTTCGATCTGTAGAGATACCATCTTCAGGGCACCAGCCTGTTATTACTACAATAATAGCAAAGTGTTGCAGACCACAAGCCACCAAAGACATCGTAGAGCATCACAATTGATTTTTTTTTAAAGTACAAATTCTGCCTTTCTTAGACTAGACTTAGCGTTTTAGTGGTCCGGTTCTGTCTTATAAACACATCAGAGATTGTGATGGTCAATAGGAAGTTTCATTAAACGTATGTCTGAACCTATATAAAGTCAGAAGTTACAAGAGAATATGTCAACTGTATATATTTGATGAGTATAGCCTGGTTTTAGTCTAAGCTATTGTGAGTTTTACCTTTGACAGACAAGTCATTCAATAGAGGACCTTCATCTTTAATGATTGTTTGATAACAGGGATGGCATGCTCTTCTCTTCTTGGCTCCATATTTATCTGAAAGACATGGCTTGTATTGTCAGTCTCCTCTGCTAATGAACGATAATGCTACTCTTTTATTCTGAAACTCTTCTCTCAGTTGTCATATTTCCTAGAATTTGAGATGTTTATTCAATGAGTGTCTGGTGTGTCTACAATGGACATGTTACTGATTAACCAATGAGAGATGCTGTGATGTGACTTTTTAGCTATCGAAGGTTACTGCAATGAGAGTGATTAACCAATGGATGTTGCTGATATGTGACTGATTAACAAATGAGGGTCACTGAGATGTGACTGATTAACCGATGAGAGTCACTGAGATGTGACTAATTAGCCAATGAGAGTTGCTGAGATATGACTAATTAGCCAATATGTGTTGCTAAAATGTGACTAATTAGCTAATGAAGGTTTCTGAGATGTGACTAATTAGCTAATGAAGGTTGCTGAGAAGTGACTGATAAGCTTATGAAGGTTGCTGAGATGTAACTAATTAGCTAATGAAAGTTACTGAGATGTGACTAATTAGCTAATGAAGGTTGCTGAGATGTGACTAATTAGCTAATGAAGGTTGTTGAGATGTGACTGATTAGCTAATGAAAGTTGTTGAGATCTGACTGATTAGCTAATGAAGGTTGCTGAGATGTGACTAATTAGCTAATGAAGGTTGCTGAGATGTGACTAACTAGCTAATGAAGGTTGCTGAGATGTGACTAATTAGCTAATGAAGGTTGCTGAGATGTGACTAATTAGCTAATGAAGGTTGCTGAGAAGTGACTGATTAGCTAATGAAGGTTGCTGAGAAGTGACTGATTAGCTAATGAAGGTTGCTGAGAAGTGACTGATAAGCTTATGAAGGTTGCTGAGATGTGACTAATTAGCTAATGAAGGTTGCTGAGATGTGACTAATTAGCAAATGAAGGTTGCTGATATGTGACTAATTAGCTAATGAAGGTTGCTGAGAAGTGACTGATAAGCTTATGAAGGTTTCTGAGATGTGACTAATTAGCTAATGAAGGTTGCTGAGATGTGACTAATTAGCAAATGAAGGTTGCTGAGATGTGACTAATTAGCTAATGAAGGTTGCTGAGAAGTGACTGATTAGCTAATGAAGGTTGCTGAGAAGTGACTGATTAGCTAATGAAGGTTGCTGAGAAGTGACTGATTAGCTAATGAAGGTTGCTGAGAAGTGACTGATTAGCTAATGAAGGTTGCTGAGAAGTGACTGATTAGCTAATGAAGGTTGCTGTGAAGTGACTGATTAGCTAATGAAAGTTGTTGAGAAGTGACTTATTAACCAGTGGGAGTTTGATAAGATAACTGATTGGGCAGCTTTCATTTCAGTCATAAAAAGAAAAAAGTATGTTTAGAAAAATTGTAACATTTTACCTTTCATTTTAAAATTGAAGTGTTTTCTGCTCCGTTGAAGCTGGGGGCTGTCCTGATTGTCCTTGGATAAAAAATTCCTTTCAAATTCTTAAATCAATAAAATGTTTGGTCTAGTAGATCCTCAGGGAAAACTAAACCCCTGAAACTCTTCAACTGTCTATAGTTATCTGGCAAATTAGTCACAGCCCTGTGTTTTAGTCCTCTTGCAGTTGAGAGACTGGAAGTTTTGACATATACCAACTATGAGGAGTTTCTCACTTTAGACACCAGTTATACCCTGAAAGCATCTTTTATATTCTACGAGCAGTTGCCATCCTAAACTTTGTGATTATTGAGACCTGTAATGGGATTTTGACACAGTTGAAGGAGCGAGATAACTGCTGTAGACATGCTTTTACATTTAGGATATAAATGTCTGACACGGCATGAAAGATTGTAAAGGTTATGTCATACCCTGAATAACAGTAAAAACAATAGTTTATTGATACCGTAAATATGGCGTGATATTTGTTTGGGGTTTTTGTGATGTAATCACATCATGTGATTTGTATGCTGAATTTGAGCTTCATTTCCTGCTTCAGTGACTTTCAGGATATAGTTTGATTTGTTTTAGAAGAATCGAGAAGTTCCATTGGAAACATGAAAACGCTATGTGTGTAATACTTCTGTAAATTATATCACTTCTTTATAGATACTGTTGTAGATTCCCACCATATATTTCCTTACACATGTTTTTTTGTTTTATTTTGTATTGAGGAACATAGTTAAGTAAACTGATAAAAAATTAAGTGAAGAAACATCAATTGAAAACAAAGTGTGAAGTGACTTCACTTTACTAGGGAGAGGGGGGGGGGGTGGGGGTTCATTTCATCATAATGGTGACATGAACTGCAGATCACTTTACCATGGGCTTCATTTTATCATACTACACTGGTGTAAACAGAAAAGGATACACAACCTACTATTGCAGTAGTGTATTCGACAATATGCTTTGAAATAAAGCGTTCACATAATTTACCTTTGCTTTAGTGGTTTGACTGTATGGAAGCTGTATTGCAGCAGCATTATTGTTGTCCCAGTTTGTGCATTTATCTTTAAAAAGACCCAAGGAACCAATGTTTAAATTCTTATTCAAAATCAGAGGGTTGTCTCTATAGAGGACAGATAAAATAACTATTCACTTGTAATTACTCTGTAAGAACAGCAACATATATTGGATGGGCTTATAACATGCAGGCCTATAATAATTTTTTTCATTGAAGCACTATCATCTTCTGTCATCTTCTGAATTTTCTGTTTCTCGTGATATTCATGAAAACACTAAACTTGTTTTATTCTTGAACCAGTCTTTGAAATAGAGAGAATCGATCGTAGAAAATGGTTAGATTTGTGATATATAATCATAAAATTCAAGAAGTCAGCTCTAGAGGAGTGGATTATTAGAAGAATACATATTTATATCTTACAGAATACATATACTTTCTCAGGGAATACAACTTTTTTACGCAGCTAGAATGGTAGAAATTGATTTTTTGTATATAAATTCTAGTACTGTGGTAACCAATTTCCGTTTCACACAGATATTATCTTAATAAATCTTCCAGGATCGTCTTAAAAGCCTTGAAGTATCGTGAGTTTTTTTCATCTCCATATTTTATGGCAAATTTTATAGCATTTCTAGAGGTATTGATTAAATGATTCAGAGCATTTTTGACAGTCTCCTGATGTCAATGAAAAATGTCTGTCTGTCTTTATATTTCTGGGTGAGATTTTCAGGGGAGACATTAAGACATATGTTCATCGGTAGTGGTAAAATTGATGACTTGACAAGTGGCCAAAAGTTTCTCTGTCTGCCTTAGTAAAAAAAATGTACTGTCTTTAGGTAAGGATGTAGAATGTATATTTTATGTCAAGGTAATTTTAAGGATGCATATATACATACAAGGATCTTTCTTGAGTTTTCATTTCAAATGTGGGCGATGAAAAAAAGTCTCAAGAATTTTCTATTTCAGCGAACTTTTGGTAAAAAAATGTATACAAATTAATGATCTTATATTTATCACATTATGATTAATTATTTTGACAAATATTGCAGAAATTGTACTTTTCTTTATTACTGTTTAGGTCCTCTTGTCTCTCTTTATGGTTATCAGTGTGAAGCCATAATGTAATCTGTGAATATGTAATGCCATAGTATGCAATCCTGATGTGACAGTAAGCTGTGTATTATCACACAAGGGTGTACATAAAAATATTAGATAGGCATGTGATAAACTATTATTTACATCTTTCCAGTCAAATGGTTTTGTACCTATCTTCGCCTAATTTTTATTCTATGTTGGTGATATCATCACATAGACACACATAAGGTACCTTAGACCTACATAATACCTACATAACCCTCTGACAGAACCATGTAAACAAACCACTTCTTCAGTGTTCAGTTTTTCGTCTGTTTGGTAAAGGGAAATCAGTTTTGTATAAATGCCCCCTGGAGCATTGCTTTGCACCATCAACAATTCATTTGGATCTTTGGTTTTGATCTTATTCTGGTTGTGATCCCCACTGAACAACTATAGCATTGCTTAGCATCAGGAGATAAACACAATCATAACTGATCATTTGTCCTGGAGTCTGGTCCTACCCCAGGATTGATTAAGTCTTTGAAGCCATTGAGATTACCATTCCATAACGTAATAGCATTGCTGGACATCAAGAGATTAAAACTGATCTCAGTTCTCATCCATAGGAAATTTAAAGCTGCATCTGTGGGGTGAAGCTGATTAGGGGAAATATATTCCTTGTAAAGAAATGTAAAGTTTTGCATTATAGACTTAAATATCCGGGTGAACAATACAGGCCCTCTGGGCCTCTTGTTTTTTCATTTTGTTGATTTTGTTTGTTTTTTTGTTCACGTATAAATTGTATGCCCGACAGCCAAGGGGAAAAGCTGCGGCTTATAATCCAGAAAATATGCTTGTTATTTTAGTGATTAGTGTTGCCAGACTTCAGATTTTCAGGTACACAGATTTTACCTACTGTCATATAGGGGTGGCCATTTGGAGTTGAATGGAGTTGAATGGCTTCTGTGAAGCAAGTGAGCTGCCTACAACAGGAATTTCTTTTGTACTATCAACATGCAGCTTTTTGCTTGTCATCTTTGCACTTGTGAATGAATCCTATTGTTTTTATGTTAAATGATAGATTACATTTTGTTTGTAGACATTTCCGTAGGATGAAACAGTGTACATCTGTGATGTCATGTTTACTCACAGCTTTCCTACAGCAAATATGCAGCTCCCATTTATAAATGTTATGGATACCAGCTTCTATAGACACATGAGATTGTGCAATGATACTTCTGTTTTAGAAGCTGATATGATTTGATAATGTAAATGACTTTAACTTGCTTCCAAACATTGTCACAGGGGTTTAAACACTTTCTATATCACAATATTCATATGGTTTGAAACTCAGAAAACATGTACGTCTTTATCAATATATCTTAAGATTGTAGAATATGTTCTACAGATTATAGTATATAGTGGCTGCCTGCTGTAAAGGTTGATAAAAGAAAAACTCCATTTATGGAATAGATAGTCTTAGTGTTATGGTATGTTTAGTGCAGTGTGTTTTCCTCCAATCAAGTGTGATTGAAAAAAAATAAATAAAAATCACCTAATGATAACTGACTTTTTATGTAAGCTGTTGAACAGGTGAGCAGTTAGGCCATCCCCTAAGCCTATCATATATAGGTCTTTATAGTCAGCTGACCCTAAAGGTCAATTATGCTTCTTGTTTTGAAATAGAAACTGTCCTTTATAGACTGGAAATATCCTAATCCTAAAGTCAGACAGGTTTTAAGGAACTGTGCTTTAAGTCAGAAGGGTTTTTATTTTGGAACTCTCCTTTATAGATAGATATTATCTGCATCCTAAAGTCAGACACGTTTCAAAGTAGGAGCTGCCCTTTATAAACAGGTAATGTTCTACAACTCATTACCTCTTACAGATTTTCTTGTCCTGTATCGACATTTTCTTCCCCAGAGAAACATGTATGTTAAAATGTGTTTTGCCAGTACAATATAGACCAAACTTGGAACACCAAGTCTTACAGTACCAAACCTTGCCACTATCCAAAATAGAAATCCCAAAGCTGAAAAGGGTAATTGCTTTCACGGAATGTTCCGCAAACTCTTTTTGGGAAAAAATATCGTTACTGGTTTTTAATGAGATGTTGGTATTGATTTGAGATTTTTCATGAGAATTTTGCAGGTCTGGAATGGAATGTTTACAGTGTGTTGTCCTCTCTTTAATGTGTCCCTTATTAAAAATCAATAGAAAGAATTTATTTAAGGCTGGATTTTAATTCCATCACATGCCCTTTTTTTTACCATCTAACTTTAAGTCCTGGCTTTAACAGAGAAGCTGCTGTTTATCTCAGGCCAGGTCTTCATGTCATCCAATGTTGTTTTTGTTACTGTAGCGGCTTAAAATCAGTAAATTACCTGTGTTTCATTACATCACTGAAATGTTCAATTTTACTTCGCAAGCTTGAGATTAAGTGTTAATTATTGTAGGTGGTCATGAAGCTACATTAAAACCTGTCTTTAATTACATTACCTTTCTATAAAGAACAGCTCCTGCATTAAAACCTGTCTGACTTTAGAATAATTACATTACCTTTCTATAAAGAACAGCTCCTGTATTAAAACCTTACTTTACTTTAGCATTAGGACATTATTTGTGTATAAAGGACAGCTCCTATGTAAAAACTTCTAGTCTGACTTTAGGATTATCTGGAGAAACCTGTCTGACTTAAAGATTCTGATATTACCTCTATAAAAACAGCTCCTACATTAAAACCAATCTGTCTTAGGATTAGGACATCACCTGTCTATGAAGGACAGTCCCTATATCAAAGACTATTACAACTTTAGGATTATGATGATATTTGCCTGTAAAGGCCAGTTTGTAGAGTCTACAGAAAACAAGAAATCAGGTAACATCAAGACCTGACCTGATAAGTAGCTTTCAAATGTTTATTTATCCATTAATAGGCACATGCCTTTTTAATGAGCCCACTCACATGTATTGTAGTTTCAGTATAGATTCCTATTTTTGGTATATCATTGTCCATTAATAAGCCCACCCCTTGCTTTGAGTTAGAGAGTATATTTTAAACACAGTAAATTTTGAAAGACTGAGGGGAAAATTTCAGATTTCACCGTTCATTCCACTTGTCATTATTTCCTAGAATATAAGGGTCATGTGTATGGCTCCCACATGACTTACTAATTTCAGGTTGAAATAATTGTCACAATCAATTTTCTTTTGATCTGGAATATTTTGTAATGTGAAGAAAGAGTGCGGCATAGCAGTATAACATCTCAGTTTATTTTCTCAATTGACTTGACAGAGGTTAATTACCGCACATTTGACCTGACACTTATTTGGTTTGTTTCAATGTACAGACTATGCATGACATTTTCCAGACATGCTGTGAGAAATTGTATTTGTAATGTAGGCTGAAATCAGAGGGTTAAAATCAACACTGTTGCAGATGCTTTTCAGTTTTCCTTGTTAAAAACATTTTCTGTTCCAGAGGAAACATATTAAAAATCAAAATTAATGCAATGGTATTTATTATTTGTTTCAAACAATTGAAAGGCAATATATATTATTTTCAAACTTGTTGTGGTTATGTCAAAAATGGTTTTACTTGTAACACTCCTTTGATATTACTGAATGGTAAAAATGTTCAGTTGTCACATGTACATCTCACTTAATGTAACATTGTCATCTTGTGTAATGTCAAATTCCTGTTTAAATCATGCTTTCTTTAAACAAATTCTCTTTGTATGCTGTTTGTAATTTGAGTATTGTATGAAATAATTTTGTTAAATATACCTTGGTTTGGATAACAAGCACTTTTTTAGCGTGAACTTTGATCTGTATCACAGATATATCCATACAGGTCACCTGTCTTTAGAGGTCATACTTGTATTACAGAGACCTGTAATGGTTACCTGTATTACCAATACTTGTCTCTAGATATCATCTGTCTATAGAGGTCACCTGTCTTTAGAGGTCATACTTGTATTACAGAGACCTGTAACGATTACTTGTATTACCAATACTTGTCTGTAGATATTATCTGTCTATAGAGGTCACCTGTCTATAGAGGTCATACTTGTATTACAGAGACCTGTAACGGTTACTTGTATTACAAATACTTGTCTGTAGATATCATCTGTCTATAGAGGTCACCTGTTTATAAAGGTCTTAATTGAATAGCAGACTGTTATAATGGTCACCCAAAAAACTAAACCTGTGGATTAAGGTCTGCAATGAATTTTTGCTTTAGAGGTTAAGTAAATGTCAATAAAAGTCAAGTGTATCAGATATTTGTTTGTAATTGTCATGTTTATTTTATAAAGGCATGTGGAGAACAGAGAGCTGATACTTTCTATAAAACAGGTCACTTCTCTATAATGAGTATCGACACCACTGTGTGGTAGGTACCTGTGTAAAAAAGTAACCTCATTTGTATAAACACCTCTCTAGAAAGGTCACCTTAGGTGACATTTTCAATTTCGTTTGAAAATTAATTTAAGTGCATTGTTTTCATATGGCTAGATAATTGGTTTCAATCTTACAAAGGCCAGCTGTTATGATAATAGTTGCTTAGACTTTCTGAGAAGTTTGGATTCACTATGGAACTAGAGACTGTTGGCTGATTGTGGCCCCCTGAGGATTGTGGAGTGATGTACATGTACATCTCCTCCCTGAAGGGACAAGAAAGGACTTTGCCATTTTGTGTTAATTAATTGTTGTTTTCGAGGTCTTGCCTGTTGGGACCAAATTAAATATTAGAAAGTCTATCATAGGAAGGTTATAAGGTCAGGCTATGACACGATACTGCTATTTTGTACACTTGATAATTATCATCATCTAATTACCATCAGACACCAAGTTCCTTGTAGTGTTTTTAAACTCAAACTCAATTCTTTAACTAAAAAAGATGACATTAACAAAACAATTGAATTTAGGAAGTGAAGATCCAGAAAATTATTAGGATTAAGGTTATCAGCTTTTCTGTACTGTAAGAGTTAACATTATCCCACTTGGTAGCTGTCCAATCTCTTGTGTCTTTACATTTAACTGATGAGAACTGAAAAGAAAAATACACTTTCTGAATTTTTAAAGATTTTAAAGATATAAAAAATATGTACTCATTATGTTTAAAAGATAATGTATGTGCTGTGAAAAACCTTGTTAAATTAAGCAAGATATTTATGGATGTGTACTACTTTTAATGTAATATTGTATCTCCTTGCTTAAAGAGTTCCACATTTCAAGTTAATGCAGGAAATTATTAGCAACAGCATTTTTATCAGCTGATGGCATATTTTTATTCTTAGTAAATCTTTTTTTTTTATAAAATACTTCTAGCAATGATTACAGAATGATAATCACTGTTTACAATTTTAAAGAAGTGAAGATAATTTCTTCTGCATTTATTGAAATACTGATGGAAGTCTGCTGTAAGATATGAAGTGTTCTTATTGTCAAAACTTGTATGATTTACCTCCCTTGAATGACTAACTAATGTATGGATAGATAATTATTGATATATAAAAAGGGCATCTGTGTAATGCACACCAGTCAGTCATCCAAATAATGTCTCATAAGGCACACTTGGCACAGTTTACTGATTTGCTGTCTCTATTTTTTAAGAGATGAATGGCTCATGTAGCAACGATAACGATGAATTTGGCCTAACAATGTGCTATGTATTGAGATTAATCTTGAGATGGTGTAAGATTATGAATCATCTTGTAATACCATAAGGCTGACCTTTGTGTATGGAAATCTAATATAACAGTCTCCACGTCATCTGATGGAAGCTTACACATAAGTCAAAGAATCACGGCCAAGTCACGACCATTGATCACATCTGTTTTGAAATATTACCATTTATCCATATTGTGTCCTTGATCATTTGGAAGGATTGTCCTACACCTGACCCTTTCATCCACAAAAGTGAGGATATCCAGAATATCCCACAGAATATCAAAATATCCTTGCCAATGATGGCCTTTGGGCAACACCGTGACCATATAGATCAATGTTGACCATCAAAGAACTCCACTATCAAAGACCTAAATGTATTGTTGCTAGTTGAATGTGCCATCATCACAATAGCTAACATATGGTGTTTTATTTGATGGTCAGTCCAGAGGCACAGGAAATAGAGAAGTCATTCACCCACAGCTATGTGTCTGCAGACAGGGCAGTGATAGCTCTGTTGGGTAGAGAGTTGGCCTATGTAACCTCTGCTGATATCTAAGGTGTGTAGTTCGACACTCACTACCTGTTGCAGGTTGTGTTTCTTTGGAAGCTGAGAAATAGACTGGTCTGTGCTGATGTGGTTGTGTCTAGAGGTGATTGCACGCAGCAGGCCTCCCTTATGTTGTTCGATGATGTAGCTACCCGCAATAAAAAGGAGATTCCACCTCAAAATGGCCCTGGCTGTTGACAAGGCAACCAACCCAACAAATAATAAAAATGTCTTCAGACAAACTTATTGTATCACTGTTAGGAAAGGTGTTTATGAAGTGAGTTGGGTTGATGATGTCTTGTTGGATGTTTTCCAAATACAATTTTGAATCATTATTGTCAGATTGTAATTGGTGGGTAACTTGGTCTTTTAGACATTTGTGCCGTGTATAAATATGGATACAACCAATTATTGATAACTTTGATGTCAGCAAACCTCAGAGAACCATACATTTCTCCACCTTGCGGCTACATATAATTTTCAAGCTTTGATAATTTTAGACGTATACTGTGAATTTGCCACTGACTATATGTACTAGACGATTTTAACTATGTTTGTAGGCATGATCATTTGTTGCATGTTTGCTGAACTGTAGGATATTGGTATTCAATAATCATTGTCATCACTAATTGCTGAGTGCTGACTTGGTACCTTAGGTCTGTTTGTGTGACAATCTTACATTCCACACATTCCACAGACTACAGGATGTCATGTCTCTCTACTGATGTATAGTTTTAATTAAAGTCACAATATTGAAGGTCATTGGCATTGCTGGTGCTGTATGTCATGATCCTCAGGACTCAATCCCAGAACACCATCTCTGAACAAATACACATACATCAATCATCTTCCCATCTGATTCTGATCTGTTTTCAACTTGTCTTAGGTAGATGTAGGTCAGAGATTTGGGTGTCATGTTGGTGACTATGCAGTCATGTTAACTTTTTTCCTCAAAATATATGTAAAGTCCGGCAAATACGGTCCTCAAGAAATATAAGGATTTGTTATATGAAAGAAATTTGTTTATAAAGCTTTATGCTATCTTCCTGTAAAATGGAAATATGATGCTAAATACAGCACTGTAAAATGATGGCTTAAGGCTGTATGCTACCTTTCTGTAACATTAAACTTTAGGCTGTTTGTACTAATGAACTGTAATTTGATGACTTAAGGCTATAGGCTACCTAACTATGAAGAGATATCTTAAGTCTGTATGCTACCTATCTGTATAACTAAATGTAAAGGGTTGTTAAGGAGATTTAAGTGGTATACCTTAATAACTCCTTCACTCAACCATCTGTCTGCAGAGTCAAGTGGTTAAGTAATTACACGTTTACTGATACCAGTGGTGTAGTGATCACCTGTCTACAGAGGCCAGTGGTTCAGTGATCACCTGTCTACAGAGGCCATTGGTTCAGTGATCACCTCTCTACAGAGCCAAGTGATCCAGTG
This sequence comes from Ylistrum balloti, assembly GCF_031769215.1. Lineage (NCBI taxonomy): Eukaryota > Metazoa > Mollusca > Bivalvia > Pectinida > Pectinidae > Ylistrum > Ylistrum balloti. The sequence goes on along the minus strand of NW_026782317.1, from coordinate 81,676 downwards.
ATCACCTGTCTACAGAGGCCAGTGGTTCAGTGATCACCTGTCTACAGAGGCAAGTGGTTCAGTGATCACCTGTCTACAGAGGCCAGTGATTCAGTGATCACCTGCCTACAGAGGCCAGTGATTCAGTGATCACCTCTCTACAGAGGCCAGTGATTCAGTGATCACCTGTCTACAGAGGCCAGTGGTTCAGTGATCAACTCTCTACAGAGCCAAGTGATCCAGTGATCACCTGTCTACAGAGGCCAGTGGTTCAGTGATCACCTCTCTACAGAGCCAAGTGATCCAGTGATCACCTCTCTACAGAGCCAAGTGATTCAGTAATCGCCTGTCTACACAGCCCAGTGGTTCAGTAATCACCTGTCTACAGAGGCCAGTGGTTCAGTGATCACCTCTCTACAGAGCCAAGTGATCCAGTGATCACCTCTCTACAGAGCCAAGTGATTCAGTTATCGCCTGTCTACACAGCCCAGTGGTTCAGTAATCACCTGTCTACACAGCCCAGTGGTTCAGTAATCACCTGTCTACACAGCCCAGTGGTTCAGTAATCACCTGTCTACACAGCCCAGTGATTCAGTGATTCCTTGTGTTTAGATCCCAATTGTCCAGTGATCACCTGGTCAACATTCATGATTGACAGTTAGAGTAAAGATAATTTGTCAACTTTCATGGTCTTTATTGATAGACAGACTGCAATAAAAAAAACACTTAGGTTTGTCTGTACGCTGACATCAAAAAAACATTAGGAGATTCTGTGTACTTAGGACTAACATACAGAGTACAGGTTACTGGTGTTGTGGAAAACGTTACAAACTGTTCCCATCAATTGCGTCTTGCTTTAATTCTCTAGAGATATGATAGTTTCAGAGATTCTCACAATGCTACAAAATCCTAGACAGATATATATTGGGAGTGGCAAATCATGATAATGAGATTGAAATTAAGATAGTTCTAAGATTGATACAGATTTGTACAACCTTGCAAATGGCTATTAAGTGATTACACAGTTCATTTTGCTGTTTCCAGAATTTGGTGGTTAAATGGATTTTCCTGGTGAAGAAGAAAGCAACTGATGAAATAAATTGTCCAGAGTGATTTTATAACATTGTTCAACAAAAGTTATGTCTGATGTAGCATTGGGAAAGCATTTATGAAATGAAATATATCATGTATATTTACAAACATCTCTTTTGTGTATAATGTCTGATTTGCAAATGATTTTAAAATAAGATTGACATATATCAAGCAATTATCTACTCGTTTCAAATGAAGATGATGATTAAAGAAGGTTATAGAATGAGTCTTTGGAGACAACACTTAAATTCCTATTGGGCTTATTACCGTATTTTTTTTTCATATAATATTGTGTCACCCCAGAATAACTTTCCATCTTTGCCAACAAGAATGATAAATAGGAGTTGATACAACATGGCATATAAGCTGTAAAATAAATAAACTTTATATTCCATATCATGAGAAAAGTGTCTACACACAGACCATCAGGGTCTCTTGGTTCATGCGCCATCATTTTTGTTGTTAGTAATTAAAGTACAGCAGTCGCGAATTTGAAGGTTCATTCTACACAGATTCTGCGTGCCAGCCAGATCCACCACCAATGTACGATAAAAGAGGATTCTCCAAATAGTAAATATCAATAGGGCTTTCTCCTTATCGGAACACCTCCCTCAAACATCATATCCATTAAAAGCTAGCACTGTGAAAGTTTTTCTGTAAAACCAGGGAAACAAACTGCCTTATCTTCGTAAAACTGCATTAGCTTGTCACCATAGCAACCATACTAACATTGCCCAATAACAGTTGCATAAGTGAAAAAAATTGACAGTGTTTCTGCAAATGTCAATATTGTATAAATTTTATTTGTACGCTATCTCTTGAACATAAAACACATTTCTTTCCTATGGGAAGATAGAGTTTGATTATTGATTGACGGTGAAATCGTGTTTAATACAGGAAATATTTACTCATGGAAAAAGACAAGATTAACATGTATTGTTCATTGAGGAAAAAGGAAGATTAATTTTTATTGGAATTTAGAAGCCATGATTAATAATTATTTTCATATCTAAGCCCTTGATTAATCATTATTGACCATACTATTTCACTGACTTTCAAATTTGCTGGTCTGAGATTAGTAGTCCGTTTCAGGATCCTAATCAATTACTTTTGCTTTGGATTGACAGTTTTAGACAGTTGTACTGAACTGATAGATTTTTCTGTAAAAGGCAGAATAACCCCTTCTCCTCACCTCACATCCCTTCTCCCCTCCAAGAATTTGTAAAAAGATATGATATCTTGCATGGTTCAATAATAAAATTTGTAAACTTCAGAAAACTTATTCCTTTTCATCAAAGAATGTAATATTGATGCAATCTTTTGGCTACATATGACTTAAAATTGATTTGTGGGTAATCTTGTCAGTTCTGTGAAGAAGGAAAAGAATTAGTAAAAATCCATCTGTCTGCTATTTTCATATGTATACAACTGAGGCCAACTATTTTTGGTATGATCCTGCCCTTGCATTGATCAGACTCATACCCCTATGTCCCAGCTCCTCCTCTCTTAACTCATTATTGTCTATCTCCACCCATCAACTTCCATCTGAATTGCTGTCTTTCTAAGTCTTCTTATATATTCATAATTCTTGTGCCTGAATGATATGTGAACAGCTGTGATAATGCACAATATACCAAATCGTTGTGCACACATCTTCAATACACATGCAATATACAGTATCATGCACACAATTGTGTGATATATACAGTATCATGCACACAATTGAGTGATATATACAGTATCATGCACACAATTGAGTGATAAGATCGCACATTTTGTGCTGTTAAGCAAAAATGGTTGACTTATATTACAGATTGAAAATTAAACAGAGAACTTGTGAAGTTATGACTAAATAGTGATCACAGGAATATTGAAATTGATTGGTATTGTAAAAGACTTTTTCACTTGGATAGTTTTCAAAATAAAGCTCAACACTTCGTTAATTAGTCTTTTTGAATAGTTTCACATTTCAGAGAGCAGCGAGTTGTGTACCTTGGGCAACACGATTACCTGTATATTGGTATATACATGACAGGTACGGGTCTGTACTGGCTAGGTTGTCCATGTAACAAACACAACACTTCAGATTTACCAGAGTATATATGTTTTGTTTACCAAATGATAGAAAAATGAGAATAATACAGAACTAATGAAAATGAAATTTCCTTTCTGACGTTATGAGATTTTAGATGATTTATTGCAGAGACAAAAAAGATTTGATGTTGATATAGATATATCTATATATCTTTATAAATGTATATAATGTATATATGATATATATATTATGAGCATCTGTACACTATGGAAAGTCACATGTGGCACTAAAAAAAATTCAACTATTTGTGGACACTTAATTTTATGGATAGATATAGCTTACTTAATCTACTTGTACTGATTTTAAGTCTGTGGATACATGACTTTTTGAATCAAGAGTATTCACAAAACTAACGAAAATATAATCACCACAAAAATTAATGATTCTGCACCAAGATTTTTTTTTAGTTTATCAGAAATTAGCCTCAAAATAATAGCCAAATTTATTTGGCACAATTGAAATAAATTACCACTAGTCAGATACATTTACAAATGTATAATTATTTTAGATTCAATCACAAATGAAGGTTGAAGTAAAGAACTGATTATATTTTTACACTTATGTATGAAAGAAAAAAATATTTCCTGACTTGATAATTGACAAATGCATTTTGTTCTTGTGTTATTAAAGATAAACAGAAATCAAAGAAGAATTTAAAATGTAATTTTCAGTTATCATGGTAACAGTTTTATTATAAGGAAATCAGGTCAGAAATTGGAGGAATCTCCCGATCACTACTGACCAATGAACCCTCTTGTGTCGTCCTAATGGCTATAGGAGTGATCACTTGCAAGGATATTATCTGTAGTTTCCAATGAGTGATGTTTGTATCTGACCCATCAGATGATTGTAGAACATTGTCGATAGTTCCAGCATAGGGAATATAATGGAGAGTAGAATGGGTGTTAGGTATGCTGGTATTTGGTCGCTGACATCCGTCGACAAAGAAGAACAATTCCGCTGGGGCCATATTGACTTTTCTCAGTATCATGTTATTTCAAGAGGAGAATGGGAGGGGAACAGAGGACTCTGAGGGGGCACTATATTGTTTAAAGTGTATTTTTACATCTTTATAGTGAAGGCAAATCGAATATTGGTTCTGTCAAAATTGAATAATATTGCCATTATTACTTATTGCCTAGAGTAAACTTTCATTAATTTGTTCAGTGAGACGTTCAAAGCTATTGGTGTGATTTTGTTATGGTCTACATCAAAGACTCTACCAAGCAGAAATTAGTTGTGATATCAAATTGTTTTCATTTTATGTATTGAGATCAGGTTTAATAGAATTTTGAGTTGTTTCTGGAATTTTACTGCTGTAACAGATTTTATCTGACATGACATGCATCCATTCTACAATATTTCTATTTCTTGGGTGTGAAAACATGTTGAAAACCTCAGTCATCCCTAAAGCTACAAAAGGGTTTCTCATCACTATAGTAACAAGTGATTTCTCATCACTGTAGTAACAAGTGATTTCTCATCACTATAGTAACAAGTGATTTCTCATCAATATATTAACAAATGATTTCTCATCACTATAGTAACAAGTGATTTCTCATCACTATAATAACAAATGATTTCTCATCACTATAGTAACAAGTGATTTCTCGTCACTATAGTAACAAATGTTTTCTCATCACTTTAGTAACAAGTGATTTCTCGTCACTATAGTAACAAATGTTTTCTCATCACTATAGTAACAAAGGATTTCTCATCACTATAGTAACAAATGATTTCTCACCACTATAGTAACAAATGATTTCTCATCACTTTAGTAACAAGTGATTTCTCATCACAGTAGTAACAGATGATGTCTCATCACTATAGCAACAAATGATTTCTCATCACTCTTAGTAACAAATGATTTCTCACCACTTTAGTAACAAATGATTTCTCATTACTATAGTAACAATTGTAGTAGTGGTGGGGCCAGTTGTAAATGACAGGTGTATGTGGCAGGCCCAGTAGAAACTGACAATACTGGTGTGTGTGTGGCAGGCCCAGTAGAAACTGACAATACTGGTGTGTGTGTGGTAGGCCCAGAAGTAACCAACATTACCTGTGTGTATGGCAGACCATTAGCAACTGACATAACTGGAATATGTCTCTCAGGCCTAGCAGTCACTGATATTTATGGTGTGTGTATGGCAGGCTCTAGAAACTGACATTACTGGTGCATGTGGCAGGCCCAGTAGAAACTGACAATACTGGTGTGTGTGTGTGTGTGTGTGTGTGGTAGGCCCAGTAGTAACTGACATTACTGGTGTGTGTGTGGCAGGCCCAGTAGTAACTGACATTACTTGTGTGTGTGTGGTAGGCCATGTAGAAACTGATAATACTGGTGTGTGTGTGTGGCAGGCCCAGTAGAAACTGACAATACTGGTGTGTGTGTGGTAGGCTCAGTAGTAACTGACACTACTGATATGTGTGTGGCGGGCCCACTAGTAACTGACAATACTGGTGTGTGTGTGGTAGGCCCAGTAGTAACTGACATAATTGGAATATGTCTCTCAGGCCTAGCAGTCACTGATATTTATGGTGTGTGTATGGCAGGCTCTAGAAACTGACATTACTGGTGCATGTGGCAGGCTCAGTAGAAACTGACAATACTGGTTTGTGTGTGTGTGTGTGTGGCAGGCCCAGTAGTAACTGACATTACTGGTGTGTGTGTGGCAGGCCCAGTAGTAACTGACATTACTTGTGTGTGTGTGGCAGGCCCAGTAGTAACTGACAATACTGGTGTGTGTGTGGCAGGCCATGTAGAAACTGACAATACTGGTGTGTGTGTGGTAGGCCCAGTAGTAACTGACATAACTGGAATATGTCTCTCAGGCCTAGCAGTCACTGATATTTATGGTGTGTGTATGGCAGGCTCTAGAAACTGACATTACTGGTGCATGTGGCAGGCTCAGTAGAAACTGACAATACTGGTTTGTGTGTGTGTGTGTATGGCAGGCTCTAGAAACTGACATTACTGGTGCATGTGGCAGGCTCAGTAGAAACTGACATTACTTGTGTGTGTGTGGCAGGCCCAGTAGTAACTGACATTACTTGTGTGTGTGTGGCAGGCCCAGTAGTAACTGACAATACTGGTGTGTGTGTGGCAGGCCATGTAGAAACTGACAATACTGGTGTGTGTGTGGTAGGCCCAGTAGTAACTGACATAACTGGAATATGTCTCTCAGGCCTAGCAGTCACTGATATTTATGGTGTGTGTATGGCAGGCTCTAGAAACTGACATTACTGGTGCATGTGGCAGGCTCAGTAGAAACTGACAATACTGGTGTGTGTGTGTGTGTGGCAGGCCCAGTAATAACTGACATTACTGGTGTGTGTGTGGCAGGCCCAGTATTAACTGACATTACTTGTGTGTGTGTGGCAGGCCCAGTAGTAACTGACAATACTGGTGTGTGTGTGGCAGGCCATGTAGAAACTGACAATACTGGTGTGTGTGTGGTAGGCTCAGTAGTAACTGACACTACTGATATGTGTGTGGTGGGCCCACTAGTAACTGACAATACTGGTATGTGTGTGGCAGGCCCAGTAGTAATTGACACTACTGATATGTGTGTGGCGGGCCCAGTAGTAACTGACATTAATTTTGTGTGTGTGTGACTGGCCCAGTAGTAAATGACATAACTGGTTGGTGTGTTGCTGACCCCGTAGTAACTGACATTATTGGTGTGTGTGTGTGGCAGGCCCAGTAGTAACTGACATTACTGGTTTGTGTGTGTGGCCGGCCCAGTAGTAACTGACACTGCTGATATGTGTGGGGCAGGTCCAGTTAAGGAACTGACATTATTGGTGTGTGTGTAGGGCTGGCCCAGTAGTAGGTGACATTACTGGTGTGTGTGTGTGGCTGGCCCAGTAGTAACTGACATTACTGGTGTGTGTGTGTGGCAGGCCCAGTAGTAACTGACAATACTGGTGTGTGTGTGTGTGTGGCTGACCCGGTAGTAACTGACATTATTGGTGTGTGTGTGTGGCAGGCCCAGTAGTAACTGACATTACTGGTGTGTGTGTGGCAGGCCCAGTAGTAACTGACATTACTGGTGTGTGTGTGGCAGGCCCAGTAGTAACTGACAATACTTGTGTGTGTGTGGCAGGCCCAGTAGTAACTGACATTACTGGTGTGTGTGTGTGTGTGTGTGTGTGTGTGTGTGTGTGTGTGTGTGTGTGAGGCTGACCCGGTAGTAACTGACATTATTGGTGTGTGTGAAGGGCTGGCCCAGTAGTAACTGACAATACTGGTGTGTGTGTGTGTGTGTGTGGCTGACCCGGTAGTAACTGACATTATTCGTGTGTGTGTAGGGCTGGCCCAGTAGTAACTGACATTACTGGTGTGTGTGTGTGTGTGTATGTGTGTGTGTGTGTGTGTGTGTGTGTGTGTGTGTGAGGCTGACCCGGTAGTAACTGACATTATTGGTGTGTGTGTAGGGCTGGCCCAGTAGTAGGTGACATTACTGGTGTGTGTGTGTGGCTGGCCCAGTAGTAACTGACATTACTGGTGTGTGTGTGTGGCAGGCCCAGTAGTAACTGACAATACTGGTGTGTGTGTGTGTGTGGCTGACCCGGTAGTAACTGACATTATTGGTGTGTGTGTAGGGCTGGCCCAGTAGTAACTGACAATACTGGTGAGTGTGTGTGTGTGTGTGTGTGTGTGTGTGTGTGTGTGTGTGTGTGGCTGACCCGGTAGTAACTGACATTACTGGTGAGTGTGTGTGGCAGGCCCGGTAGTAAGTGACATTACTGGTGTGTATGTGTGTGTGTGTGTGTGTGTGTGTGTGGCTGACCCGGTAGTAACCGACATTATTGGTGTGTGTGTGGCAGGCCCAGTAGTAACTGACATTACTGGTGAGTGTGTGTGACAGGCCCAGTAGTAACTGACAATACTGGTGAGTGTGTGTGTGTGTGTGTGTGACAGGCCCAGTAGTAACTGACATTACTGGTGAGTGTGTGACAGGCCCAGTAGTAACTGACATTACTGGTGAGTGTGTGTGACAGGCCCGGTAGTAAGTGACATTACTGGTGAGTGTGTGTGACAGGCCCAGTAGTAACTGACAATACTGGTGTGTGTGTGTGTGGCTGACCCGGTAGTAACTGACATTATTTGTGTGTGTGTAGGGCTGGCCCAGTAGTAACTGACATTACTGGTGAGTGTGTGTGGCAGGCCCAGTAGTAGACAAGGGAGTCTGTTTTGTTTTGTAAAGCCCTCTCTCTCTCTTCCCCCACCTCCTCAGAAAAACCCAGTACAATTACTGGTTGTATTAATGATAAGGGAGACCTGCTCCTCTGCTTGGAAGAATGAAAAACTATATGATGATAGCACACACTCCTACTTCTCTGATAGCAGTAACAAATATACATTGAAGCTTAGTGTTCTTGGTTCTATGATCTATTTATCTTACACGCATGTACATTGCTGGAATAAATAACATTCTATATGAATATTTACAAAACATATTTTTGTCTGTTGTGAATTAAGTTGTGATTTTGCCTTTTATGCCCTTTCCCTGTGCTGAACTGCATACAATTTCTCATTTTCAAAGATTTTTATTTTCCTTGCTCAAAGGATATTTCAGATTTTTTTATTGAAATCGATCATCATCTGTAGGGCAGGCAAGATATAATGTAATGATATATTATAAGTGTGGACCTATTCCTGTAAACAAAGGGCCAATAACATGCTGGGAATGTCTTTCTTCTTAAAAACTGAAATTAAGAAGGATCTGATATAAATTGTATAGTTTACATCAAAATCCTGGTTTACTTAGTATATAGAATCCAATAGAAAGACTACTATTGTACAGAGAGGCTTGTCCATTACTGATGACCATAACAAAAATATGTCATTGTTTAAACTGATTAGTACCTATTTAGACCAGTACACAATTATTGACCCATCCATATATGATTAAAAGTTTTCATTTTTATGAATTTTAGTATGAATCTCTAAAATTCCTCACCTTTTAAAGAAATAACAATATTATTGTGAATAGCAATGATTTAAGTGAAAGCTGATATATCTAAGTGGGCCATACAGGTCCAATAGGCCTCATGTTTCAAACATTATGGCAAAAATTGCTTGTGGATACTTTTTTCACATTTTAAACCTATTACGTCATTTTTTAAGTCCTGTCTCACATCTTAGTATTGTGGTTTGTCTATTTTATAATACAATAATGTATAGCTGAAAACTGACAAAATAAAACTACTAGCTTTAATAACAGAGACTCAGATCTGTCAAATGTTTGTATACACAATTAGCATAATTATAGTTGTAGTTGAAACATTTAGGTCAGTAATAGATATGATGATCACAATGATAAAATGATCAACGAGATATTGATCACTCTGACGCAGAAACTGTCTTCCTATTTTCTTCCCCAGCAATTTTGCCCACTAAAACCAAAGAAAAAACCACTTTGCATATACCTTTAGTAGATAAATTAATTCTGTGGTTTGTGTGTGTTTAATGTATTCTATAGAAATTGTCAGTGAAGTTTCAACATGGTTATCAAGCTGGAAATCCAATCGTAAATATGTGTTAAGTGCTCATCTTAGTATAAATCGAAGTTGAAACATCTGCAGGAAATCTCTGTTATCAGATATTGTTCTTGAATTGGAGTTTTCAATTAATAATCATCAGATATGTGTGATTTTTCCAATATATTTGGTGATACAGGAAGTTAGGTCAGACAGATGAAGAAATGCTTGACATTGTTGCTGCTTGTAGTCTTGATGTAACTGAGGAGAAAAATAACTCTGATGCTTTCTAAATACAGACCAACATAACAGTTTCTGTGAAGAAAAAAAATCTACAACTGTACCTTGTAATAAACGTCTCCAGTCTTTCTACATGGAATCAAAACGGGAAGGAAATCATCTTCATGTGGAGGAACAATGTTGTGGGTACCACCTGAAGCTGAAGAGGAAGGAATAATAGACTATAGGGGCGAGATTTCATACCTTATAGAATGTATGGAAAGTTAGAGAAATTTGTGGCATGCTGTTAGTTGGGGGGGTTAGCGAAGCTATGCACATGCCTAATGTGAAATATGGTACAATGATTAGTGAAGTACACCATTAGGTTATTACCACAGTGTAACTTCTACTTGTAAGCTTGTAAATGTTTCATACTGTAAATGATAGATTGGTTTTGAAAGCTTTTTTTTTATTCTTTTATCTTGAAGAAGATTTTATTGGATAAGTAATTTTTAGGACATATGATTTACTGATTTTCATGCATTTCATTTTTTTTTGTAGAATGTTATTATATAATAGTCCTGTTGATGTATTGTTAAAATAACTAATTGGAAATGTTAAAGTACCATGTTTGATATAAGCATAAAAAATTTAATCTAGAGTTAGAGGTTTAAAATGAAGATATGATAAAAAAATTGTGATGAGGAATTGCCCCATATTGTGATCGGAAATGTGACTTTCAGGAATGAACTGCCATATATTCTATAATTCTGTATGTGAAGATAATTTCGATTCAACATCTGGATGTAAATTTTGTGTTGGGATGAAGTACAGAAAACATCACTGTGGAATTTTCATCGTTTTCCAGTGTCCCTTTTGGAAAATTTAGATTCCAAACAAGGTTGATGTGCAAGAAATTATAGACAACTTTTGAATATTTTTGGATATTTCGTTATGGAGTCAAATCAGCGTGGGATTATGAGTGACCAACAATGGTTACAACACTTGTACAACCAGGCCACATCTGTCGACCTAAATGTCGATGAAATAGATGACACCGAAGAGTAGGTATCAGTCCGTAACAATTAACTTGTATGATTTTGAATGTTAATTTTTTGTTTTAATAAAATGATAGAGGTGCTTACATTTTAAGGGGTTTGAAAATTCTTCAGGTTTTAAAAATCAAGTCAAGATGTTAAACAGACAATGCATGGCAAGATCAGAAAATACGCCAAAAGTGACACAATATACATAGCTTTCTGTTATTCTAAATTCAGTGTCGTCTATACTTTTGTCACTGTTAAGAAATAAGTATGTTTCATTTAAAATCTTGTCACTTTCATTTGACATATTAAAGTGATATTGTAGTGATTTTTTGATAAATTACATTTAAAATTATAAGCAAATGTGACAGGCAAGGACAAATTTTTGTATCATTGTTTTGTCACAGAGTCTTTCACATACTATTAGATAAATGACACTTAAAAATCATGATTTTTACCTGTACTGGTAGATTTGTCCTTTGAAGTACTATGATTTGTCTTGTACATCGTAATTGTAATATCTTTTATAGATTTTGGTTCTAGCTGTTTAAAAATAAGTATCTTATGAAATCTTCAAATACCAGGTATTTAAGGTTTTTAGGTTAAAGAGAGAAAATACATGTCAAAACTCTAGTCAGTAAAATGATGCCAGTCTTTGTTAATGAAAAGAAGTTGTGCTACAGGAAAGATGTATTTTACCTCTTCTGGGGATAGAACCTGTGATCTGGACTTAATTACTGGTCCTTTGTTCTATCAATTCAGCTAAAGAGAAATTTCCTCTTTGCTGATATAGAAAGTGACTGTATCGGTATGTACTATCAAAACCACTCAGCGTTGTAATTGACTAAGGTGATTGGCTAAAGTTCCTTCTATGTTTTTTAAGCTGAATCTTCCATTAGAAAGAAAAATGTTATTCTGTAGTAATTAATTGTTGTTAATTATGTGGACTTGAGTAAGTCTAGTGTCAAAACCCTGTGCCTACATAGATATATTCATTACTGATGCAGATCATTGTGACTGGCTCACATTCCACTATAATGTAGAGTTATAGGTTCACTGAGGAGTCAAGGACAAGTAAAATCTTATATATGTTACTTTTCACAAGTTAGATGGGGACTCTGAACCTGGGCTAATGAGGAGTTTGGAAATGGAAAGACACATAATGTAGACACTGTTGACTACAGAAAACCTGATAAAGGCAGATTTTGGCACACATGTAATTTGTTATCATCATTTCTACATATGGTGTATTTGAAAATGACCCTTGTTGAAGATCATCAATTCAGGAGTTAAAACTTTCAATGTAAATAGTTTAAGGGGCATATTGAGAATTCTGTGGAATCTCAAGGAAGAAAGATCAGAATCCTTCTATCTTAGACACCTTTGTAGTATTATTCCTCATTTTATTTTATATTGATGAAAGTTCTGAAGTAATTGGTCTTGGATTGTCAATATTTAATGTTCTCACAGTTATAGGGATCAATCTCTGTGGTAATGAAATAAACAGGAAAACATGCAACATACAAAACTGAAACCAAGGTGTGAGACTGAAGTGAAGAAGTATCATACTTTTAATGTAAAAGAAAAAGATTGTTTTCATGTTTGATGTCATAAGATGTACTGAGAGGGGTGTGACCATGAATCTCAAAGACCAGATTACATGGTTTAGTTGTTGTTGAAGGAATGCTGTTTTACGTCCTCTGTCTTTTAGTAAGGATATCTTTAAACAATGCTAAGACTGTGTAACAGAATCCAAAACAATCATTTGAATATCTGAAACATTTACTGGATAACTAGGAAATTGTGAGTATTTGCAACACATTCGAAACTAAATCTAAGATGATTTGAGTTAAAGTTGCATACAACTGTGTGTTTCGATCGGGGCCAACAAGAGAGTGATTAATATAAGCTTTAAGCTTGTTTCACAATGGTTGAAAATACAAAATATATATATATATATATATATATATATATATATATATATATATATACTACCAGTTATACATTTACTTTTTGTAGGAATTATTTCCCTTTGTGTAATTTTATCTGATAACTATTCCCCTTACTTCAGAATTTCAAGTTTATATATTGATCGTTATTATTTTGTTCATACATCACACTATCTGTATATGTGCATCCACACGTACCAAGCATTAATGCACAAGATATTTCATGAAATCTATTTAAATTTCTTACACAGTATTGGAACATCAAGTTCTACACTTGAATAGGTTTTAAAGGTCATTGGCTAAGATTTAAGGATCAGCATTCACACTATAGTCTTGGCTTAGATTTAAGGATCAGCATTCACACTATAGTCTTGGAATATAAAATTCTAAATAGTCACAATTTAGAGGTCATTACTCGTTGAGCATAATGGATCAAAGGTCAAACCTAAACAGTTTGAAAATAAAAAGCATGTGTTCAAGACATCTAATGAAGTCTATAACATACTTGTTCATATTCACACATACAGCTTTGGAATATCAATTTGTAAAATTGATTGGATTTGGTGCTATTTGGTCAATGTTAAAGGGTCAAAGGTCATCATTTATCAATTTGGAAATGAAAAGCATGTGTAAAGATATTTCATGAACGCTTCAATAGTAAATATTTGTAAGGTCATGGTCAATGGGTAAATGTCACTCCAGATATCATGACTGCTATATATCCTGATGTGGGATTGGGTTTGGGTTATAACTAACATGAGCCCAGCTAACTCATGCTGGTTATAACTAACATGAGCCCAGCTAACTCATGCTGACTGCTTATACAAGAAACAAATCTTCAGTGCCATATCAATGTATTCATATATTCAACAAGTGTTTTTTGCTTTACATTTTTTCATTCTTGATAATAATGAAAATGCTTCGATAATCAGGTTAAATCTTCATTGAAAACAGAAAATGCTAAGGTGTAGTAGTCATAGAGTCAGTTTTTATCAGATATTAGATATGAATGTCATCCTTGGAAAGAGATTTGAGGATAAAGAGGAGTGCAGTAAGGAGTAGTATGGTAATTTTGGAAAATGTTGAAGATGGAATTGAACTTAGATCGTTTTACAAATCCAATTTTTTTCTCTTGACAGTTTAAGGGTGTGCAATAACTTAACTGATTTTTACTGTAAATATACCTTAACATTATATGCATGGAAAGTAAATATTACGTAAATGTAAACCTGGTGAGTTCTTTGAAATAGAAGTAGAGGATGATGACCAGTCTTGACCATAACTGCCATACAGTAAATAGTGCAGATTCCAGGCAGCTGTAGTTGGCCCGTTGTCTGTCATCTTCTATATTATCTAACACCTCATCATCTTGTTAGCCTGGACTGTGATTCTCTCTGGTCTCTTCTCATTGTCAGGGATCTGTACCATCAGACAGACTCTGACGTAATGGCTGTCAAACAGTGATAGACATATGTGCGTCATGCTGTCACTGCAAGGCTGGTACCTGAGTTGCATGCTTTCTCACAGTTAGTACAAAATCTAAATTGTCAAGTTGCCATATCTTTTTCCAGATGTTTCTCTGAGAAAAGTGAAAATATTTCCTGTTTGTATCCTCATTTCCTTGCTGTTTACTAGTTTTGGGTCACAGCCAATAAACAATTTTTATTTATCTTGTTATCTGTTGAAAATGTGTCGAGTGAAATGTTTCTTTGTTGCACAAGTTTTCAATTAGGAGATTTTATTTATCCGACTTGGTTTTAACTATATTTGTCTAGGTGTGGGCTCAAAGCACCTGGGCAGTGCGACTTGCTAAATACATGGTGCTGAAATAAAGTATTTAGTTTAAATAAATGACTGTTACATCTGAAGGTTCTACTCCAAACTTGCCAGAGTATATCTCTAAACTATTTTATGCTATTTCTGTTTGGTGGAAATAATTTCCTTCCCTCTGCCCCCTCCCTCCCCCACCAACCACTACTTGACAAGGGTACAATGAGGATAATTATCAAATTTATGAAATGTGAATTATCTGAAAGGCAGAAGTATTCGAGCTCAATCATTTCCATTTCTTGTTAGTCCTATTGATCAAAATTAGTGTGAAATAATTTGGAAGATTTGAAGATAATTTGATATAAAAAAAATAATTACCTTGGCAGTTGATTTGCTGAGACTTCATTTTCTGGTAACCACCAAACTATGTTACAGAGGTCTGAAATGAAGTTTTATTGTGAAATATCATTGGAATTTCAACGCTTGTTAAAACTGAACTTTAGAGGTTTTCCTTATTTTCTTTGTCGATGTTAGACAGTATACTGCCTCCTCTTTTTTGAATTGATTTTCTCTCCAGTGTAGTTCTCAGCATCATATATGCTCAATAATGATATATCCTACCTTGTAATGGTGCCAGTTCGCTGACAGAATGAGACTTCAAATCAAATTCCAAACTTCTTGGAGATACTTGATCTTTATAAATCTCTATGTACTTTTTCAACAGTCTCAAAGTTCATATTTTGCACTTGCTTCATCAAGTTTTATATTGAATGGAGATGAATGTTGTCTGGTTCTTGCAAATATCGCCAGGATTTTGAAAATCCATAAAGAAATGTTTGAGTTTATAATTTACAATGTTTTTCAGGGTTGCTGATAATGATCTGTTTTTGCTAATAACAATAACACCAAAAAGCAATAGATTTAATATTTTGTATGTCATTCATGATGCTATGAGAGACTTGTCATTCACTGCTATTAAATTACTTAAATTCTTTTGAATTGCTGTTAAAAGAGTTCAATAAGAAAAAAATCAAAAGTTTGGTTTAACATGTTTTAAAAAGTTTTTTCTCTGCTAGTACAAGTATTTAGTTTGGGAATCTGTCCTTTCATATCAATTATGTGATTTTATTTTATCGTCAATATTTTATAACGTCTTGTCTTAATAGAACTGATAAGAGTACAGGGATCCTGATTTTCCTTCCTGTCTGGAGGTTTCTGAAATAGATGATAAAAGAAATAATAAAACAATAATAGAATTCCAGTATTTTGACTGTGTGTCGATGAATTTAGATATTAACTCAATTTTACAAAATTTTGGTGATGGTTTAGAATTGAGGTGAAAAATGGGACTCTTGCATACAAAATTTGAAAAATAGGAGCTGTGTATTATTTTATAATTAATCTCATTTAAGGTGTAAAAATATCAGTCAGTTTTGACATTATTTGACACATAACCAGTGTCATGTGATCATATTTGTATAATGCCTGCATGTTACATGGCAGTGGTCTATTAAAAAAACATGGGGTTACTTCCCTTTATCCAGAATTTGTTGGTCATGTGTTTTAAATGATGCCACTTGAGGGGATGTGAAGTGGCCTTGAAGAGAATTTATACTCCAAAGATACACACACTGAACATAACAATATGTGTATAGGTTTTTCTCTACATTTGTATGAGGTATCAGGTTCCACAGAGTATTAGAAGCCTTTCTCGTATGAGTTCTTAATGGTTTGTCCAGGTTTTTTGAAGCATAGCCAAGTCAAAGGCAGGAATTTGCTGTAAAAGCATGCAAAATATGAAGATTCTGGCACATGTGATATATCTATCTTACATAAAGTATATTTATGCAAATTGTATACTTGCACATGTTGATAATTTACATAAATTTTGTTATCATTTGTTTTCTTTTCCATTTTTTTCTTTTGCATAAAACCTCAGCATAAATGAATAATAATATTTGCAGTGCTTGTTGATCATGAACATTGATATTCACTACACTCAAAAGGCCTGTGGTATCAGTTTACTTGATATTCCTACCTGTATTTCCAGTATAAGGTGATGGTTATGTAACTGTTTTATTTGATATGATTTTTTTTATTTATTTTCTTTTACAAGCTGATAACACTTTATCACTCATGCATTGAAATGATATATAACCAAGACATTCATGCATTGTTAGCTTAATATAAATTGCTACATCTTACAGTATATGCTATATCACATACACTTAGGTTTAAAATCTTTTTGATTATTGTTAGTCTTGTTAATGTATTTATCTCAATTTTGATTGGCACTATCTCTTTATTTTGCTTGGCAGTAGTAAGGAAATCTTTCCCCATTTCCAACATGAGACAATCAGAGTCACAGCATCTGACATAAGTAATATCTTTATATATTACACCTTTCATATCTTTTCTCATTATGTTCACTTTTTTCATCCCAGGGCTAAATGTGAATTGTTTTTTCAGTTCATCATAAAAAGTCTTGTCAAGAAAGAATACATTTCACATCAGACAGATATCATTAAGCTATGAAAGGATACTTCTGATTATAAGTAATAGTGTGGTGTGATTCTGGTTCATGTGGATTAAAGGGGAGACAACTCAATGACAACCCCCTGTCCCCTTTAGTAAAATGGGGAATGGTGAGGAGTATTGAACATCTATGTATATTTATTTGCCTGTGGTTCAGCACTTAGGTAAGTGATCTGCTGATGTCTCGATAGTAGGTAGCTTGTGTTTATTAGTACATGGTATCCTTTAATCCCTAAGAGATTTAGTTCATATCTGCACTGTAACATCACATCTTCAAGTTCTACTACTGATTTTGGTAATTATGGATCATGGTTAAAGCAGTGAAAGGAAGTGATTGGATGATGATAGCTTATCATCAATTATCTAATCATTTAACCCATATGTGATTAACAGTTGTAATCATTGACTCCAATAGATAAACTTCCCAATAGATTTTGTTCATGTTTATACTGTAAAAGGTACCACGCCATCAAGTTCATTGTCGTGGTTATTGATCAAGATTAAAGGTCAAAAGTCACAATTGACCCTATTGTTTTTTAGCATTGGCAGTTGATTAAATAGAAAAAAATAAGGGAATCCGGTTTTCTGACACCCAAGCACCTCTATGTTATGTTATGTTTCTATCTCTCATTTTTTATTTTTATTGTTTTATTTTCCACAAAATGTTAACTTGACAAAACGAAGTACACCATGTGAACTTTTCACAAAAATGTGACTATAGAGATAAAAACTAACAGCTTATATAATGGTGAGACAAAAATTGTCTTGAATTGCTGTAAGAGCATTCACTGCTGTATGAATGACAAATCATCAGGGACATTGTCACACAGATGCAGGTGGGCTTGTTTGCATCTCTGTATGCTGTAGAGAGACATATACCAGTATACAGGATGGTGTCGTGTAGCCAATGATGAATGTGCTTAAGGGATCAAGAAGTGCACTTTCTTCCCAGCAGGTTTAAAGTGTGATTACTCCTAAACGCACACACAGCATGCATGTTCTCGCACATGACAGCTCACAAATATCACAAGTATATATCAATTAGTAGCTTCCAAGTCTCTGTATCACCTCCAATATGTCTGTGTCCGCAGATTTGCTTGTTTGATATAGACGACTGATTGGTACATGTTTGCAATGAAGGATCACTGGGCCGAGTATTGAAAATGAAAGGTGTGTTTTATACTATTAAGGTTTAAATCAATCCAGCCATGGACTCTTTCCATCAGGTCCACACGAAGCTCAGGGTGGTATGATGACGGAGGTAATGTGTCGTTGTAATGGCTGAGGCAACACGCTTCAACTTCCATGGGAGACCTAACAGTACGGTTGTAGCCAAATGCCAAAGTGTCTGTGGAATTTTGGACAGCAAATCGTACACACAATTCGTGACATGTAGCTGCTACCTGGTCCACAAACCTGGAGAATCCATCAGTGCTAGCGTTGTATAGAGCCCAACAACTGGTTACAACAGAACAAACCACGCTTTCCTTACTGTCAGTAAGTCTTGGGATCCAGAGAGTGTGTTCTGTGATATAAATCACAATTTGGAACAAATGAAGGAAGGAGTAAGATCCTATACTGTGGAGATATACAACTGTGTCTCGGCAGGAGAGAGAGAAGAGGGGAAATATACCCAGCAGGAGTGTTAACAGTGAGGTCCTCCAAGGTACAACTGTCATGGCGTGACATGGGATTATATGTGGCCTTGATAACCACTGTGATTATATGGAGACTTCCTCACAGCCAAATCCATGTTTTCTTAATGGCTGCTGCAGCTGTCTATAAGAAGTTTAAAAAACTTGGTGTTCATATACCACGCCGGCGAAAGAAACTCCCGGGAAGCCTCGGGGGGTGTCACAGGTAATCTGTTATCACAGCCAATGATAACAATGCATGCATGTTGAGTCGTGTGCACCTACAGTTAATAGGTCTGCAGGCATTCTTTCATTCATTACCAGCATCCTTAGTTTACCTGCCAGCATGTGTGTTGGGAGGGGAATTTGGGGCCAAGGAATAATGAATTAAGGTACCCTGATGCTATATAGATAGGTAGGCATATATTGTTATTTGTAGACATGGAAGTGAAACAATAGTGATTTATAAAGGACTGTTACACAGTTCTACAGGCAAAGACGTGTTTTGTTTACAAGTGATGCTGGTACAGCTGTCAATATACACACCTATTATACACCTACACCTGCGCACATCTGCTCACGACTATATCAATTCATTGTTCTTTAATAGAAGTCAGGATACTGTTATATAAATATCACAGAATACCACATGTATGATATTTTAAAAGTATTCATTAAAAGTTGTAATATTAAGGTTAACAAATCTAACAGGATACCTGAGGAAGTGAAAGATCCTGGCATACCAGGAAGGACACAACCTTGGTGTACCAAGTAGAAAATGACCTTGACATACCAGGCAGGACACAACCTTGGTATACCAAGTAGAAAATGACCTTGACATACCAGGAAGGACACAACCTTGGTATACCAAGTAGAAAATGACCTTGACAGACCAGGCAGGACACAACCTTGGTGTATCAAGTAGAAAATGACCTTGACATACCAGGCAGGACACAACCTTGGTATACCAAGTAGAAAATGACCTTGACATACCAGGCAGGACACAACCTTGGTGTACCAAGTAGAAAATGACCTTGACATACCAGGAAGGACACAACCTTGGTGTACCAAGTAGAAAATGACCTTGGTATGCCAGGCAGGACACAACCTTGATGTACCAAGATGAAAATGACCTTGACATACCAGAAAGGACACAACCTTGTTGTACCAAGTAGAAAATGACCTTGAGATACCAGGCAGGACACAACCTTGTGGTACCAAATAGAAAATGACCTTGACATACCAGGCAGGACACATCCTTGATGTACCAAGTAGAAAATGACCTTGGTATACCAGGAAGGACACAACCTTGGTGTACCAATAGAAAATGACCTTGACATACCAGACAGGACACAACCTTGATGTACCAAGTAGAAAATGACCTTGACATACCAGGCAGGACACAACCGTGGTGTACCCAGTAGAAAATGACCTTGGTATACCAGGAAGGACACAACCTTGGTGTACCAATAGAAAATGACCTTGACATACCAGACAGGACACAACCTTGATGTACCAAGTAGAAAATGACCTTGACATACCAGGAAGGACACCACCTTTGTGTACCAAGTAGAAAATGACCTTGACAGACCAGGAAGGACACAACCTTGGTGTACCAAGTAGAAAATGACCTTGACATACCAGACAGGACACAACCTTGTGGTACCAAGTAGAAAATGACCTTGACATACCAGGAAGGACACAACCTTGTGGTACCAAATAGAAAATGACCTTGGTATACCAGGCAGAACACAACCTTGATGTACCAAGTAGAAAATGACCTTGACATACCAGGCAGGACACAACCTTGGTGTACCAAGTAGAAAATGACCTTGGTATGCCAGGCAGGACACAACCTTGATGTACCAAGATGAAAATGACCTTGACATACCAGAAAGGACACAACCTTGGTGTACCAAGTAGAAAATGACCTTGAGATACCAGGCAGGACACAACCTTGTGGTATCAAATAGAAAATGACCTTGACATACCAGGCAGGACACAACCTTGGTGTACCAAGTCGAAAATGACCTTGGTATGCCAGACAGGACACAACCTTGATGTACCAAGATGAAAATGACCTTGACATACCAGAAAGGACACAACCTTGACATACCAGACAGGACACAACCTTTATGTACCAAGTAGAAAATGACCTTGGTATACCAGGAAGGACACAACCTTGATGTACCAAGTAGAAAATGACCTTGACATACCAGGAAGGACACAACCTTGGTGTACCAAGTAGAAAATGACCTTGACATACCAGGAAGGACACAACCTTGATGTACCAAGTAGAAAAATGACCTTGACTTACCAGGAAGGACACAACCTTGGTGTACCAAGTAGAAAATGACCTTGACATACCAGGAAGGACACAACCTTGATGTACCAAGTAGAAAATGACCTTGACATACCAGAAAGGACACAACCTTGATGTACCAAGTAGAAAATGACCTTGACATACCAGAAAGGACACAACCTTGTTGTACCAAGTAGAAAAATGACCTTGACTTACCAGGAAGGACACAACCTTGGTGTACCAAGTAGAAAATGACCTTGAAATACCAGGAAGGACACAACCTTGATGTACCAAGTAGAAAATGACCTTGAGATACCAGGCAGGACACAACCTTGATGTACCAAGTAGAAAATGACCTTGACATACCAGGAAGGACACAACCTTGGTGTACCAAGTAGAAAATGACCTTGACATACCAGGAAGGACACAACCTTGATGTACCAAGTAGAAAAATGACCTTGACTTACCAGGAAGGACACAACCTTGGTGTACCAAGTAGAAAATGACCTTGAAATACCAGGAAGGACACAACCTTGATGTACCAAGTAGAAAATGACCTTGACAGACCAGGAAGGACACAACCTTGGTGTACCAAGTAGAAAATGACCTTGACAGACCAGGAAGGACACCACCTTTGTGTACCAAGTAGAAAATGACCTTGAAATACCAGACAGGACACATCCTTGATGTACCAAGTAGAAAATGACCTTGACATACCAGGAAGGACACAACCTTAGTGTACCAAGTAGAAAATGACCTTAGTATACCAGGTAGGACACCACTTTGTTGTACCAAGTAGAAAATGACCTTGACATACCAGGCAGGACACAACCTTGATGTACCAAGTAGAAAATGACCTTGACATTCAAGGCAGGACACAACCTTGATGTACCAAGTAGTAAATGACCTTGGAATACCAGGAAGGACACAACCTTGGTGTACCAAGCAGAAAATTACCTTGGTATGCCAGGCAGGACACAACCTTGATGTACCAAGATGAAAATGACCTTGACATACCAGGAAGAACACAACCTTGTTGTACCAAGTAGAAAATGACCTTGACATACCAGGAAGGACACAACCTTGATGTACCAAGATGAAAATGACCTTAGTATACCTGGGAAGACATGACCTTGATATACTAGGCAGCACATGATCTTGGTATGCCAGGTAGAATATGATATTGGAATGCCAGATAGGGCAAGACCTAAGTACACTGGCTAGGACTTTATATTGATATACTAAGGAGAATATGACTTCAGTATACCAGGTAAAACAAGACCTTTGTATACCAAATAGGACATGACCTTGTTTTGTCAGGTAGAGCACGACCCTGGTATATCAGGCAGGACATGACCTTGATATGCAAAATAGAACATGACCACATGGTATACAAGCTTAAACATGTGTTTGGTATACCAAGTAGAACATGACCTTAGTATACTAAAAAGGACATGACCTTGAGGTAGATTATGCCCATGGTATACAAGGAAGAATATGAGACATGACCTTTGGTATATCAAGTAAAACATGGCCTTGGTAAGCCAATAAAACATAATTTTGGTATACCAGGTAGGACATAACCTTGCTATACCAAGGAGGACAGACTTTAGTATTAGTAAATGACTTTGGTGTACAAGGTAGAATGTGATATTGATATACTAGGTAGTGCATGACCTTGATATTCCAACATGAACTTAATAAACCAGACAGAAGATGAACTTTTATACTGGGTGAAATGTGACCTTGGTGTTCTCTGAAGTTATTTTGACCATAACTTTGTGTTTGCTTTATGTACAAACAAGGGAATGTTATGATATATTCTAATATAATATATTTAAATGAGGTACCATGAACCAACTGCCAAGGTCATAAATCTCAAGTGGTTTAAGAAGTTTAAATACCATCATGAGCTAGTTTGAGGTAATGATACTGATTTAGTTTGTATCATAAATCTTGCCCCATATTCAAGGCCATCTAATGTATAGTTATAGCTACAAATCATATCAGAATTTCAGTTCAGACATAAGGAGATATGATATATATGTTTGAAGCATGGAGAAGTTGTGGAATTACTGTCTTCATTAAACTTTTAGTGTTCTGCGATATCAAAGTCTTAATATTTGGTATAAAGCTTGCAAGGTTGAATTGGTAAAACAAGTATTTAGCAATTAACTGATCTTGCTACATATTAATATGTGTTCTTTAAAATGCAATTTTCTTTCTTTTTACAAACTTCGGGTCAAGATATTTTACCAACAGACAAAAAGCAAAGATCATCACAGCATCAAGTGGGTTTGTTCATAAAGAGTTCTCCAAAATTTAGCATATTGCATAGAAACCCATCCTTAATCTGTGAATTTTGATTTTAAACATAGTCTATTGTCATATTAGAGTAAAGAAGGATTGGTGAGGAAGTTTTACAAACTTACTGGTGACCTCTCCATAAACACAGGTATACAATTATGCAATAACAAAAGTCACATCAATACACATTAAGATACAAAATATTTAGAAATTAAGAGAAACAATTTAACAGGTTTTGTTCATAGCTTGACAACTTTATGTAGATTAACTACTACATATAAATCAGTGTCATATCTCCCTCTCCTGTATCAGTGTCATCTCTCCCCATCCTGTATCAGTGCCTTCTCTCCCCCTCCTGTATCAGTGCCTTCTCTCCCCCTCCTGAATCAGTGTCATCTCTCCCCCTTCTGTATCAGTGCCTTCTCTCCCCCTCCTGTATCAGTGTCATCTCTCCCCCTCCTGTATCAGTGTCATCTCTCCCAGTCCTGTATCAGTGTCATCTCTCCCTGTCCTGTATCAGTGTCATCTCTCCCCATCCTGTATCAGTGTCATCTCTCCCCCTCCTGTATCAGTGTCATCTCTCCCTGTCCTGTATCAGTGTCATCTCTCCCTGTCCTGTATTAGTGTCATCTCTCCCTGTCCTGTATCAGTGACATCTCTCCCCCTCCTGTATCAGTGTCATCTCTCCCTGTCCTGTATCAGTGTCATCTCTCCCTGTCCTGTATCAGTGTCATCTCTCCCTGTCCTGTATCAGTGTCATCTCTCCCCCTCCTGTATCAGTGACATGTCTCCCCCTCCTGAATCAGTGTCGTCTCTCCCTGTACTGTATCAGTGTCATCTCTCCCCTCCTGTATCAGTGTCATCTCTCTCTGTCCTGTATCTGTGTCATCTCTCCCCTCCTGTATCAGTGTCATCTCTCCCCATCCTGTAGCAGTGTCATCTCTCCCCCTCTTGTATCATTGTCATCTCTCCCCCTCCTGTATCAGTGACATCTCTCCCCGTCCTGTATCTGTGTCATCTCTCCCCTCCTGTATCAGTGTCATCTCTCCCCCTCCTGTATCAGTGTCATCTCTCCCCATCCTGAATCAATGTCATCTCTCCCTGTCCTGTATCAGTGTCATCTCTCCCCTCCTGTATCAGTGCCATCTCTCCCCATCCTGTTTCAGTGTCATCTCTCCCCGTCCTGTATCAGTATCATCTCTCCCCGTCCTGTATCTGTGTCATCTCTCCCCATCCTGTATCTGTGTCATCTCTCCCCGTCCTGTATCTGTGTCATCTCTCCCCGTCCTGTATCAGTGTCATCTCTCCCCGTCCTGTATCAGTGTCATCTCTCCCCGTCCTGTATCAGTGCCATCTCTCCCCATCCTGTATCTGTGTCATCTCTCCCTGTCCTGTATCAGTGTTTTCTCTCCCCTCCTGTATCAGTGACATGTCTCCCCCTCCTGTATCAGTGTCATCTCTCCCCTCCTGTATCAGTGTCATCTCTCCCCTCCTGTATCAGTGTCATATCTCTCTGTCCTGTATCAGTGTCATCTCTCCCCATCCTGTATCAGTGTCATCTCTCCCCTTCCTGAATCAGTGTCATTTCTTCCTGTTATTAGTCATTGTCATCCCTCCCATTGCTGAATCAATCTTCTGTTTCATGTCTTGAATTGTATTATCACTGTTACTTCATTCCTGAAAGGAATTGCTGTCAAGTTAATGCAAGGATTGTAAGGATATGAATATTTATGTTTAAGCAATGACATATATGTCCTGCAGATATCGTCTAAGTTAAAGTTTGGAAGCCCTGTTGAATAATATTCAGATATCTGGGTTACTAATGTTCCATAGTTTTCCTGGTTATCTTTTTGTTTGTAAACAGCAAATATAGAGGACCAGGCAACATCCGAAGGCAGAATTAAAACTGTTTAATAGTTGACATGTTTCGGCATGCTAGGTATGCCATCCTCAGAACAAGAGTTATTATTCAAAATACCAAACTTATATACTATCTCTACCTAGCAACTACACAATATTTACAGTTGATGTCATAGATTATACATAGGTGACAATTACTTAGTCTATAACTGATGTCATAATGTACAAACCTTGGTTGGATTATGCTAGTAATGATACGCATGTTAACTTAATGATATAAACTTATCTATTCTTTCCCCTTCATATTTGAAATTATATGTTGCCTTCATCAACACAGACAATTTCATGGCTTGACGATCTTCTTTCCAGTCCGAGATCTTAGTAGGGGTAATGTTGTCCAGTCCTGTCTCTCTCTGGCCATTACACAGTCACTATGGGAGTCTGACCATGCAATTAATATCTTTTACGTCAACTGGCGTTAGCGTGGATTATGCATGGTCATGACAGCTACAACTTTCATTAAAATGCCTTTCAAAAGGTGTAAGTGGTTCCCCTCATCTTTCCTTGCTTTTGTTGGTGTTGTTACACACTTTTCATTCTCTATAAACTCCGTCATTCGTGCGGAATGCCACCAGTACACAAAAAGAATGTTACATCACCACATGTGTGGAAACATTTCTTTTATATTACATAGGGTCAAATCTCCTGAACACCAAATACTTGTGTGACCTAGTCAATTTGCCAGAAGTTTCTGATTATAAATATAAATAGTTCTGCTAGTGATAAAAAGTATATTACAGCTTACCATCATCAAAGCATATTATTTTCTGTTTCATATTAGACAAAATTTGGGTCATTCCATCAGTGGCAATGCTGTGTCGATCCCTGTTGTCATCTACACATAGATTTCTGTTAGCGATGACTAAATATAGGTTGATTGCTTTGATTTTCATTAAACTAGATTCTTATGGTGTCAACTACCTGCTTGAGTTTGATTCCAGCGATACAGAAATATTCAGTGTGGCTGCCAAGCTGCTTTATTTGGGTTTTGACATATATAGAATGACTTCAACTAATGATCCTGAAGGAAACCCATTAGTTTTAATTAGGCTTTGCCTATATGATGTAGAATCAAATTTTTTGTTGAGTAACTTATGGAATTATGTGACTTCAACAAAACTGCCTGAAAATACTATCACTTTCCTTTCTCAGATTGGTTTTGCAATGGCTGGTAGAGAATTTTTGAAGCTTGCTGTCTGGGATAGAGGATTGATATTGGACTGAAACTTGCCCACAATATACATTATACCCAAGTCTCTCACTCAAGTTTTATCCTAAACCAAATTAACAAATAATTGATGAAGCTGCAGTGAACCAATCAATAACACAAACAGCAGATATATTGGGTTTTATTTCTTCATCAGAAGTAAATTCCAATCGACCATCAACCGTTTAAGCTTGAGCAGACGACACAGATATTCTAATGCGGCAGATTATATCTTGATATGTAAACCTGATAATCAAGTTGGAAGGGAGACCACTGCTACAGGAAAATTCAATCGAATGGAGGTAATACATTGAATGTCTTTGTGTGCCTTTGAGGCTGCAGTAGGGGTAGACACTGTTGGCAGGCTAAATTAGTCTTGGAGGTTTGTGTTTGACATGCCACATTTTGATTCTTCTGAACACTGTGCACAGCTCAGAGGTTTAGTTATTTTGAAATCATCCAGTTTTGAAAATCTATATTTTGATGTCTGTTTCAGCCACTTTTGATTTTCCTATGTTGCCTAACACTTAAATAAGGTTCACTGACAAATCCTAGAAGGACGAAACAGCTGTAGGGTGTAGTTTGATCATTTATTAGCTGTGTTGTATTTCAATTTCAAATTTTTTTTTTACAGTCTTTATAAGCCTTATAACTTCAGTATGACAGAGTCATTGTAATAATTAAACATATAAACAATATATAGAGTGTATTTTCATGTCCTTACAGGATCTAATGTAGTTATAGTTAATCATTTTTGATAATATACACTGATACACTGTGATAAAAATGCATTATTTCTTCATCACATCTACATTATTAAAGTGGTCAAGGGTGATATGTTTTGTTTATCAGCAGATTTCTTTGTATGATTGAATACTGGACAGATAAATGAAATAATGTTTAAAAGTTTATTCACTGACGTTGAAAGAACATGATGGAGAATATTTTAAAAGGTCCCGGAAAAGGTCAGATTTCAAATTGCTTGGATCATTTCAAAGTTGACACATAATTATATTTCAACATTTTTGAAAAGTAGAGCTTTAATTTGTGACAAAGGATAAGAAAATAGCTACTACAGTACCTTGCTGTTCTACACATTGGAATGCTGAAATTTCTAATAAGTATCTTATATTTTCATCACGATACATAGAGGGTTGTTCAATATCTTTTCAGATGTTGTGGAGTCATGTCAGGAATTATCTTAAACGTTACTATTGATTTATGTTGATTAAATCTATCAGAGAGAGATTCCCAAACAAATTCTTTATAAAACTCATAATGAATGGTATTGCTACAAAATCCTGATATGGTTCTAGCAGCTTCTAGATAAATAGATTCTAGCAGTTGTCTAGATTGTTGTGTGAAATTGTCTAGCAAGACATCTGCATATTCCAATATAGGTATACTGTATGTATTATATATTTTTGAAAGGGTGTTTTTCTCGAAAATCCTTTTGAAGTGATATAGATGTATTTATCCTTTTAAATATTGTCTCTTATATATAATTTACATGATGAATCCATTTACCATTTGCAGAAAATAATACATCTAAGTGTTTATGAGTAGTGAGGGGTTGAAAATGGGTTGTTATTAAAAACAAATATTTGGATTAAAGGGAATATTATAGATATGGTTTTTTGAAGAGTTAAAATTAATATCAACGAAGACAAATTATCTCATCTCATCCAAAATTTATTTCAATTTCATTAAAAAATAGTAATAAAATTATCAATATTAAATTACGTTATATGATATTTTCTCAATAAAAGTGAACACATATAAACAGAGCGTAACAGAATATATTTTAAGTGCTTTATATTTGCTACTTCCATGCCCATCATGTACCAATAATTAAATCACATAGTGATAGGGCACTAATGGGATACATGAGGTTTTCAGTTTCTGAAGTTCAAGGTCAAGTTTTTTGTTATTAGGGCCCCGCACCAGAGATGCGGGTGCCCTATAGTAATCAGGTTGTCCGTCCGTCTGTCCATTTTTTTGCTTCTGGCATTTCTCAGAGACAACTGCATGTATCTTTATGAAACTACATATACATACATATTTTCACATTACAGAGTGTCACATACTCATTTCGAGTATCTACAGTGAAAATTTGCAGAGTTATGGCCCTTTGTCATCAAAATTTGTCTGGCCTATAACTTCCATGTTGTTTGAACGACATTCACCAAACTTGCTATATTTATATATCTTGGGAATGCAGAGTGTCACAGACCAATTTCAAGTTTCAATGACAAATATTTGCAGAGTTATTGCCCTTTGTCACCAAAACTTATTTCTTCTAAGTTCTGTGCACAACATCGCAAGGTTGTCGAGGGAAATGTAAAAATGCTTCCCACTTGACTCTGACAGCTTACATGGATTGTAACACTCAACTGAAGCTGACTATTATTAGGGCCAAACACATAGCAGGGCCCTTTCTGACTTGTCAGTGTTCTAGTTATCGACGGAAAATCATTTTTCAAACAATATCTTGCATTCTGTTGAACTGATATTTCCTCTGACCCATTTAAATTTCCATTATACATTATGCACTAGCATTTCTTTGTGATACCTTTTCTGAAAGGTCTGTAATGAGAAAACTGCTGTTGTAACATCCACTAGAAATGAGAGCTAATTATGTCTCCTCTTTTAAAAAAGTGAGGTAGACAAATTATGTCTCCCCATCAAGAGACATGTTGTTTTATTGCTAGTTCTTCTGGTTTTTATTAGCTCACATGGCCTAAAGGACTAGGTAAGCCAATAAATATATAGAAAATATTATAAATATTTGATATACTTCTTGTTCTTATTGCTATGTTTAGTAATATATACTTGTCTCTACCGTATCTACCAACACTTACCAATGTCTCTACCGTATCTACCAACACTTACCAATGTCTCTACCGTATCTACCAACACTTACCAATGTCTCTACCATATCTACCAACACTTACCAATGTCTCTACTGTATCAAACAACACTTACCAATGTCTCTACCATATCTACCAACACTTACCAATATCTCTACCATATCTACCAACACTTAACAAAGTCTCTACCATATCTACCAACACTTACCAATGTCTCTACCATATCTACCAACACTTACCAATGTCTCTACCATATCTACCAACACTTACCAATGTCTCTACCGTATCTACCAACACTTACCAATGTCTCTACTGTATCAAAAAACACTTACCAATGTCTCTACCGTATCTACCAACACTTACCAAAGTCTCTACCATATCTACCAACACTTACCAATGTCTCTACCATATCTACCAACACTTACCAATGTCTCTACCATATCTACCAACACTTACCAATGTCTCTACCATATCTACCAACACTTACCATTGTCTCTACCATATCTACCAACACTTACCAATGTCTCTACCGTATCTACCAACACTTACCAATGTCTCTACCATATCTACCAACACTTACCAATGTCTCTACCGTATCTACCAACACTTACCAATGTCTCTACCATATCTACCAACACTTACCAATGTCTCTACCATATCTACCAACACTTACCAATGTCTCTACCGTATCTACCAACACTTACCAATGTCTCTACCATATCTACCAACACTTACCAATGTCTCTACCATATCTACCAACACTTACCAATGTCTCTACCGTATCTACCAACACTTACCAATGTCTCTACCATATCTACCAACACTTACCAATGTCTCTACCATATCTACCAACACTTACCATTGTCTCTACCATATCTACCAACACTTACCAATGTCTCTACCGTATCTACCAACACTTACCAATGTCTCTACCGTATCTACCAACACTTACCAATGTCTCTACCATATCTACCAACACTTACCAATGTCTCTATCGTATCTACCAACACTTACCAATGTCTCTACCATATCTACCAACACTTACCAATGTCTCTACCATATCTACCAACACTTACCAATGTCTCTACCGTATCTACCAACACTTACCAATGTCTCTACCATATCTACCAACACTTACCAATGTCTCTACCATATCTACCAACACTTACCAATGTCTCTACCATATCTACCAACACTTACCCATTGCATTAACACAATGTCAAATAAAACTACTTATTCAGTTATTATTTTTCTTCCACACATATCCTACTACAAAAGCAATAAATACACATACTTGCTTGAAAAGTGAGACATGTTTTTGTTCACCAAAACAAATCTCCACTTCTGTTGTAATAACGCATCTTGTCAACCAAGGTCAGGTTCAGTATACTAAGTGGTTTCAAACTTATTTTGGTTTTTTTAGTGTGTTTCATTTTGTGAAAACTGCAGCCTTGGTTTTAGAATAAGCTAATGCCTCGCAAAGCCTTTGAAGAGGTTTATAAATAGTCAGTCTAATTTATATCTGCCTGGATGCAGGAATTTTCCTGAGTAGTTGAGGAATCATTGGTCAGGGGTTTATATTGGATTAAATGTGGTAGATGGAAGCTTTCATAACTGACATGTATTGGTACAGCATTAATGTTAATTAGTGCAAAAAGATGTGTACCGAACCTAAATCACATTGTTTTCATTAATTAAGTTATCTTGCAGTACTTTAATTAAGTCAAGTATGCCAATTTTGAAGAAAAAAAAACTCCTTGGTAAATTAACATTTACCTGCACATAGAGTTTGCATCTAAGATAATTTACAAGCTAAGTTTAGTTTTAGATGCCACATTTCCTCACAAATTGGATAAATGGATTTTCAACTTCTGTCTCAAAACATTATTTGAATTGGCTACTTACGAATCAATGAAAACTTGCTTTGAAATAGGGATTAAGAACATTTATATTATCAAAAATTGTCTATTTGAGATTCTGAGCTAGGTGTTGGTGTGACACTGTAAGGAACGTGTAACAGCTGGACTTAAATAATACCAGCATAGGCAATTTAGATGCTGGTTCATTCTCTTGTACTAGTCAATATGTGTTACAAGGGAAGTAACTCTTTCTTCCTTAATTTCTTCTCTGCTGATCTATTGATATGGTTAAAAAATACATGTCATTCATTATGTATTTCATAAATCTATAGAATGGCTTGCTGGAGTTTATTCAGATTGATTTAAATCTAATGAAGTTATGATGGGAACAAGAAAAGTTTTACTTAATTAAGTAGCAATTGAACACCTGTTATTTGTTTTTGTTCAAAATAGCTTTCTCATCTTATCATAGCTACTACCAGCTTGCCACATTTTGAGTAAAAGGAACTTTGAGGTATTGAAAACTGAGTTTTTGTGACTTATTTCCCTAATACTGTTGCAACAAACATGTTTTGGTTGTTATTGTATCCAGACATTGTTTTATTTTGGGACGCAAGCATTTCTGGCGAGAATCACCCTGTGTCTATCTGGTAGTACTTGTCAGGGAAGTTTCTACGCAGATGATGTAAATACCTGGTAATTTGGGAAACGCTGCCAGTAATCAGGGACACTCATCTACTGGAGTAGTGGAGGAACGTAAAAACTACGTCAATTGTAGATAATGTGGTGATGAAGGAGGAATAAAGACGCAGAGAAGATGATGTCAGGGATAGTTATTCTCTGTGGTGTAGGGTATATACTAGTTTATAGTGATGGCAAGGTCTGAGAGATGTGTATAGCATAGGGTGATGTGGGGTCTGAGAGATGTGTATAGTGTAGGGGGAGGTGGGGTCTGAGAGATGTGTATAGTGTAGGGGGAGGTGGGGTCTGAGATATGTGTATAGTGTAGGGGGAGGTGGGGTCTGAGATATGTGTATTGTGTAGGGAGAGGTGGGGTCTGAGAGATGTGTATAGTGTAGGGGGAGGTGGGGTCTGAGATATGTGTATAGTGTAGGGGGAGGTGGGGTCTGAGAGATGTGTATAGTGTAGGGGGAGGTGGGGTCTGAGAGATGTGTATAGTGTAGGGGGAGGTGGGGTCTGAGAGATGTGTATAGTGTAGGGGGAGGTGGGGTCTGAGAGATGTGTATAGTGTAGGGTAGAGGTAGGGTCTGAGAGATGTGTATAGTGTAGGGAGAGGTGGGGTCTGAGAGATGTGTATAGTGTAGGGGGAGGTGGGGTCTGAGAGATGTGTATAGTATAGGGGGAGATGGGGTCTGAGAGATGTGTATAGTGTAGGGGGAGGTGGGGTCTGAGAGATGTGTATAGTGTAGGGGGAGGTGGGGTCTGAGAGATGTGTATAGTATAGGGGGAGTGTATAGTGTAGGGGGAGGTGGGGTGGGAGATGTGAGAGATGTGTGTATAGTGTAGGGGGAGGTGGGGTCTGAGAGATGTGTATAGTATAGGGGGAGGTGGGGTCTGAGAGATGTGTATAGTGTAGGGGGAGGTGGGGTCTGAGAGATGTGTATTGTGTAGGTCGATGGAGCAAAAGAGAGATGTCAATTGACTATGTGGACTAGGGGTCTGAGAGATGTGTATAGTGTAGGGGGAGGTGGAGAGATGTGTATAGTGAGAGAGAGATGTGTATAGTGTAGGGGGAGGTGGGGTCTGAGAGATGTGTATAGTGTAGGGAGAGGTGGGGTCTGAGAGATGTGTATTGTGTAGGGGGAGGTGGGGTCTGAGAGATGTGTATAGTGTAGGGGGAGGTGGGGTCTGAGAGATGTGTATAGTGTAGGGGGAGAGTGGGGTGGGGTCTGAGAGATGTGTATAGTGTAGGGGGAGGTGGGGTCTGAGAGATGTGTATAGTGTAGGGGGAGGTGGGGTCTGAGAGATGTGTATAGTGTAGGGGGAGGTGGGGTCTGAGAGATGTGTATAGTGTAGGGGGAGGTGGGGTCTGAGAGATGTGTATAGTGTAGGGGGAGGTGGGGTCTGAGAGATGTGTATAGTGTAGGGGGAGGTGGGGTCTGAGAGATGTGTATAGTGTAGGGGGAGGTGGGGTCTGAGAGATGTGTATAGTGTAGGGGGAGGTGGGGTCTGAGAGATGTGTATAGTGTAGGGGGAGGTGGGGTCTGAGAGATGTGTATAGTGTAGGGGGAGGTGGGGTCTGAGAGATGTGTATAGTGTAGGGGGAGAGGTGTGTATAGTGTAGGGGGAGGTGGGGTCTGAGAGATGTGTATAGGATAGGGAGAGGTGGGGTCTGAGAGATGTGTATAGTGTAGGGGGAGGTGGGGTCTGAGAGATGTGTATAGTGTAGGGGGAGGTGGGGTCTGAGAGATGTGTATAGTGTAGGGGGAGGTGGGGTCTGAGAGATGTGTATAGTGTAGGGGGAGGTGGGGTCTGAG
Source organism: Ylistrum balloti (assembly GCF_031769215.1). Classification (NCBI taxonomy): domain Eukaryota; kingdom Metazoa; phylum Mollusca; class Bivalvia; order Pectinida; family Pectinidae; genus Ylistrum; species Ylistrum balloti. The sequence continues at coordinate 47,908 of NW_026782317.1, read as the reverse complement.
AGATGTGTATAGTGTAGGGGGAGGTGGGGTCTGAGAGATGTGTATAGTGTAGGGGGAGGTGGGGTCTGAGAGATGTGTATAGTGTAGGGGGAGGTGGGGTCTGAGAGATGTGTATAGTGTAGGGGGAGGTGGGGTCTGAGAGATGTGTATAGTGTAGGGGGAGGTGGGGTCTGAGAGATGTGTATAGTGTAGGGGGAGGTGGGGTCTGAGAGATGTGTATAGTGTAGGGGGAGGTGGGGTCTGAGAGATGTGTATAGTGTAGGGAGAGGTGGGGTCTGAGAGATGTGTATTGTGTAGGGAGAGGTGGGGTCTGAGAGATGTGTATAGTGTAGGGAGAGGTGGGGTCTGAGAGATGTGTATAGTGTAGGGGGAGGTGGGGTCTGAGAGATGTGTATAGTGTAGGGGGAGGTGGGGTCTGAGAGATGTGTATAGTATAGGGGGAGGTGGGGTCTGAGGAACATGTGTAGTTTAGGGTGAGAGATCTCTGTTAGTGTTGTAATGGATGGAAAGGAAAAGAATGAAGATGATTTTAGACAAATCATGGTTACATCAAGTTGAATGATAAAAATAAGGGTTGTCACAAATTATGCATTGATTGAAAGTATCATACATGAGGGTAGGGATTGATTAAGGCTTGGAAGATGTTTGCAAGGAAAGGTCATGACTTGTAACAGATGTTTCTGATAGTGAAACCTTGTGGATAAGGATATTAAATCATCATTAAACATGTATCAGAAATGAATTGAGAATACTGTTCTAGTATTATAGATCTATCAACATCAGGAAACCTGGAGGATCAACATAAATTCAATAAGATGATGGCAGTAATACATGTCATCTATTGTACAATGAGATCCAGACATGTGGGTGTATTGATTTTATACCATGACTGACCTGCTCAGAGAGTCAGATAACTGTGGCAGATATCACACCACCATTTATTTCTTGTCGTGTAGCCTGGTCAAACTACATACATAATGTGTGAACTGATTGAGACCTGTCCCTAGTGTAGATAAACTAACTAGAGATCAGTTTACTTGAATTAATATATTCTCATTTGATTGAAAGTCCTGCGTATTTAAAAAGATCATTTGAATCTTGAACTGTATTGATAACTTCTTCAATCTCTCTCAGTAGTGATATGTGTTAATGTGTTTTACATTGAAATAGATGGATATTACTTATCTATAATATACATAGAGTCACCACACCTGTGTTGTGTTATTTTAATGTTTCTGTTGAATTTGATTCAATTCATAAATATGCATTGTTGTGACATGAATCAAGATAGTGGTATCTGCATAAAATCTTAAGTACATGTCGTAGACATCAGAAAGAAAATGATTTAAGGTATATTTCAGTTTGGTATTTCAAACACATAAAGCATATTCATACAAAGAATAAGTTCTGTCAATTTTTTTCTTGTATGTATGTTTAATTGATGAACGATATTAACATTGAACTGAGAAAAAGGAAAGAGCACAAGAAAAATGAATTAAAAATAAATCTATATGAATCTTCAATGGATAATTTGTGTGACAATCCAATATTTAAATTGTTTATTGTCCAAATATTCCTAAAGGATTTCCAACTTGATGCTTTAATCATAAAAGATCATGTTTCATTATAAAGATTTATCAAGAAATGACATAAAAAAATGGATTAATTTTCATACATCTACTATGAAGTGGAAACTGATATAATATTCTGTTTATCACATAATTTAATACTCTTGGAAATATTTGTGAGGGAAGCTACCTGAAAATGATACATTAAATTATCAAATATCTTGTTAGTTAGGCCCTCCGGACTAATTGATAAGATATTTTAATGCTACACTGATTAAAAGAAGTATTGTATTTTTCTGGGGCTTGAATTTCAAGGTTTCCCCGTTGATACTTGATTGTGTGGATAAATCTCAGTCACAAAATTAACTTTCTCTATAATCTTTGTCAACTTTTATCTGTTTGTCTCTTCATAGACAAATAAAATCATGGATTTAGGATACCCATGTTATTCAACCGAACAAAAAATCCACCATGAAAATAAGTGCTTTTACAGTATTGATTGTTTTATGCATACATTTTCAAACATTAACAGGACTGTAAAATAAGTTTGGTAACTTAATATCATTTACAATGGTTCCTGGGCCTAGCTTTCTCTAACCTTTTGTGTAGTTAATGGTGTAATGTGGCCTTTGAAAACAATTTAATTCTCTTGGTGAGGTTGAAAACATTGGTTTTTTCCTGGTGTTAAGTGCTTCTGAAAACAACTGGTATTTGAAATCATTTGCCAGCAGAAGCACAATGAATTGATCAAAGCCTAAGGATGTGTTTTGTGTGAAAAAAATATAGAATTCAACAACTGGTATCTATTTCAAAATGTTTTATTCACTATATTGCTGAAATAGATCCAGGAAAATGTCTTTGTGCTACTGAGCAGATCAGGTACTGATACAAATATGGAACTATTATAACAGAATAAATGTCAGTTTGTTGGCAGTATGATTTGCTGATATTGCAATAAAAAATTTATCAAGGTCTCATTATTATCAACATTTCACCCTGTGATAGAAATGATAAATAGATATAATAATTTGACAATCACACACCATTCATTTGTTTGGGGTAAGCCCTTTTAGGATACAAACAAAACCACAGAATATTCCATTTTACTTCAAAATATTGAAAAATATTTAATGAATATGGTCAAAGGATGTTGGTACTTGTTATTTACCAAGATAGTATTCGCTCATGTCTGTGTTCTCATGGAGTGTTTTGTAGTCATGGAGTCTGCTGGAGTCTTTGTTGTGATGTTGTCTCATGGAGTCTGTGTTGTCATGGAGTCTCCTGGAGTGTGTGGTATGATGGAGTCTACTGAAGTCTGTTGTCATTGAGTCTCCAGGAGTCTATGGTATGACAGAGTCTCCTGGAGTGTGTGGTATGATAGAGTCTACTGGAGTCTGTAGTCATAGAGTCTCCAGGAGTCTGTGGTATGATAGTCTACTGGAGTCTGTTGTCATGGAGTCTCCAGGAGTCTGTGGTATGATAGAGTCTCCTGGAGTCTGTTGTTATGGAGTCTCCAGGAGTCTGTGGTATGGTAGAGTCTCCTGGAGTCTGTTGTCATGGAGTCTCTTGGAGTCAGTGTTGTCATGGAGTCTCCAGGAGTCTGTGTTGTCATGGAGTCTCCAGGAGTCTGTTGTCATGAAGTCTTCTGGAGTCTACCAGAGTCTTTGTTGTTACAGTGTCATGGAGTCTTTTGAAGTCTGTTGTCATGGAGTCTCCTTGAGTCAGCTGTGTTAAATTGTCATGTAGTTTCCTGGAATCTGTGATGCCATGGAGTCTGTGTTTTCTTAAAGTCTATATTTTCATATAATCTGTGTTCTGATATAATCTGTGGTCTGATGTAAACTGTGTTGAGATGGACCTTAATGAAACTGAATATCTATTCTCATAGACTTAAACATACTCCTAGTACAGGTAGTTTTAGGATTGTGACCTAGTAAACTTATTTGCAGTGAGCTGGGAAAAGACAATATTAGATCTCTCTGATGATAATTGAGGGATATAATTACTTTCACATTAGCGATTGATCCGATGTCAAATTTAAAAAAGAACACTAACTAGGGGGTTATGTAGGTTATATGTCACAACAAAACAGCTTGCAGGCAGAAAAAAATATAGACCAGAATTGTTAACGTTATCCTAATAAACAGTATTATATTGATATACCCTTCATGTGTATCAGGATAAGCGCAATTTTCTATTCAACTTTATTTTAAAAAAATATTTTGACTGTTGTGTACAGGTCTAATAACTATCAGCATGCTAAAACAGAAGATAGTGGAAAAACTCCAATATCATTGTTGAGTTTTAAAATAGCTCTTGTAGGAGTTATATGTAAAGGACAGGGAAACTCGGTATGGACTTTTCAGACTCTGTCTCTTTTTCATTGCTCTCTGATATTGTAAATAAGTGGTCTTTGAGCCTGCAGTTGAACAGAAGTTGAAAATGATTTAGTGACTGGTGGTCTGTTTCAGTCTCTGAAATGATTGCACTCTCTTGCAGGGGAGTCATTCTGATGACAAGTGATCTGAGTCATGTCTGATTAGGTTTTTGATGACAGATATGGACTGTTGATAGACTAACTGGATTCTCATAGCAGGTGGCTATCCAAAGCACCAGAAAGTATTTCATACCAGCAAATAAACCCAGCTATTTGTAACATCATCTTGAATAGTATGAACAAAGATGTTTTTCTCATTTTGATGATTATAATTTTGAGTTTCAAATTTGCCAATTATTTAAGCACTTATACATTAGCCTTAAGATATAGTATACTAAGTAGGATACTCCATGAACCTACATAAAATAACTAGTCTTATAAATGTTTGCTCTGTCTCCCTTGTTAGGGAGATAGAGACACCAGCATGAGAAAATGAAGGAAAAAAACCCACAAAATTGAAGTGCTTGGCAGAATTTGTGGAATCCAAGTAGAGTTGTGTTTTTTGGAATTTTCTCTTAATTAACCTATTAACCTAGCTGATGGTTTCGATAATGATCCGTTGTCACTCCAACAGTGAAGTTGGATCTAGCAACATACAAAAGAAGATATACACCTTCCGCACCAATAAATAATTTCTAAATAAAAGTGAAGTATTTGCAGTTAAAATATGTACTGTTTTATATACTTTTTTATTAGAAATAACGAATCACAGAAAGTGATATCAAAATATTTATTTGAATTGTGTATTTACATTAGAGTTGGTCATACAATTTCATTATTTAAGTTAGACATTTCTCATTGTGCTATCATAGGTTATAAAATTAGGCAAGGGAGATCAGAAGAAAGTTATGAAACAAAAGTTGAGATTTTCTAATTAAGGCTTCATTTAACAGTTACTTGGCAAGTTTTACAATTCTGTTAATATTTCCAGCATGGATGTTATTTTCTAAGTTTTGTATAATTTCTAAAATATGGCATTTATTGACATCAACGTGTGGTTAATTCATATTACAATTTGTGATTATAGAAACCTGTTACTTTCATCCTCACAAATAGACAAAATATGACCAATGAGGAAATTTTGACAGTAATACAAGTATTATGTACATGGATGATAAGTCTAAAACAAATGAGCGAACAAGCTATATGGTATATGCTAAAGGTGAAAAATCAGAACTCTTATATACTGTGTAAAGTATTTTCTGCAAGGGAGATAACTTTCACTGAAATTAGGGAAGTTTTTAAGGGAGATAACTGACAGTTTTGATTTCACTGCAAGCATAAGCCTTTTCTTCAATTTGTCCATTTTAAAGTGATAATTGGTCAAGGTTAAAGTGTCAGATGTATTCTTAGTTGAAAATGTGTGACTTAAAATAATAATTAGGATGTGTATGAAGCATATGAAAAAACCCATTAAAAAATATGATGGTTAATAGTTTAACATTAAAATTGGCTTTACTGTTTTGGTAAAGAAAGAATGATGAGCAGAACTTGACAGAGAACTGTGTCCAGCTGTGGGTCAATTAATATTGGTCTAAGTGACCAGTACATATGATGATTGATTTACATCTTAGTTTTGCGCATAGGACATGATTCTGACTAGATGTCATAACCAGCCTGAAATCTGATTAGTAACCATAGAAATGGCCAACAAGAGTCCTATCTCTGAAAATTGGAGCTAGGAGTTTGATACTAAGAATACGAATATTAATAAACGCATGTGTCTGGAATTGAATCGGCCATGTGTTTGAAATTGAATTAGGGTTTAGATTCAGAGGTTATTGGCAAGATAAAATACAAGGCGATCAATAACATAAGCATGTGCACTGGGAGAGGTTAATAAGTTTATACAGAGAGAATAAACCCATTTCACACATGACCAGCAGTTAAATCAAGGATGTATGTCAACTCATCACAGCTGAAAAATAATCAGATGCTGTTTTTATAGTTCACATGTGGACTGAACACTGTCAGCTGTATGTGGATTGTACACCATCTTGTAATCAAGGTCTTTACTTAAATGATATTCTGATAAGTTAAAAATGGCAAAACCTTGAATGCTGGAATCCTCTTTTGTGGAGGCCCTGGTAACCTACTGACCTTTTAATCTGGTTGACCACAGAGTGTTGGTGAAGTCTAGATAAGCTCTGTTATAAAATTGTAGATATTCAGTTATTCTTCCTGAAGAAGCTGACCGTTAGCTATATCCTGCTTAAATGGATAGATATGTTATATTTGACCAGTTCCAGCTACAGTGTAGCATGTTCAGACTTGCTATGCTCTCATGATTCTGAAGAACTTTGTAAGGTTAAGAGATTCCCTTTCCAGTAGTCTTGTACACCCAACAGATTAAGACAGCCCTTTTAAGATTGAAAAATTCCCTATCCTATAGTCTTGTATACCCAACAGATTAAGAAAGCCCTTTTAAGATTGAAACATTCCCTATCCTATAGTCTTGTATACCCAACAGATTAAGAAAGCCCTTTTAAGATTGAAAAATTCCCTATCCTATAGTCTTGTATACCCAACAGATTAAGACAGCCCTTTTAAGATTGAAACATTCTCTATCCTATAGTCTTGTATACCCAACAGATTAAGAAAGCCCTTTTAAGATTGAAAGATTCCCTATCCTAAAGTCTTGTATACCCAACAGATGATAAGAAACCTTCAGGATCTAGAGATTCTCTTCCTTGGAGTAAAGATTTAGAGATTCTCTTCCTTGTAGTCAAGATTTAGAGATTATCTTCCTTGGAGTAAAGATTTAGAGATTATCTTCCTTGGAGTAAAGATTTAGAGATTCTCTTCCTTGGAGTAAAGATTTAGAGATTCTCTTCCTTATAGTCAAGATTTAGAGATTATCGTCCTTGGAGTAAAGATTTAGAGATTATCTTCCTTAGAGTAAAGATTTAGAGATTATCTTCCTTAGAGTAAAGATTTAGAGATTCTCTTCCTTATAGTCAAGATTTAGAGATTATCGTCCTTGGAGTAAAGATTTAGAGATTATCTTCCTTAGAGTAAAGATTTAGAGATTATCTTCCTTGTAGTCAAGATTTAGAGATTCTCTTCCTTGGAGTAAAGATTTAGAGATTCTCTTCCTTGTAGTAAAGATTTAGAGATTATCTTCCTTGTAGTCAAGATTTAGAGATTCTCTTCCTTGTAGTCAAGATTTAGAGATTATCGTCCTTGGAGTAAAGATTTAGAGATTATTTTCCTTGGAGTAAAGATTTAGAGATTATCTTCCTTGTAGTCAAGATTAATAAATTCTCTTTCATGTTGTCTTGTATACCCAACAGATGACGAGAAACTTTCAAGGTTGAGAGATTCTCTACCATTTAGATTAGATGTCAATATTCTTTTCCATGTAGTGGAGATTTAGAAATTTTCTTCCTTGTAGTTAACATTTTCAGATTCTCTTTCTTGTATTTAACATTAAGAGATTCTCTTTTCTGTAGTCCTGTTGTTAACATTTAGATATTCTCTTCCCTGTAGTTGAGGTTTAAAGATTTTCTTTATTGTATTTTTGTATACCATACAAATCCCCTTTAAGATCTAAAGCCCCTCTTTCCTGTAGTTAAAGATCTAGAGATTCTCTTCCCTGTAACCTTGTATCACCAACAGATAAAGTTCTATAGGGAAATCCCCAATGGAAAGTTTTTAAAGGGAAATTCCAAAGTGAAGAAATTGTACAGGAAAATTACCAGTTAATAATTGATCATTTGTATTTGTGAATTTTCCCAATGATGAACTAGAATTATTTACAGAGAACATTACAAGTGTTTGGTCTACTGTTTTCTAGTAAAGCTTATTGCAATTTTATTTGTGGGTCTGCAGTCTAGTCTCTTGAGATAATTATGACTGTTCTATTGTTAGGTCTACTATTTATTGGATAGTTGTCTGCCATTCAATGATAACAGGGATTGGTTAAAAAACACTCCAACCTCTTTTTCCTGTTTATTTGAACTTACCAGTTTAGGAAAAATAATCTCATATTTTGAAACCAGTTTTTGGTAGATGTCAATGCAATCTTGACCTTAGGAATATTTAGATTTAGATGAATTTAGATGAATTCACGTCAAATAAAATATTGGATGACAATTGATTTTTTAAAGATTATTTAAATGTAGCTGATTCCTATGGCATTGTCTTTGTCTTCAAATACCAACAGCGTTTCATGATAGTGTTAATGAGACAAAGGAACATCAGGATAAATGAGATAGGGCCCAGTAATACAGAGTGTTTTCTTGTACCTATCGCCTTGGGGATTCCGAAGGAATCCTAATACGATAATGAAGGTGAACACAGATTTTCTTTTGGCCTCCATGGCCTCGTTTGCATATATATATTTAGAGTGTCACATTAACCCACCTACTCTCTCAGAACAGCAAACTGTTGGTGAACCTCTCGCTCCATTTTCAGTGTAATTGAATTTACATGTTGCTATTAATTCATCCAATTGAATGGCAATGAAAATATCCTTGATCCTGCAAACTCACAACTGACTTTGATTTTCTGCTGATATCATGTAAACTAATTATCGCTACAGGAATATGCCATGTAATATGAGATACTTTGGTATAGATGAAAACTTTTTCACAAAGAACAGAACTATTGATTCAGAAGAAAAATGGGCAATTTCATCCTTTGTAAAATGAGCTACATACACATGATGTAATTAGTGTTTTGTCCCCTGTAATGATCGAGAGAAAGTCACAACATCATTAGCGTCTTTGATTTTCAGATTCAGAATGTTTATATCTCCAATTCCCCAATAAGTCTGGGAGATTCAGCTACATCCATAAATTTAAAAAAACCTTTTATTATCGTAGAATGGCCGACAACAAAATAGAAATGATTCCACATACACAGTAAAAGTCAATACATTGTTTCTTGAAAACAATAGGTCTGTACCTACATTTAAACAATACAGACTCTAGTGAGGGTTTCTTGGCATTAATATCGCAACATCAGGCTCCAGAGAGGGATTTACCCTTATATTTAAACATCAGGCTCCAGAGAGGGATTTACCCTTATATTTAAACATCAGGCTCCAGAGAGGGATTTACCCTTATATTTAAACATCAGAGAGAGGGATTTACCCTTATATTTAAACATCAGGCTCCAGAGAGGGATTTACCCTTATATTTAAACATCAGGCTCCAGAGAGGGATTTACCCTTATATTTAAACATCAGGCTCCAGAGAGGGATTTACCCTTATATTTAAACATCAGGCTCCAGAGAGGGATTTACCCTTATATTTAAACATCAGGCTCCGGAGAGGGATTTACCCTTATATTTAAACATCAGGCTCCGAAGAGGGATTTACCCTTATATTTAAACATCAGGCTCCGGAGAGGGATTTACCCTTATATTTAAACATTAGGCTCATGTGAAGGCTTTTAGCTGTATATTTATAGACACTAAGGCTCCACTGAGGGCTTTTGGCCTTACATTTAATTCTATAACAGCCCAGGTGAAGGTTTGACCTTGAGTTCAAATTTTCAAAGCCAGTGAGGATTCCCAAACAGCAGCTCTGAAATTACATTCGTAACCAAACTGATACTGTTCATGAATTATCTTTTCTGTATGCATAATTCAAAATTCATTAGCTTTTACTGAGATCTTAATTGTGTTAAGTCATAGGTCAAGGTCGTATACTAATAAATAACCCCCAAGAGGTCCTGTAATAAGTCCACCCCCTAACTTTGTGTCAGAGGTATTGGGTAATGTGTTGGTCTCTTTGGGTCTTGTAATTGATCCAACCCCTAATTTTGATTCAGACGCAATGTGTTGGCCTCAAGGGGTCCTTTGATAAATCCGTTCCATATTTTTGTGTCAGTGGAAATTTGTTGGCTGGCCCCCTGAGGTTTTGTAATAAGCAAACCATATTACTTTGTGTCAGAGGTAAGGTGTTGGATGGCCCTTAGAGGCTTGTAATAAGTCTGCAATCTGGCTTTGTGTCAGTGGAAATTTGTTGGCTGGCCCCCTGAGGCCTTGTAATAAGCCCAGCACCTGACTTTGTGTCAGTGGTAATGTGTTGGATGGCCCCTTTGGGTCCTGTAATAAGCCCAGCACCTGACTTTGTGTCAGTGGTAATGTGTTGGATGGCCCCTTTGGGTCCTGTAATAAGCCCAGCACCTGACTTTGTGTCAGTGGTAATGTGTTGGCTGGCCCCTGGGGTCCTGTAATAAGCCAACCACCTGACTTTGTGTCAGTGGTAATGTGTTGGCTGGCCCCTGGGGTCCTGTAATAAGCCCAGCACATGACTTTATATGAGTAGTAATATGTTAGCATTCTCAGGCTTAATATACTGGGGAAATATGACACTTTTATATATACATTATTTACATTTTAACTTGGTTGTATACTTTGTCCAAATTTCATCAGAATAAGTGCTGATTCAACAGATTATCCTAGTTTATATATAAAGAAATCACTCACCCTTATTCAGCACTTTAAGAGATCTGGCCCTAAATTTATTTTCATTGAGTACCAAGTTTTCTAATTCCAATTTCAAAAGATTTTCAAATGGATTCTCTGTCAGATGTGTAAAGCAATTGCTTGTTTTATCAACATCAGCACTTCTTCCTTTGGTTTTACTATTGATTTTAAGGTTTAAACATATTCGGCGCCACTAAAAAAATCACAAATGACAGCCTTGGATCTCTCTTAATATGGATATAGATGAAGGTATAGTCAGGGTATCTAGCAGGCTGTAAGTCCAAAGTGTTTTTCTCAAAAAATAAAAAGGGTCTGCTTGGAAAGTTTGATCTTCTAGTCAAGCAATCTAAGTCACTTTGTTATGGTCTATTTATAAAGTACAGACAGATGTTCAGTGAGAGCTTATAGATGGCCTTCAATTAGACGTCCATGTAAGCTGCCCATTATGTATATCACAGACAAGGGGAAGAATACACATGTCTTGTCCTTACGAATTCCAACGAAACTGGGGGTCTAAAGTCATCTAGGGATCACGAACGTTTTGGCATGTGTACAAATGGCAGTTACAAGTAAAACATGTGTTTCATTTTCGACCATAGGTTTTTTCTGTATCAGGAAACACAACATATGATTCACATTGGCAGGGTATACTTTAGTATAGGTAGTATTTTAGCATTTGTATTTATTGGAGCCAGCAGATCAGTGGCTGTTACCTTTCTCCCAACAGCAGGACACCAGATGAAAAACAACAGCTGGTAATAGGCTAAAATGATTTTGGATTCTCTGTGGCAGCGTAACTTGAACAGTCCTGTGCTCTGACATCAGGAGTGACTTTCAACTAAGTACCACTGATCCTTGTGTTCCCAACCAACATCCAATGATAAAGTATATACACGACTGATGTATTTATATATTTATATACCAATACCGTATTTACTCAAATATCAATGAAAAAATATCAACATCATAATGAACACAGCTATGATATTGAATTCTATAACCTGTTGTTAGGTATGTTAACATTTATGCAAGTCAAAACAAACATTTCTGTCAGTGTTAGATGCAGTTGAACTTCTCCAAACTGACTATGCATCGGAATTCACATTTGGACGGTTTAGGGAGGGTTGGGTTTGTAGAAGTGAAGCAAGTTGACCAGTCCAAACTGTGATATAATTGAACTGATTCTGTTCTGTACATTACATTAACCATCCAGTATCTAAACTGCACAAGTCCAACTGATTATAGAGAAAAAAATGTAAAGTGAAAATATTTTGGTAAAGTGAGAAGACGGTGATACTTGTATACTATGTATGACTTTAGTCAAAAAGACGTCTGTGCATTGCCCAGTGATCTTAGAAGTAATGTGCATTGCCCAGTGATCTTAGAAGTAATGTAACATTATATACAGCCTGCATAAGGCTGTCTATCCATGTATGTATCTATTTGTTTGATAATCAGGCATGATTTAGAGGTCAAATGTCAAGGTCATAGGTCTTAACGAAGTTCCTGTAAAGTTGTTACTGCATGATTCAGTAAAAGTTGTGTAGTTGCTGATTTCTAAGTTAGCATACCTATACCTCTTTGTAACAGGATAAACTTTATTGGCTTTTACAGTCAAAAGTAGGTCAAGGTCACTATGATCATACATCAAAATTGTTCATTAGCATTTGACTAAGAAAAAAGGTTGTTAAGAATAATCAAACATGGCATTGCATGTTCCCTTCATGAAAGGGTGTAACTTATTTCTTTTTGAGTCAGGATCAAATGTGAAGGTCACTGGGACCTATAATAAGTTGTCAGTATTTTGGAAATATTTTCCCCTTCAAGAGGTGATAGGTCCTATTAATTTTAAGTAATTAAAGGTCATTTTGTGTCATCTTTGTTTGTGGTATTTATCACCTCTTTTCTATATGATTTGCATGGAAAGTTTGTCTGTTCCAGGCATGATTTAGAGGTCAAATGTTATGAGTCAAGGAAGTATGCTATGCTTCAATTTGCTCTTGTTGTATTTGATAAATCATGGAACTTAGGACAAGAATATTGTAGGGATATATGTATCACTATATTGTCTGTTGTATTGGATTACAATCTCTGCAACAACAATACAGTACATTATATATGGTATGGACATTTGGGTTAAAGACTGTCTCAGCTGTTCCATTAGTCTGGATTAACTCTTATTTTTGAATAAATCAGAATGTTAAAATATTGGACAGGTGTTCATTATATTCAACAGAAAGGAATATTATAAAAATTTCCTCTGTAATTAAAGTAATGAGAAACATCCCTGAAGTCTACAGCTATGACACTGTGCGTATCTCAAAGGAAATACATCTCCATCCCACAATTTGCTTGAGAGTTTTTCCCATTCAGAGGATCAGGCTTTATAAAGTCTTGCTCCATTACAGTAATTGACCTGCATCATCCTTTTGTAAGATATATCTGAAGATAAGGACCTGGTATTTCAGATCCCTATGTTGGATACATCAATACCCGACAGACTTTTTCTCTAACAGATCCTTGCTTATAAACATTTTGTCTCTCCATGTTGACTCTCTATTTCAAGAATGTTCTTTAATCTCTCCTTGGTGCAGTTTAGCTCTTGGGAACAACAATGGTGGTTATAGAAAGGATGGCTTTCTGAGATTATAGATAACATACATTCAATTAGTATGTATTACAGAATACATTGATCTGTCTATAGGGAATCCAGTAAGCCCATTCCTGTAAATTTCTTGGCCAATTGCTATAGGTCCACCTCTCTGGGGATCACAAGTTGCTGAGCCATCTTTAAAATCAGACAGATGATCCAATTTAAGTTCACAAAGATAAGATTTGCTTAAAATAAAGAGAAGTATTTAGTCAATAAAGTCTGTAGATGTTTTGTTGTTCATTGAAATGTATAGAAACCAAAGAGTTACCATTGAAATGTATAGAAACCAAATAGTTACCATTGAAATATATAGAAACCAAAGAGTTACCATTGAAATGTATAGAAACCAAAGAGTTACCGTTGAAATATATAGACACCAAAGAGTTACCATTGAAATGTATAGAAACCAAAGGGTTACCATTGAAATATATAGAAACCAAAGAGTTACCATTGAAATGTATAGAAACCAAAGAGTTACCATTGAAATGTATAGAAACCAAAGAGTTACCATTGAAATGTATAGAAACCAAAGATTTACCATTCTAACAAGAAAAAATATCTTTTTTGAAAATTTTACAAAATCATAAAGGGAAGTTCATACTTAGTATGAGTCCTACCCACCACTTTAAATTATTGTGTCATCCCCCTGGGCTTATTAGTGGATTCATTAGGTATTTATATTCAATTTCCAGTTTGCTAATTAATTCCATTATGCCTACAAAATAAACAGACACCTTAAGGCTTGCTAATTATATCTAGTTATATAATTATGTCTGCTTATTTATCGGAAGAGGCAACATAGGTAAAGTACTTGTTCACCTGTTTCTGATTTTAGTAATGATGCATTGTCTACAGACTGTCACATTTAAACTGCAAAGGATTCTTGATGGAATTATTGATGTTATAGTGGCATTAACCACTGTAGTATAATTAGGTCACTGTGACCTGCATTTTGAAAAAAATGATATGCTACTTTCACTGTGTGTCTGGGAAATGATTTGGAAAGATAGCAAGAAATAAAAGAGAAAAATGCTCATGTTTATGGTTATCTAGATAATCTATTTGTTTGTTTACAGAAGTTAGGATTGGTGGATGACGTGCAAAATATGTGGGGAATGCAAGTAACTCTGTTAACAAAAAGATTCAAGTACTAATTGGCCCTCTGAATAGATCCTTTAATATTTAGATTTAAAAGGGACGCAAGTTTCAATGATTTGATAATTCTTCTGAAATTTTGTCTTAAAGTATGTTACCTAAAAATAGGTTTTTCAGATGTAAAATTTCTACATATATTTCTGTATGTCCCAAGTCACTTAATTCAGTGCTATCACTTTGAGATGAGTTTTATCTGAAAACCCCCTGTATCTTGAATACATCGAATCATTATCTTGCTAGAAAAACAGTTTACAAGTGTATATAAATATGTAATTTATCTTTTAAGTGCATTGCCTGTTATTGAGTCACGAGCACCCACAGGTGATCTCTTGGGATGGAAACAGAACATGTTATGGAAGCTTATCAGGTGTTATATACCCATGGCAATGTACTTCAGAAGCTTATATATAATGTGGTATTCAGTGCTTTGAAACCACTGATGATGTCAGAAAATCGGAGTGTTGTCTTACAAAAATAATTTAGCTTCCTCCGCAGGGACTTCATATAGCTTATGACGTCTCCGATAATGTTACCTGCCGAGAAGTTCTTAGATTACAGAACTGCTTCTTACGGCTTCTCTCTAAGTAAACAGTATGTTAGAGCACAAAGATATATTTCCTTTCTCAATTTCAATGAAATCCAGCACATTTTTATAACTTTTACTTGAATAAGATTGCAACAGATTTCTTTTATTGATCAAAATGTATGTAATAAAGGAAAGTGTCTGATGAACGCACACATGACCATTTCATACAACCCTTTCTTGTCGTGCCCAGAATTCATTAGAATCAATATCGATAAGAATTAGGCTTGATTCAATATATCACAGTGATTGGACTTGTACGGGTTGAAAAGGAAGGAACAGTGTGGGGTAGCTCTTCTGTAGAGTTAGGATGTACTTGTTATCAGGAGATGCCTGTTGTATAAGTGATACATGTTTACTCAGTGTAGATACATATTTACACAGATACATGTTTACTCAGTGTAGATACATATTTACACAGATACAGGTTTACTCAGTGTAGATACATATTTACACAGATACATGTTTACTCAGTGTAGATTCAGTGTAGATACATTTTAACACAGATACATGTTTACTCAGTGAAGATACGTTTTAACACAGATACATGTTTACTCAGTGTAGATACATACTCAGTGTAGATACATATTACCACTGATACATGTTTACTTATTGTAGATACATATTACCACGGATACATGTTTACTTATTGTAGATGCATATTACCACGGATACATGTTTACTTATTGTAGATACATATTACCACGGATACATGTTTACTTATTGTAGATACATATTACCACTGATACATGTTTACTTATTGTAGATACATATTACCACTGATACATGTTTACTTATTGTAGATACATATTACCACGGATACATGTTTACTTATTGTAGATGCATATTACCACTGATACATGTTTACTTATTGTAGATACATATTACCACTGATACATGTTTACTTATTGTAGATGCATATTAGCACTGATACATGTTTACTTATTGTATATACATATTACCACGGATACATGTTTACTCATTTTACCTTTGAAGGATAAATCAATGGTTAGATTATATATTCAACTGATATGAGATACATTTAAAATAATCAAGGACAGCTTTAAAAGGCAACAAACTGTAAGGGGAGATAATTTTCTTTTTAGAAGTATAAAAAATAAGAGGAAAATCTAAGTATATATATAGATATATATATATAGTAACTGTCAGGGGAAACATGTCTGACTACTTCAAGTTCTATTCTAATATTTAGGAAGTATACAGATAACCATGTTGAGAGGATATGCAGTTGCTGAATAGGAGGTATGTTAAAAGCTACAGGATCTTTGTTTGCAGCAAGCATTTCATTACCACAGGAAATGTGGAAGTGTGTTTTCATAGAAAATTAAGTGTGTCTCAACAAGGCTACAATACATGGAGAGAACTGTGTAGGAATTTACGATTCCAGGATATTAGTTTTTTGGAGGACCACATACGATTTGAAAAGGTATTACATCATGTTATGAGTGTAAAATTTCAAGGGATATGCATTATTCAAAAGATATACCCGTTAAGTTTACAGAAGTCACTGTATAAATATTGAAGTGTGATTTGAATTTGGGACAGATACTGTGAGAACACTGTAGCAGACGTGTTAATGTTTACTATAGATAGGCACTTGAAAGAGACACCTTGACAACTCTTTTGAGTTAAGGAATTGATTATACTATTTGGATAAAGTATTTTAATTGTGAAGAAAAATCTTTACATTTAAATTTCTTATCAGCAATAGTGGGATGGAATATCTTAATGAGTTGTTGTGTTTACAGTAGACTTAAGGCCCCTTCATCTTATCATACCCTTTGGAGCTGACAGGGCGAGCAGACGGTCAAACCAACCACAGACAGATCTGAAATTTGTTCACACTATAATTTCAGAAAAAGTCATCAAGGAATTAATAGTGGTCTGTGTAAAAAATTTACCTTGGTAGAGAATACTGCAGCACAGAATTACTTCAAGAGGTTGAGTGGTTGTGAGTGGACCCTAGCTCTATCATTGACTGTATAGTGTCTGTTCAATGAATATATGTATACACACAACAGTGCATAACACTGTGTAACTTACTTATAGGGGCCTACAGTAACTAGTGGAAAACAAGAGCTTCACATTGGCTGACAGCCTGATTGAAGTATATCAAATTTAGTGTGTTTGTGTGTTTAATCATAAGTAAGGCAGGCATGAGACGAATGCAGATTTATCATGACTTGGAAAATTCGGAGTTAGACGACGTATTTCCGCCAAACTCGTTGGGTTCAGAGATGGATTCAAGTACAGTGAAAAGTGTTGGAGTTATTGAACAGCTATTGCAAAGTCAGTGTGGAAGTTCAAGTGATGTTTCAGAGGCTAGAGGACACCTCGCACAAACTTCACTGGAGAGTATCCACTCAAACGTAACCAGGTCACGATCTTTTAAAACAAAAAATAGTTCGTTCTTCAGTTTGGGTCGCTCACTGTCACTAAAACGTGAACCAGGGACAGGGCGAGTATTCAGGTAAATCAGACTTTTGTCTATTCATTTCATCTCATATGTTTGTTATGGTAAGGTGAGAGAAAGAAATTAGGTTAGGTTTATAAATCAATTAGTGCAAATGTACTCTAGTCTACCTAATTAAAACCCAGTGAGCATAATGATGCAGTATAAATTACCTTTGTTTTCAGCATCAGGAACAATTTTCATCTCAAGAGTAATTTGCTATCTTTTTAATACAGAATATTTATTTAAGTACAGTCAAACCTCATTATCTCAAACTTGGCAGGGCTATGGGAAAACTTTGAGGTAACCCAGTATTCAATTTAAGTGAGTTTGAATATTTTGTGTAAAGTTAGAAAGGGACTGATGACATGCTTCAAATTAAACAGTGTATTTTAGTTATACAAGTTCTAGATAATGAGGTTTGAGTGTATGTAAGATTTTATTTATTCTGTAAACTAATAACACTTTTTACTACCACTGTTGAATAAATGAAAATGATTTTCTCCAAAACACTGAAATTGATTTACCTGATAATCTGAAATAACATTTGACCTGAATTACTTCTTAGTTTACACTGAAAGAAATTAAGCACATGTATTGCCAAGTATTCATTTTGATTTGATACAGACTGAACACAGTTGAGGAATATTGATATAATATATTTTAGAAATTTTGATATTCTAATTTTGAATTGAAATTTGAAATAATGAAAAATTTTAAATGAATGAAATTTTAATTTTAACTCTATATTGATATTTCGTATCACTATAAGGAGTAGATTATAAATTCTACCAAGCAAGAGTATACTGTTACTAGGTTTTTTACTGTTATGTATATATTACCGGATATCTAAACATGAAAAGTGGTCTGCCAGATGTTTGTGACAAAGATCTATTATTCAAAGGTCATGAAAGAGTCAGAAAGTGTTCGTATCATTACCTTTTATGGAAACTTGACAAACGTCACACGTCCCAGGGGTCTTAGGTATTTCCATCCCTCCTTGATCATGTTTTATGGATTGTATACAGGTATATTATGTACTTTTGGTTGATAATTATGGTCCTGTTGGTAGGTTGGAGTATATTGCACTGTGTGAGCTATAGGGGACAGAGTCAAGTTGTACAGGGGAGGGGGATTGAAGATTATTGGGGAAGGAGGAGAATAGTGATGGATTCATGAGGTGAACAAGTACTAAACATAGAAATTGTACATGCAAGTTAGTATAAAGCTGAAATGAATTTAAAATTTATTTTAAATATTTTTTTAATAGTTACTCCTTTTACTTTTGAAAATCATGACATTGTTTTTGACATTTTTATAAATTTTGAATCTGTTTAATTTGATAAATTACACTTTACACTTTTTACTGTGTACTTAAAGTTAGGGGTGCTCACATCTCCCGAGAGTAGTTTTGTAGCCTGTGGTTTTAAGCTATTACAAGTGTCTAGCTTTTCCATACAAAAGGCTGTAGGGTTAAATGTAAATATTTGTGTCACATTGTGTTTGGTGTTAAGTTCAAAGTATATACAATTGGTATATCTTTGTATATAAGAGCTCTTGCTTCTGTGCTGAAGATCTTATACAAAATGACTGGCACTAAAAAACATTATATACAAATATTGGTTTATATAGAGTATCTTTACCAGGAAAATCTGTATATTTTGGATATTCGGGTAAATTAAAACTGATATTCTATTTTATTTTTACCTGTGTAATATGGACACCTTTGTAAATATATAATTCAAGACTGCAATACTATACATATTATTTGGAAACTCAGAAATTATTTCTGTTTAAAACTGCCAGAAAGCAATTAAGATATATTGATCGTTAGAAAAATGAAACAGAAATTCCATAATATTTTATATTCATAAAGGAAAAAAATATTACTGTTTCTATGTTTTGATATGGTGTGTAATGTAGTGCATAAGACAATCCCTTAAAAGTTTAACAAGAGTTGGTATTAAAATCTTTTAAACTATGAAATATATGTGATTACTGCTATCTGAAATGTCCAATTATGAAAAGGAAGCACTTAAGCTCTGGAAAGATTGAATGATACTGGTGTGTTTTTAAAGCTGATGTTTGTGACTTATTGGGGTAATGCCAGCTGATATCTGAATCTGCTCCCCTCCCCTCTCCCTCCTCTCAATCACCTCAATCTTCCTCATGCATTTGAAATAAAATAGTGGATAAGGAGGGGGAATGTGGGGTGGGGGAGACCTGATGCTGCTATTCTGAGGTAAACTTTAAATTGAGTTAGTGATTTTACAATGTATGTAAATATTTGGACAGGTTGAGTGGCTTCCAGAAGGTTCATCTTCTGAGGTTTCAGTTTCCATTTCAAGATTCCAAATATTGAGAGTAATGTACAGATGATGTCTATTTTATAAACCAATCCTTTGAAATATATTGTGTTGTATATTTTTTAGAAATTGTGGAATTACAGGGACAATATGGCCATAGTCACATATGGATGTAAGATTTCATCTCACTTATTTTGGAAGCTGACATTTCTAATAAGACTTACAATAAATTATTCATTCAGTTTCTATGGTATGGCATACTGTAGCAAAGCCAAGAGAAGCTGGCTTATCAATTATGTACATGGTTTTGAAAACAAAATTAACATAATAATGATAAGGTACATAATATTTGTGATACCATAATTGACCCAAAAGGTTCTATCTTTGTATTTACAAATTACTCTTTTACCAAATTTAAGATATGAGCGTATGTATTAAAAGGTTTGTTTGTTTGTTTGTTTGAATATTGATAAATGATGAAGTTTGTTGTACGATTTTGAATAATATCATATTTGATGTAAATCAATTTTACCTGATATATTCCATTAAGGGGGCATGTTTTAGGTCAATTTTCTCAGTTTTCTTGACCCTTATCAACTTAAATGTATCTGTCATAGGTGTGTATAATATAGGTAGGACTGTTTGTATAATTATTGCATGTTTACATATTCTGCCTATGCATAAATTGAAGTTTACTACATTATTATGATATGTAGATGATCTGAACACGTTCAGAATGCAAACACTTTTCATCCTATTACCACAGTTTATCATATACTTGTATAGTTAATTACCTGTTTTGTATAATTAACTACCTGTTTTTCTCTCCTGTTGATTACTTGTAAATTATGGTCACTCTTGAAAGTGAACACTTGTGCAATATGGTCACCGGTTGAAAGCTACCATCGGTGTTATTATGAACACCTCTAGAAAGTGACCACCTGTGTATTTTGACTGCCTATTGATATAACCCTGTGCATTATGGCCACTTGTTGAGTGTTATCACCTATGTATTTTGGCCACCTGTGCATCATGACTATCAATTGAAAGTTTCTACCTGTGTATAGTGACTATCAATTGAAAAAGACCAACATTAAATTATGACCATGTATTAAAAGTATTAAGTAAATTATGTCATTGTAATCAAAGTGACCACCTGTGCATTGTGACCATGTATTTAAAGCGAACACCTGTGCATTGTGACCATGTATTTAAAGTTACCGCCTGTGCATTACAACCATCCATTTAAAGTGACCGCCTGTGCATTACGACCACCCATTTAAAGTGACCGCCTGTGCATTACGACCACCCATTTAAAGTGACTGTCTGGGCATTACGACCACCCATTTAAAGTGACTGCCTGTGCATTACGACTATCCATTTAAAGCGACCGTCTGTGCATTACGACCACCCATTTAAAGTGACCGCCTGTGCATTACGACCATCCATTTAAAGTGACCGCCTGTGCATTATGACCACCCATTTAAAGTGACCGCCTGTGCATTATGACCACCCATTTAAAGTGACCGCCTGTGCATTACGACCACCCATTTAAAGTGACCGCCTGTGCATTACGACCACCCTTTTAAAGTGACCGTCTGTGCATTACGACCATCCATTTAAAGTGACCGCCTGTGCATTACGACCACCCATTTAAAGTGACCGCCTTTTTAAAGCTAATATGTCCACAAATAACCATCTGTATGTTTTGTATCATTTTAGTAAACCATTGCCTGTGTAGAGCATTGAAAGCAAAACAGAAGAATTCCTTTTAAACTATTTCTTTGTCATTTCATGTTTGGAGATGAATTTTTGAGATTTCTCAATGTTATTATTAAAAGTCTTCATATATAAGCTACGGTATGGTTGAAAAGGTTTAAGGTTTGTGGGATGAAATTTTTTATGAAAATTACCTAATAGTTCTTAACATTTTAAACCACTTAAGAAGTTCTCAGTTGAAATGCCCACTTTTCAGTCTGATGTAGTATTGTAGTGGTTATGAAGATTTACCAGTCAATATAAACTATAAAATTATATGGTATTTGTTTTACAATCATTATTGGTGCTTTCTATGTACTGTATGCATGATGGATCAGTCATTCCTTTTCCTCGTGACAGACAGATAAAAATAAAGAGGATAACATTTCATCCTAAAGCAGGCCTATGTTATTGATAGACTTTACGTCAATGGAACATTGATAATCAGTTGTCTGTATATTGATATTTAACAGTTTTAGCTCACCTGACCCAAACGCCGTTCATTATCTGAATTCCGAATGCCGTAATTTGTCATTTGTCTGTCCAGTGTCAACTTCCTATTTAAACAAATTTTTCTCATAATCAAACGATCAAATTTCATGATATTTGGCTGGTGGGATACTGGGTTGAATCCCGACAGTTTGCAAAAAGAAATGACCTTCACCCTTATTTTAGGCCTACTATAATGAAGCCTGACAAGGTTTATGAAAAGAATTGACATTAACCCTTATTCGAGGTCACAGGGGTTGAGTTTGATAAAACTTTAAAACAATTTCTTCAGGATAACCAAAATACTAAGGAGCATGGTATTTGAATGATAGGTTCCTATGATGATCTGAGGCCTGACTAAGTTTTAGACAAGAAATAACTTTGAGGTCACAGGGATTGAATTTGTCAAAACCTGTGCTAATGATGTACATTGAATACCAGGTGAGCAATGCAGACCCATTGGTCCTCTTGTCAATATAGATAAATTAGAACCTGTTTTACAATGTTTATCCTGTAATAACCCCATGCCCAGTAATAACCCCACTCATATCCATTATAATGCTTTTTAAACATTCTAGCCAATACTACTTCATTGTCCAGTGATAGACCACCTCCTTACTTTATTCTAATTTTTTGTGTTGGTCCCTTGGGCCTATAACAGGATAGGTATGGTTATATGAATATATATATATATATATATGTGACCAAGTGTTTTTATGAAGTTTCTTATGTCAAATCAGCCTGTGTATTGATGATACTTCATGTTAAATTGATGGTATAAACATTATCTTTTTGAGTGAATGAAGCATTGCATGATTCTGGCCATTTTATAAATGAGTGTCAGCACTAAAAAACTAGTATGTGACACAATCAACTGAAAGTGGGTATAAGAGTTTCATAATGAAATTTTAAAAAAACCTTGACATTTTCACCTCCATTGTTTAACTTCTAAGGAGTTATATCCCCTTAAAAAGGAAAGCAATTGACAAAAAAGGCCAACGTAATATGCTATACACCGAGTCAGAGTAATGTGTATGTGGTGACTACAGGACAACTACAGAAGATTCATTGTTAGTTCTATGGAAACGGAAACAAAATATACAGGCTATGGGTGGGCTTATTGTCAAAAATGGACCTATTGCAGAATAAATGATGTAGTTTCCAAAAATAAGTTCATTAGTGTAACACTGTTGAATCCACTTGGGTCCTATCTATTTTCCGTAAGACGTCATTATCAACGCCAAGTACACAAAACTAGAGACTTCCTGTGCTGGTAGCCTACACTTGCGATTGTTGATTTTGTTGGATGCTATACATCTTTTAACAGACAACTTGTGGCTGGACATGCCCTTACAATATAAGTATGAAGAGATATGGACGTTTCAAGTTTTGGACCATTCTTATGGATGTTTAAAGTTTCAGACCATTTTTGCAAACTGTGAACATTTTAATCTATTTAAATAAAACTTTACATGAAAGAAAAACTGCTTTATAATACAAATTCAAATAACACACTGAAAATATGAGATCACTTTGCTATCAATTCATTTGCAATACATACAAACAACATTTTCTTATGTGTTTGAGCTGAAAATTTCCAACTTCACAATGGTAAATGAAATAATTAAGCACTGATATATGTATGATCATGGGAGAAAATAGTGAAACTGAAAATAAAAGCAAGAAAAATGAATAACTGTTTGGAAATGAGGAAAATATATTTATATGTTCTTTGATGAGGAAACTGTATGATTTATTTGCATGTCCATATTTGAAACTTTGTCTCAATTTCTTCTGTTTCATAAAGAAAAAGGTCCTTGATGCCCTATAATAATTGAAATAAGTACGGTAAGAATGCCAAGTTGGACAATACACTTGCGTAAAAGACATTCTTGCATGTACGTCAATACACATGCATTGCCTGACATTTTACTTTTGTGTGCAGAGTCTGATGCACCACACACTTGACAAGTTTAGCAGGCAACACCACACATCATGCAGAAATAGCCCTTACTTCACTGACAGGTAATTTGAGTAAACATAATTGACTACCAGCACACAGCATCCTGGCTCAAATCTCCAAAATAATTATCACAGATTTATTAAGGAACTGGCGATTTTGTCTCATTATGAGGCATTAAACGGCTGGATCGATTATGGAATACCTTTTATTAGGAAAGTGCTGTAATTATCGGATTTGAGTTATCACCTTTCCACCAAGAATATTACTGATTTATGTTTGGAGGATGATCTGATCATGTAATGGACTATAACTCTGCAAGATAAATTCTGGTTAAAGTTTGGCTTAATTCACAGGACTTTCATTTAAATTTGTTATTTTTATCTTGTTTAAGCTTAATTCTTTCAGGAATTGTTGAGAATTTTCATAACTCCTGCCACCGTACTATCTGTCTTTCTCACCATCATCCATCGCTGCATCACCCTCTGATTTGAAGTTGTGTTTTGGTCTGTAAATTCTCATTTAACATAATGATTTCAGAATATTGAATTTTTAAAGGATATTTTTATCAGGTGCAGCAAAATTGTTTTCTCATTAAGTGAATCATTTTGATCTAGTTCAGGAATTATCATGTCTCTGCCATTTTAATGAGAGGGGGGGGGGGGAGGGGGGATTTCTTAACAGATTTGGTTCATGGTTCATTTTTACCAAATAGTACATGTATCATAACATCAAGTTCAACACTTGATCAGATACTTGTTTGCATATGAGAAGGGGCATTTATGTCTTTACAATAGTTTTGGTTTTGCTCTTTAAATATGATTTTGAATCTGGATGAGGATGTCTCATTCTTTTACTAAATCTTCCAATAATAATTTTAAAATGTTGGGAACATTTATTTGGATGGTAGGAATCCTTGGACATCATTTTTATAAAAGACACATTATCTAGCTAGTGCAGGAGAATGTTTGACAAGCACTCAGAAAAGGCAAGATAATATTTTTATGGCTGTTATGCTTTGTTCTAACAATTGACTTTGTCGCCAAAATTTTCAGTTAGATTTTTAAACCTACTGATTGCCAAGACTGTCTCGTACTAATCACAACAACATCATAACGAAAACAGTTGATTGATATGCCTCAGGAAATTGATGTCTGGGTTCTGTGGTATCATGATCCGTTAGCTTGCTGGCACAAAATAAAGTCACATATATTCAAATTCAAGGTTTCTTTTGAAAAATATGCATACAAATGTAGATATATTCATGCATTTAAACTTTTTGAGATAATTTTGATTGCCAGGACTCATGAAATTTTTTGGGTTTTTGATAATTATGAAAAGTTTTCAGATTGGAATTTCAACAAAATATCATTAAAGCTTAACATAGTAGAGTCTATATTGTTTTGAGAGCTAGAAGACACCTAATGGTGTTTGTCTTGTAATGGGTTTTCCTCTGGTAAAAGCTGGGTAATATCTGCAGTGTCAAAGAAAAATTACAAACACAAATAGAACCAATACTCATTAGGTTAAGGTTTTCTACATTTTCAGCTTTCAGTTTCATTTAGAACTGAAATAAAAGAATGTATATAGATGTATGAATGGTTTGTTGAATATATCTGTTTATATGACTTGATCCTGTGTAACATGTTGTTTGATACACCAACAGATTCAAAATACTGTCATTCTGTTAATACATTATGAACATGAACCAAGAGCCAATCGACAATTTCCCTCCGTACACTAGTACAATAGGATACTACAACATTGCTATATAAAGACAATACCAGTGGATCTGCTAAGGGAGAATTCATTGCTTGTGAAAGATGAAGAATCCACTTTAATATATATGTATGTACTTATAAGGATTTTCTGTATTTATCCTGTAATAAGCCCTAAGGAGAATTTTCATTACTTTTGATTCAAAGTCAGGGGGTGGGCTTATTACTAGACAATGAAATCGTATTTGTTTGTAATTCTACTGAATAGCAATAGATGTGGACAAGCTTATTACCAGACATAGGCTTATTACAATTGATACCTGTGTAATAGATGTAGGACTCCTCATATAAAATTCAATGTTTCTGAAAGAGGTCTGAATCCCAAAAGTAACATTCGACATTGTTAGTAAGGAGCCTCACAAAGGTTGTATTCATCTTGGTTGGTAAGGAGCCTCCTAAAGGCAGCTTTTGTCATGGTTGGTAAAGGCCTCTCAAAGGTAACATTTGTCATTGTTGGTAATGGGCCTCACAAAGGAAGCATTCATTATTGTTGGTAAGGGGCCTCATAAAGGAAGCATTCATTATTGTTGGTAAGGGACCTCACAAAGGTAACATTTGTCATTGTTGGTAAGGGGCCTCACAAAGGAAGCATTCATTATTGTTGGTAAGGGGCCTCATAAAGGAAGCATTCATTATTGTTGGTAAAGGGCCTCACAAAGGTAGCATTCATTATTGTTGGTAAGGGGCCTCACAAAGGTAGCAATTGTCATTGTTGGTAAGGGGCCTCACAAAGGTAGCATTTGTCATTGTTGGTAAGGGGCCTCACAAAGGTAGCATTCATTATTGTTGGTAAGGGACCTCACGAAGGTAGCATTCATTATTGTTGGTAAAGGGACCTCACGAAGGTAGCATTCATTATTGTTGGTAAGGGGCCTCACAAAGGTAGCATTTGTCATTGTTGGTAAGGGGCCTCACAAAGGTAGCATTTGTCATTGGTAAGGAACCTCCTAAAGGCAGCATTTGTCATGGTGGGTAAAGGCCTCTCAAAGGTACCATTTGTCATTGTTGGTAATGGGCCTCACAAAGGAAGCATTCATTATTGTTGGTAAGGGGCCTCATAAAGGAAGCATTCATTATAGTTGGTAAGGGACCTCACAAAGGTAACATTTGTCATTGTTGGTAAGGGGCCTCACAAAGGAAGCATTCATTATTGTTGGTAAGGGGCCTCATAAAGGAAGCATTCATTATTGTTGGTAAAGGGCCTCACAAAGGTAGCAATCATTATTGTTGGTAAGGGGCCTCACAAAGGTAGCATTTGTCATTGTTGGTAACGGGCCTCACAAAGGTAGCATTCATCTTTGTTGGTAAGGGACTTGCAACAGGAACATTTATATTGAATGAAGCTCGGGGACTTACAACCAAAATGGGGTTGATTGAAAAGAAAAAATAGTCATCTGGCTGATACCTTAAACAGATTTTGTGTTTCCTGACAAGTTTTCCTGGAATTTAATTTTTGTTGAAACAGCTCCCAAAGGAAGCAATAGAATTCTTTTTTTCTTTTTTTCCATCAGCAAGCTGGTTATTCTCAAAAGTATTAAATGGATTTTTTTGCAAATGGAAAGACTGCGGCTAGATTTTCCAAGTACAGATATGTAGACCTTTGATATAGGGGCTGTCAACATAACTAGTTTAATAAAAAAGGAGCTGTGGAAGGCCTGGAAAGCACCAATTACATTGGTCTGGCTTGCCTATTGTGGTCAGATATACCATTATACTGGACCGTTATACATAATTACTAGCACTAGATTTTGTTCATGCAGACTAATTCCATTCCCATGTGTAGTAAAGAATATATTCAATGTATATAACAATCTATTCTGGACCATGAAGGAATCAGAGGTAAAGTTCAGTTTACCAGATATCAGTGCATGAGACAAGAAAGAGCAACATTTCAACAAAATTTAATGAAACTAAAAAAAAATATGAAAAAAAGAATACAAGGAAAAAAGACCAGGTGTTCTGAAAGAGTTAACATCTTCTGCTTTATTAATGGCACCAACCATTTAAATCTTGATCAGTCCAAGTAAGTCATATTATATTTCCAAGTGAGAACAGTGTTTACAACAACAGAACCACCAAGCATACTAACACTCAGCATCCAGTAAAATTTCTCATTGAGATCATTATAGCAACTTTGATTGAAAGAAAGAAATTCAAACATTTTTGGTACATAGAAATTTAAACGTCGCGACGATGGAAAATGTTGCCAATGGCATTGTCAAAGTTGTGTAACAAATTGATGGTGCAAATCTTTAAAAGCATCAATTACTTTGATGAAAGTTTTATTTCAAGTAATTTCATAACTGTGATATCTATATACACCAAATTATATTTAAGAATTTAGATGTACTTTTGAGTAAGTTTGAAAAATAGCTATAAATAAGGCAAACACATGACAGATATTAAAGTTTGGTATGGCATGAAATCAACATTTATACCTAAAAACCTGCAAGTGGAATTTGCAGAAATAAAGTCCCTTATTGTCTCAAAATATTTCTTTGCGCCTTTTTACAAAGTGAGATACATACCTCTACTTTTTCCTGCAGTGGCGAAAATCAAAAAATCTTTCAGATACTTTCTGTAAGGAGGATATGATTGAATGAAAAATGGAAGTTTTGATGGTTGTGTATTAGTGTAACCAGCCAGTCAAAATCCTGACATTAAGTAAATGGAGGGATCATACATCAGAAGACCTTGATAAGAAATTGTCTGGTATGGATTGTATCTAGTTTAATATCGCTGATCGGGAAAGAAGATACAATCTCAAGGGATATTACAAACAAGTTGTCAGTGGCTATTCCCTACACACCCACATCCATGATTTTATATCATTATGCTGTCAAGAAAATTTTATGTAATTTATCAGGATCTTTTTGTTTAGAAAAGTTGTGCAAAAAACAGTCCGAAAGAGTATAGATTTTCATTAAGTTGAGGTTAGAATAAGAGTTTAGCAAAGATTACCAAGATAAATCTACCTAATGTAAAAATCTAAAGACTCTTTCAATACCTGAACAAATTACTATATTTACAGGATGTTGTAAATATGCATTTGAACAATGGTTTCAGTTTATATCTAACTCACAAATTTACTTCTTTTGTCAATAAAATTTTAAATGAAATTTTGGTCCCTTTTTCTTCCACAACATTATTTTGATATATTTTGTTCATCATACCCCATATTCTATATAAACAGGTGACAGAGGATTTGGTATATCTCATTACTCAAAGTAAACAATTTTTCTGATCATTCTTCACTTAAAGGATTTTAAAAACTTACATCAAAATTTTAAGTTTTACAACTATTGACCTTCTGAATTCTATTTTTCAGTTTTGATGTCGAGAATGGCACAGGACCAGCTGGCCATGGCCTTGAGGGGTCCAGCCCCTCAGGGAACCGTTTGGTACTGCAGAACCTTCCTCAGCGTCGAGAATCCTTTCTATATCGCTCCGACAGTGATTTTGACATATCCCCCAAGTCTGTGTCGCGACACTCCTCCATGCAAAGTGAAATGTAAGTTGTTTGATGATAGTTCTGAATTTCTTTCTGTGTATCAATAAAAATCAATACTATATTCTTGTTTTCTTTTGGATGTGGTTCTGTAAAATGGAAAGCAAAGATCAGTTTTCTGACATTTCACAAAATTTTATGGCTGAATTGAATAAAATGTTACTTTTTGTGGTAGATAAATGAAATTTATTTGAGAAGTTGTGTTATTTATTGCACACAGAAATCAAAATTCCCATGTGATTGTAAGATTTTTGGTTCATCAGAAATGAGTTAGACATTCGTAGATTTCTGTTAAACGATAATGTCATATTCATTTTTGTTAGATTGATGTAGGTATGAGCTCTAATTGGCAGTTTTAACTGAACACCAGGAAGGAGTTGTCATTGCATGGTTGATGTGTTATAAGAAACATCCTGGACATTTTTTCTCACTGTACTTTCTTCCACAGAAATGGAAGTCATTTGATTGAAAGCTTCATAAGTAAATTGTGTTTAATATTACTGTGTAATTCTACTGACAGATTTGATTTATTTTCTACAGCTTGTCTTGCAGAAGAAGCTAATGATGTTGGACATCAGAGTTTTCCATCAGCAACAATTATACCTTTGTTCTTGTTCTTTATACCAAACTACTAATATTGCTTGACTTTTCAGTGTATCAACTACAGGCTTTCTTAATGGTTAGGATTGCATGTGTAATATATTTTTAATTTTTCATTGCATCAAAGAATGAGTAGGATGGCTTTGATCAAACATGTAAAGATATGGAGATATTTTGTGGTGGACCATGTTTTTTTCCAGGTTACTATATTTTCCTCCCAAATTTAGACCCCTAATCCAATTGTGATCCCTTCACATTTTCGTCTGTGAGAGCAAGGATGAAATTCTAGCTATATACTAGATAAAGTTTATATTTTCATTATTTTTGAAATTTTTGTTCTTACATATAAAACATTATAGTTTGAATGTGCCTCATTGCCGTTTTTCATTACGAAACATATTTCTTTTCATGAATTGATGTTTTAGAAATGCCACAGATTTTTCATAGTGAAAATCATGTGATTTATTAGTACTTCACTTTGATACAAAGAACTTATATACCTATATATAGATTGTATAGTGTGAATTTCATAGAATCAGCACAAATGATGTGACATATGTTTGTGGTGTCAAGCACTGAGCCTGCATCCACAATGTGTATAACTTCAGGATGCTTAAACTTGCACATACATGCACCCTGAAGCACTATTTTATGATATTGAGTGCATGACCTTGAACTGGAACCTAGGCATTTAAAAATGTAGTATAATTTCTTTTAAATCTATAAACATAAATCCCATCTGTTTCTTCTTTCAACGAAAACAAATACTTGAAAAAAAGAGAAAGAAAATCAATTAATTCATATTATCAATATTGATGTTTTTCAATACACCATAAAGTCTTCTATTGACTGAACTGATCCTTTTATATTCACAAACATTGATATTTCTTCACAGAATATAGAAGTTTAAAAGGCATGGCAAATGCTTTTGATAACTAATTAATTGATTTTGATGAAAAGATTACTATTACAAGACCTTTTTGTGCAATATAATATATATATATATATATTAAAATTTGTTCTGGCTTTGTTATGGTTGTTGTCGTCGTTTACAAAGAAGGTTTTTTTGTATTTATGTATTTCTTGTGTTTTGGTAAACACATCTAGTTGATGTTATTTACAGCTTGTCAACTATTAACAAAACAATATCGCACACTTCCAGACCACATTCTTCTTAAAGTGGCTAGCCGTGTACTGCTCAGTCATATTCAGATTGCAAAGCTGTATAGATTCAATGGTGATTTCTTAGCTGAGTTTTACACAGAAATGGAGCTAAGTATTCTTGTAAAACATTCATCATCAATAAGTGTCTCTGAATGTCTAATACCATTTTCCATTTGCAGTGTGCGTTGGACAAGATTGGGAGAAATCTCGTGGGGGACCACTATAGGATCAGCCTTTGTCCAAGATTAGATTGTAGATATATTTACAGTATACTTAACTACAAGTAATTTGCTTTCTGTTCAGTGCTGGGGTAGATATCTGCAATTCACTCAATCCCTGTTGCTAACATTATCAATTAATGCCTTTTTGCTGATAAAGATGATAATATATTGTACTTAACATTTGTTTTTTAGGTTAAGATGTGAATAATTATTTTTAGGTTTTCATCTTTTCAAGATTGTTATTGTTAAGTGAATTTTCAGCTGGTACTTTTTTTCTCAGTTGTTGTTGAGAGAAGATTGAGGAGGGGGGAATTAATCATTTATTGATTAAATAACATAAACCCATATTTCCATATTAAAACTGCTAGATAGTGCTATTTTGTAATCTTTAACTTAATTATAAAATTGCTTACTTCTGAGACTCCATGTTGAAACTTGGCAACCACAAAGAATATGTGTTAGCATTTTAGGAGAGGTTTGGATGAGGACCAATTTCTTTGATACAGAAGAACATTTACTATAATTCAAATTTGTCATTAACTAAACACTAGAAGATTTAGCTTTGTTAAAATGTAAGATAATGTTATAATGTTTTGTGTTTACCTTTTTATGTACAGACTGAATTGCCATTTTGATAAGCTATTTATATAAAACAAATAGCTTAATCTTGTCTGCTGTAAACAGTCCTACTGAGACAATTCTATGTTATCAAAGCTGTTTATTATCCAGATACCAGTGTGTATACCTTCATATTCTAGCTATACCCCTAGAAACCTTGTAGGTCTCTTAACTATTTAAACATAGGCCTTTTAGTGATCAAACATGTATATTCCAGAATATTGTATACCAAATTTCACCAAATGAGCAGACCTGGCTCTAAAAGTTTCTAACACATAAAACATTTACTCACTAAGGTGATCTGTTATATATAAGTATATAATAGTGTTGCCTTCCATAAATCCAACAAGTGATTTGATTATATATAATTTTTGTTTCAGATTTGAATTTTCTGTTATCCAGTTTCATGTCGTCGAATTACTCCCCACAAAATCTTTTGTTAATACTCTCTACACAAACAAGTCAAATTGTTATTATAGATGGAAAAGTTGGTACTGAAAGTAGATGTATCTGTGTTGATTATAAAGCCTTTGTTTGGTATGGACAGTTGTTTAACAAACTCGTTCAAGTATGTTAATTAGTGAAGTCTTCAGATCAGAAATAAAGTACATTGTTGGTACTGAAAGTAGATGTATCTGTGTTGATTTTAAAGCCTTTGTTTGGTATGGACAGTTGTTTAACAAACTCGTTCAAGTATGTTAATTAGTGAAGTCTTCAGATCAGAAATAAAGTACATTGTTGGTACTGAAAGTAGATGTATCTGTGTTGATTTTAAAGCCTTTGTTTGGTATGGACAGTTGTTTAACAAACTCGTTCAAGTATGTTAATTAGTGAAGTCTTCAGATCAGAAATAAAGTACATCATGTTTTGTTTAATGAGGCCCTACATGTTATCATGATAATAGTAGTAGTGCTGGTATCTATAATTCTTGATAAGACGTATCAAACTTTAATTACCTCAGAATATTTGAAGGGAAAAAACAAAGAAAACCACATGACAGTTGTGAAAGAAATACCATGTCCTAAGCTCTCAAACACATAATACAAGGGAGATAATCCATATTACAATTTGTTATCTCATCTCTTGCAGGCGTAAAAATACCTTTTAGTTTTAGCATTAAGGACAATTTAAATTCTTATGTCATCATATAGTTAGAGAAAAATTATGACCCAATATTGGTTTCTTAGCTATTTACCAAAATGAATTATTTTTTTTGTAATTTTTGGTACTTAGGGAGGTTGAGGAGAGAGAAGGGGAATGTTGGTGAGGTACACATGTATAAAAGAATGTTGGGGGAGTGCCAGCATACCGCAGATACACCCTTACTCACTTGAAAGTCTTGTACAATATAGAATGTAAGGTCTGACAGCATTCACCGACAACTGATATGTTTGTCTTCTGGTTGTATGTAATGATAGCTTTGGGGGGAAGAAATCATCACCTTCCTTTAGGGATGGAGGAGGACTTTACATGTCATATCATTTCTATCATTCTCTGTTACGACAGAAAGAACAGTCACACAACACACAATTCTTTATTTTTATCTTTTGAAGTTAGTTTTGTCTTAATATCGTGCTACGACTGAGAAAATTTTATTTTATTTCATTCAGAATATCAACCCTGTAAGTTTTCTTTACAACTGTTATTGCATTTTGTTTTTTTGTTTTTTTTTTGGTCTGTTTTTATTTTTGTGCTGATGGAAATTGATAAGCTGAAGAGCGAAATTTTTTTTTCAATTTTTTTTTTTCACCCATTCTGCTAATTCTTATGATTGCTTTAAGGTTATATTATGATAATAGATAGAATCAGAAAATTGGAGCTGCTTGCTACAACAGCTACTGTACAAAATAATTAACAGTAGCTCCATCTGGTTTCAATTATGTCTGTATGTGATAGTGAAAATGGTTTAAGTTTACTAGAGTTATTCCCCTTGCATCAGATTGCAAATAATGTGTTAGTGTCTGTACTTTCAATACAAAACTTTTGCTTGCTACAGTTTTACCATAGAAACAGATCTGGTAGATGAAGAAATTCAGATTTCTTTTTAAAAACAAAACATAACTGATTTTTTTTTCTTTCGTTTTATTTACTAATTTTTTTTGATGATAGGATTAAAGTTTTCCAAAAAATGCCATCATTTACGAGATGAAATGGTGTTATCTAAAGTCTCCTGATTCTGTTCTAGCCTTATAAAGGACAGAAGAATTAGCCTGTAAGTATGATAGAGTGTAGAAAAGGCCAGAACAGAAAGCATCAAGAGGGCTTCACCATCATCAATCAGTTACAATTACAGTCATATGATCAATTTGCATATACAGGATTGAAATGTTACTTATCATTCAGGAAATTAAGTACAGGAATAATAATCTCTCTTTTTTTTTCTTTTTGTAAGATCAGAAAAATAAACAAATTTGCTGTCAAAATAAATTCTACAACATTGTAACTTTCTTTAATCATATCACCCATAGAATTTATTTTTCTTCACGAGAAGTATCAAGAAGGGGCATCAACATTCTATTAAACTACAAGTGATAAAAAATTCTGGTTTTCCACAGCATCTGTAGCTGACAAGTAATTGATGTGTTTACCTTTAGAAGCTTACATGAAACAAAGATTGATGGCGAAAAATACAATGGGACAGGATTGAAAAGTAAAGACCTCTGCACAAGTCTAAAGTGTTACTGTTTAACGTCAAACATTATGCTGTAGGTAACAGCATTAGGAGAAATTTGATGGGGAGATGCCAAGAGTCTGCTACTTAGATCAAAATCTTATGGGCAATACAGGTACAAATGGAAACGGAAATGTGTTGTACATGATATTTCAGCAAAATGGTTGAATAGGTCTTGACAGAAACAGCTCAGGAAACTATTTTTAACTTTGTACTGGTGTGGTGTTCATTTGTTCATAACAGCATTGTGATGTCAGGGAATGGAAAGTTATGTGAATGATAATATATCAAGCTTTCTCTCTAGAGGAGCTGACCTTAAATTGCTGAGATTATTGGATGCTGGTGAGTGGAATGTGTAATATTTCTGGAGAATAATTGCTTAAAAAAGAAACAAGCAACAAAATAAAAGGAGCAAAGAAGGAACGAAAAAATACGCACAAAAAATAGACAAATTCCTTAAGGAGAAACTTACTCTTGGATTAAAATACAAAATTTGACAGCAAACTAGACAGAGATATAATGCACAGAAAATCTCAATGGAAAGAAAACAAGAAAGTGTGAAGAATTCCATGGAATTAATTTCAAAAGTGAACGTTATGTGGACATGGTCATCAACCTCTGCTTCTTGACCTCTGACCCTTGGTTTATGGTGACCTCTCACAGTTGATAAGTGGATATTGTCAAAAGAGGACAGCTTTGGCCAGGCATCAGGAAGTACCACTTCAGTCCATTGATTAATGGCAGAGTATCCTACAAAGAAAATACAGGTAAGTGATGTCTTTGTACAATACAATTTGATGTATGTCATAGTATAGCTACACATCCTACGTCAACAAGGGTTTTTTTTTGGGTCATCAATCATCAAAACAATTTGTTTGTTTGTTTTTTTTCTTTTCATGATGATTTTTTCTGTCTTCCAAACTTGAATTTTTGATGTAGTTAGGTTTCTCTCTTTATCTCTCATGATGATATATATTTATCACCATACAGAAAACAGCAAAATCATTCATTTGAATCAAGTGTCGGTATTTGCTTAGAATGTCCTGTAGACTTACGTTTTGACCAAAAATAAATAAACAGTTGGGAAAATAATGAGTGTATTCTAGCTGAAAGTGTTGGCGTTCTAGACATTTTGCCTTACACAATCTTGCTTAAGAGTAAGTTGCAAGAATTAAAAATTGTTCCAAACCCTCATACTGTTCATTCCCTTGAGAATATAATTAGCTTCTGTTTTAAGCTTTGTGAAGTGATTGCATCCACAAATATCATTCTCTCAAGGCCTGTTATCCTTCTGATTATGGTATTTTGAAACTAGACATGAAGAAGATCTTCATTGTATGAATAACATACTTTGTGGAGAGGTTTTCATTAATCGCAATGATTCATTTAGAAACAAAATGTGTCTTACATAATTTATAGAAAGTTTTTTTATGATGCCAAGGATGAAAAAAAAGTGGTTCAAGGGAGACAATTCCTTCACACTTCCAGCCTGATATATTGATGTTGACAGTTTCAGCTGCGAAACATTTGTAGCTAATCAACACTCATATATAGTATGAACAAGTTATGGAAAAGGAAAATTGAGGTATTTTTAGTCGATACGAGTTGGCTGATAATGTTTGAAAGCCAACACTACTTATTAATGATCTGTTGACGTCATGCTTTGAAAAGTTACATCTGAAATATGATGGGAAGGTGTGTGTTTAGTTGTGGGTTCCGACAAGCTAATACACAAACAGCATTGTGCTTGATGAGTGCTTCCAAATCAGGAGCATAATTATCCTAACATATAGTGAGTATGCATTTTTCATATTTCTTTCTAATATTTTCCTAATTACAAGGTCACTCTGAAACATTATTGGTATTATTTTTGAAAAGAAACTCAATTAGTAATAGTAGCTGAATGATAACAGAGCTCACTGATACAAGATCTGCAGTGGGGAATTTGGTCAGTACGGATTATATTGTATATAATCGGTTCAAATGGCAGTAGATATTTGATTGGTCAGTAACCAGGTGAAAGTTCCTATCGGCTTTGATATTATGTGACAGATTTAATAGATTGTCTTGGTACATACATACTGAACCATGCAAATAGTTAGTTTGGCACATCAGTGGGAAATGACCATGCTCATTTTTCGTTCTTCAGAATTTTGATTTTGTGTCTGTAATCCCGATGGGGGTTGGCAAATAATTCTTCAATTCAGGAATTTTATTTGACCCCTACAGATATGGGGATGAGGCCCTGATTAGGGAAGTCAGAGAATATTTTGCTTCAAACGCTATGCCTTCTGAATGCCTGGTCAGATTTTAACCAAATTTGTGTGAAACATTATTGCAGATGGGTAATAATTTCCTTAATCCAAAAAGTTGGTTTGACCCGGAGGGATCTGGTGGTGGACAGGCCCCAAATGGGAAAAGTTAGTCAATATTTTGTTTCAAAATGCTACTCTTTCTCTCTGCTTGAATGGCTTTCAGCCAAAGTTGGTCAGAAACATTATTGAGAGTGGGAAATTATTTCTGAAATTCATAAAGTTGATTTTATGCCTCGGGACCAAATGGGAAAATTAGTCAATAATTTGGCTTCAAAACTGTATTTTTCATTAAAGCTTTAATAGATTTTAACCAAATGTGTACATAACATCATTTTGGTTTGAGAATCATTTCTTAAATTCAAAAAGTTGATTCGACCCTTAGGGACCAAGGGTGAGGCTCCAAAAGGGGAAGTTAGACAATATTTGCTGCATTTGCTTAATACATTGGTAGATTTCAATCAATTTTGGCCCGAGACATTATTATGGAGTTGCAATGATATCAAACATGAGTGAAGTGATCCTGAGATTGTCCTGACCAAATCTTATTTTTATGCTTTGGTCTTAAATCCAACATAGAACAAATAGTCGGAACTTCTTCTCATGTTTCAATCTTACCAATGAGGAAAATATATGGGAGTTTGACTTTTTTTTAAAGAAAAGTAGAAGATGTGTTGTTATTTTTCAGTCTGATCAAAACTTTGTAACCATAGTAGTCGCTTTGTAACATGATGATGCAACTGTTTTTCATGCACAGAATCTACCATTTAGGAGTTTCTGATACTATCAAGGAATGTTCACAATTTTGAATTCATCAGATTTGTCAGACCACCTTCAGAAAATTCTGTGGTTTGTCCATCCATTCGTCAATTGTCAGATGACCGTTGAGGACTGTGGCCCTCTTGTTGTAGGTTTGCCAGCTTGATAGTATTTTACATGGTTGAAATACATTTTGTGTACTGCCGTTAAAAAAGAAAATACTTATACAAAACAGCTCTGTTGTAGCTGTTAGGAAATTTGAATTTCAACATTTATTAGGAAATATTCAAATTCATTGCAAGGATACATTGTTTGTAAAATTCAATATTTGTATCAAAAACAAAACAAAAAGCTGAAAAAACAAATTTGCCGATAGAAAATGTTATGAAGATCAGAGGCACACACTATACATGTATGCAAAATGTTTTTTGTTATTGTTGTTTTGTCTTTTCCATTATTTTATTTATATTACAATAAGCCCAGAATGTCAACACATAACCTCAAAGTAAGGAGATGGGTTTATCATAAGTTATCATACAGGATTTATGAACATTTTGAAATTGAAACTTAAGTAGATGTTGGTGTGTAGGCTTAATGCTATATGAGTATGATGATCATATAATACAGGATTTTTTTTATGATCTTCAAATTCTTAATAGAGTTCTTGAAAAGATAATAAGATTTTATACATAAATGGTACGTGTGTAACAGAGTACCTGTGAAGTTGTTTTCCCAGCACTAAAATTTCATGTCATCATGTGGAAAGCTGTTCATTTCCGTTTGGTATAAAAAGTGAAAGCAGAGACGGATGTGAAACATGACCTTATAACAGGCCATTGATTTTGTCGTGGCTACTAATTAGAGCTTAAGCTATATTCTGGCGTAATGACTTTGTAGGGGGGCTAACTAGAA
This sequence comes from Ylistrum balloti, assembly GCF_031769215.1. Taxonomy (NCBI): domain Eukaryota; kingdom Metazoa; phylum Mollusca; class Bivalvia; order Pectinida; family Pectinidae; genus Ylistrum; species Ylistrum balloti. The sequence continues at coordinate 9,544 of NW_026782317.1, read as the reverse complement.
ATACTATAGCCATAACTCTCTATTTTGTAAATTGATCAGAATTGATTATTGAGGGATGGCCAGAGGCTGATATGTTCCTAATAGCCAATTCCTTTACTGAATTTTCTCTTGGCAATGGCTACTTTACAAAGAGGAAACAGATTTTATCTTGCCTCACAGAAATTAATATGATGATGTTTGAGATATATTGTTGACTATGCTACTGCTTTGTCTGTCTGTCTGTCCATACATTCATCCATCCGGCACCTCAGTTAGGGAGTTGTTGCCCTTTGTTAAAATTGTGTGTCCATAGCAGAATCTGCTTTTATTTATGCTAGGATGATGAAATATGGTGTATGCATTGGTCATACTAAGGTGATGTGCAGTGTCCCCCCCTTACACACACACACACACACCAATGTTGGCAGGGGATAATCAAATGCGTTCCATTCTTCTGCCCTTCTGTCGTTCCATCCTTCTGTTCTTCTGTCTTTCCGGATGCTACTTTCTGCTTGATATTTTTTTAAGGACTTGTAGGATTTTGATGAAAGTTGGTCGGTACACTTGTTACCTGAATACCTTGTCCAAGTGCGATCATATGGGAATGTTAGTCAACATTTTGCTTCAAAATGCTATTCTTTCTTAATGGTTGAATGGATTTGAACCAAATTTGGTTGAAACATCTTTGCGAGCGGTGAATCATTTCATATGTTCAGAAAGTTGATTAAACTCCTAGGGACTTTGTGTCGAAGCCTCAAAACAGGTTAGACAATATTTTGCTTTGAAATACTACACACTCTTCCTTAATGCTTGAATTGATTTCATTAAAATTTTGTCTGTAACATCAGTAGAGGTTGACATGTCCCCAAAAGAGGAAATTGCACAGTATTTTGCTTCAAAATGCTACTCCTTCTTAATGCCTTGGTAGATTTAAACCTTAATGTCTTGGTAGATTTCAACCAAAGACTGTTTGAAACATTATCATTTCTTAAATTCAGAAAGTTGATTTGACCCCTAGGGACTTAGGGCAGGGCTCCAAAAGGGGAAGTTAGACAATATTAGCTGCAAAACCATACTCCTTGTTTCAACCAAAATTTGGCCTGAAACAAATGATATCAATTATGCATGAAATGATGTTTACGCTTTTGTCCAAAATCCAACAAAAATCATCTAGAACAAATCATCGTAACTACTTCTCCTGTTTCATTCACACCAATGAGAAAAACATTTGAAGATTTATGTTTTTTAAAGAAAAGAAGGAGATGATTTGTTGTTATTTTCAGTCTGATCAAAATTCCAACATGGTAACCATAATAGTCATTTTGTAACATGATGGTGCTATGTTTTTCATGCTCAGAACCTACCATTTATGAGTTTCTGATACTTTCAAGGAATTCACCAGATTTGTCAGACCACCATCAGCGAATTCTGTGGTTTGTCCATCCATTCGTTGATTGTCAGATGAACACTTGTTTTCTAGAGCAGTTAATAATATTTTGGATTTAATTTTTTTAGGAAAAAAAAGGCAATAACTCTCTGGAGTTATTTTAGGAGCAATGTTTCATAAATTCACAATAAATGTGTTACTATGTGTATATTTGGCATAGGAAAATGTAATTCTCTCAAACGCATGAAATTGTCAATTACTTCCATACTCCACAACATCACACCTTTGTTAGTGTCCAACACTTTTAATTTAATTGTCAGTAATATTTTTCAGTATGATTTTCTCCAGATATTGATTAAACCATTTGAATTGTGACAAACTGTAAAACTTAATGAGTAATTTGATGTAATTACATTTGATTGATTAGTGACAGCAAGTGTGACTGCAGATTTCAACTTTGTAGTTTGCTAATGTTAAGATTTATGCATCTGTCCATATCTGATGAAGAATTTCCAATCTAGGAGGATTTACTGCACAAAAGAAATTAATTTGAGGAACAAAGTGTATATTCTAAACATGAATATGACTATATCTGTCAAGTGTCACTCCATGATCGATCCAGTCGTATATAGCTGCAGATGATCACATATTGGTGATCTCACAGATGATGAAATCTACAGAAAAGATATATAGATATGATGTAATTAGTTCCTAGTCATGCTGTACATTGATTTCTTAGGTAGTTACATGTAAAAAGCATTTGGGAAATGAACACATGTTCATATCATTAAGAATCTAATGGATGGAGATTCTGCATGTCACATATGTGGTACAGCTAAATGATAAGCTACCATAATGATAGGGAAAATTGTTTATTGCTAAACTTACTACATACAGAGTTCATGTTCCCTTGTGCTTTGCAATGGTGTCTTTTGTCATTAAAAGTAGTTTCATAAATTTTGATAATGTGACTGATTTTGTTTGGTTTTTGTTTCTTCTTTCTGGGAACATTACACAAAATTTTGGAATGCGAAACCATAAACTTTTGTAACGGGAGATCTAATGAAGATGTAATGAAATTAGCCTTTAGTACTGCTTTGTGGTTAACAGCACCAGAATGACCACTTTGCTATCCATAACTGATCTCGATTGCTTACCCTAATTTACTGGCTGACATCTAATGAAATTAGCGATCTCATCATTAAAGAGTCCTGTCTCCGTATTGATATGGTCTCTTGCATGGCCCATTAGTTCAGCTGGAAGAAATGTTCTCCATCCCAGAAAAGGAGGAGATGCTTCATTGCTGATATCTGTGGTAGGGACCGATATTATTTCAGGTTTCTGAGGTTTCTGAAACCCTCTGTTTAGAATCTATCAGACCATTATCAGTGATCCAACTACTTTCTTGACTACTTCCTCGCGGTGGAATTTAGAGCTACCTGTTGCTTAGTACTGGAGGTCTGTGTTTTTTATAAGAATGATTCCACTGCTCCATGTTGTTGCTATGTTATCTAGACTGTACATACTGTGTACTTGGTGTACAGTATAGAGGCCTGTCTGTATAGTCTGAATCTAAGTAACATTAACCAAGCTTTGATTTATCTCTGGATCACACCTTGATCACAGATGGACACATCTTGACCATTTTTTTATCAGTGTTCACCCCTTCTCAAAAGTACAATGTTTAATAAATTATATCTGAGATTGTCTTACTGCAAATGTATTAGCTGTGTGAAGTGATTCATTTCTGTCTTCACGAAGAGTACAATTGTACTGGAGATTTTGTTTATTTGGTTCTGGAGTGTAGAACTCCAGATATTGATCAGTATGATTCATATAGGCTTATTAGCAAGGTTTCAATTGTTTTACCCAAGGGATCACAGAGTGTCTCACTTACATATAATCTCTTTTAATAGCACATTAATGATGGTCCGATATAGACAGATGTCTGGATTGCACAGGTAAGGACAAAAACAGAGGTCAGATTCATACAGATGTCTAGATTACACAGGTTGGGACGAAAACAGAGGTCAGATTCATACAGATGTCTAGATTACACAGGTAAGGACGAAAACAGAGGTCAGATTCATACAGATGTCTAGATTACACAGGTCGGGACGAAAACAGAGGTCAGATTCATACAGATGTCTAGATTACACAGGTATGGACAAAAACAGAGGTCAGATTCATACAGATGTCTAGATTACACAGGTAAGGACAAAAACAGAGGTCAGATTCATACAGATGTCTAGATTACACAGGTTGGGACAAAAGCAGAGGTCAGATTCATACAGATGTCTAGATTACACAGGTTGGGACAAAAGCAGAGGTTAGATTCATACAGATGTCTAGATTACACAGGTTGGGACAAAAACAGAGGTCAGATTCATACAGATGTCTAGATTACACAGGTAAGGACAAAAACAGAGGTCAGATTCATACAGATGTCTAGATTACACAGGTTGGGACAAAAGCAGAGGTCAGATTCATACAGATGTCTAGATTACACAGGTTGGGACGAAAACAGAGGTCAGATTCATACAGATGTCTAGATTACACAGGTAAGGACGAAAACAGAGGTCAGATTCATACAGATGTCTAGATTACACAGGTTGGGACGAAAACAGAGGTCAGATTCATACAGATGTCTAGATTACACAGGTTGGGACAAAAACAGAGGTCAGATTCATACAGATGTCTAGATTACACAGGTAAGGATAAAAATGAAGGTCAGGTTCATACAGGTGTCTACATTACACAGGTAGGAACAAAAATTAAATACAGATTTATACAAGTATCTACCTAACACAGATCTGACAGAAATATATTTGGGTAGACCAATACACATTAGACCTCTAACTTTAGAGTCTGTTTGTATGTATTTCTGTATTATACATGTTAAACTTTTTTCTGTTCAGTTGTATTGTGCTTGTTGATTTGATGTCAGAGATAATATCTGCTACAGTAAAGCTGTGATGATTACATAAGATAGAACTCTGTGATCCGCTCACATCTGTTAAACATGATGTGTAAGGCTGAACTCTGGAGCATCAAAATTGTTTTTTTACCTTTATAAACAAAATAACTCAGAGCTGACATGTTGTAGTTCAGTAATTCTGAGTTCATTGATTATTCTGATGAAAATTGGAATCGCTGCCATGAATTGAGAACATACCTAGACATTTTTGTAGTTTCTCATTAGAATGATGGAGAATCTGATTTCTTATTTATATATTCCTGTCTTCAAGCTCCTTGATATTGTCCTTGGGCTTTTCCACCTTACATGTTATTCTACATTGATCCCTTTATTTGTTAACTGTAAAAATTCCTAGATGTCAGGAATCATTTCATTTTTCTGCCTCGCAAAGTTCTCTTACATCCCTGCAAGTTTCTTAGTCTGTAAGCTCCAAACTGACTCATTGATGTTTTTAACACCATAAGCTCCTAGAAAGTACTGCTTCAGCTTTCGCATTGCAAACCTCTATATTGTAGTTCCTTTGAATGTTTGACTCTACAAGCTCCAAGCCCTCTGATAACAAGCTTTCCATGCTACCAGATGTAAGATCTTGGTCATTCTTTAAAACTTTCCAGCTCATAAGCTGCTACATTGAAAGATACAGATGCTAGATGTTTTTCTGTAATTTTGATATACTGGAAATGTGGCACAGAAAAATGTGTAAAAAATGGTGTGCTTGCATGAAGTAAACATTCAATTCACTGTCAAAAGACACTGTTTGTTATTCAAAACTGAAAGTAATAAAAAAACATTTTTTTGGTTTCACATTTGTTTCATATTAACTTTTAATGGATAACATTTTTGAAAGATTCTGTAGAGACGTTTTTGATGAAGTCCTGTTTTGACAAAATGTTGTTTTAATTATCGACTGCTATCCTGGGGGAGGGGATGTCTACTATTCAAAGAAAGGCATTTCTCATGGAAGATAATTTGTCTAATGACTATGAATGACTTTTACCTTGGTTTAGAAATCATCAGCAGCCATAAACAGGACTTGTAATGATGACAGTTTGATAACATTGGCAGCAATTTTATCGTTAGATCTGGACGAAGGATGCTGTGTTGGATTAAGATAGAGACATTAATGATTTATGAATTGTCCTGGTTTATGTGAAATGTGTATAAAGAGATTTGCTCGGAGGAAAGTTACATGATGATTGATGCAATCCAGGAAAAAAAAATATTGTGATGACAGTTTTCAGTATTCACCAATATTTGGGTCTTTGGTGATTTAAATCTCCTAAATTTTTTTCTCCTTATAACTTCATTCAGATTTACTATTTGTTTCTTCATTAAGCTGATCATAAAGACGGATTTATTGTTTTTGCCTTTTGGAAGACGGAACAAAATTGATGTTGATGCAGTATTTTCCTTGTTTATATTTTGTCTCATCAGTTGGTATTTTTTGTTTTGTTTTTTTAACAATAAGAAATTAATGAGGGATGTTCGGAAACTGAATATTTCTATCATCATACCTCTGAAGTGTAGCAGAGGAAATATTAGAAGCAGAGTGTCTGTCTGTTTGTCCATGATGTCTAGAGAACATCAGTAGACAGAAGATATTTCAAGGCAAATCTCATAACTTACTCGTTTTGTTTTTGAATCACAAGTCGCACATGCATGATTAGTTCAAAAATGTTTTTTTCATTGAATTTTCATTTCTCTGATTTTACAGGGAGTTTGGTATATGTCTTTTTGTCAACCTACAGAGGTTATCAGGATATTTGACTATCACCATACCCTTGGAAAGTTTGGAAAGGAGAAAACTGTTATTTTGAATCTGACACTTTTTTTTTTCTGAAAAGTTTCATTGGTGATAAAAAAATGTTTGTTTACCCAGTTTTAAGAATACAGATGAATTTAAGAAATTTTGTTTGTTGATCAGATAGATGTTTGTATATTACACAATGTCCAAAAGATCAATATGACAGTTGTCAGCAGCTGGAATCGTTAAAAAGTAATTCATTTTACGTGTCAGAAGTTTCATTTCATGTTGCCATGTTTCTGTCTGTGATGTGATATTTCAGATCTTCCTGTGACTGTTAAATGATATCACTACTCTGAGGGAGTAAATATCAGATAGCTCTGATCTTATCCTTACGTCATTAATATTTTAGATATATTTGTCAAAGTATCGTTTAACAGATGTGAAATTGTGCAATTGTTGGAGTGGGTGGAAAAGTGAAGAACCATAAACAGCATCTTAATGCACAATTGTAACATATTACTGTGTACCTGTGCCAAGCTTTGAATTAGCATCTTGGTCTTTACACAAATCTTCATAACTGTTTTCAGAATATGGATACTTACATATTTTAATCTGTCTGAATAAAAAAAAAGATGTTGTAGGATATTTCACAAAGCAGTGTGATCAGTTAGAAAGAAAGGGGAAACAACTCAGTCGGTAAGGAGTTTGAATTCTGCAAATCAGAAGTGTGTGGTTCACTGTTATCTTTTATATATATCTTCTGAAGCTGTGAAACCAAATGTTAATTTCTGTGGTGGTTGTGACCTTGGCTAAAACACTTTATCCAAATTGCTCTTTTGGCATGCAATGGACATTCTGTATGTAGTGTAGTGAGGTTAGTCTGTAGCTACTAAGACTCCAACTTAAAAATGACAATGGATGTTGATACAGCGATAACTCACAACAAACAAACAAAATATAAACAGGAACACTATAAAGATATCACCATAAAAACAATGTTTGATAAATATGTGCTGATGTATCATGTTACTTTATCATGTTTAGTATTTTGAAATAAATATTGAAATAAAAAACAGAATGACGTGGTGCGACCCAGTTCCAAACTACTGAAAAAGGATTGTGTATCTAATTGGGGAACCCTTTCGAACATAAAATACATGATATTTACCTGACAGTAAGTGCATGCTGAAGTCTACCAACAAATGCGATATGTCTGCATCCTGACATTTAGTCAAGATACTATGTGTTGTCTCCTGAGCTTACAACACAGTAACTATGGTAACGTCACTATGAAGTGTTGTTAATCTCATATTCGTGAAAGATAAAAGTAAAGAATACAGTTTCAGTCAAATTGTTACTCTGGATGTATGACAAAGCTAGCATAATGCTTATGAATTAATTGTGAGATGTGCCAAACATTGTGCTAGTATAAGATTCTCTAATAACACTGCATACAAGTGTGTAAGTGAGGATATGATCTTGTTCAAGTAGATTTTATTGAAGCCATTCTGTGCATACACTTGACCTGACAATAAATGAGAACTCTAACAGACACTTCCAGGCAGTCCAGATAGATCACAAACATTGTATATCTCCAGATTAAAAGACAAAAAAGAATAAGGCAGTCTGCATTCTTCTGCAAAAGTAGAGATAAAAACTAAATGTTACCTTTATTCTACAAAAGATATCAACAATAAATACAAATATAGAAACTGTATACAGGCCCGAGGTACCTTTTGGGTGTTAATGTGTATTACAATGCCATCAGTCGGTACCTCAGCTGAGAAAACAAATACTTGTTTAGTTGATAGCAGAAGCTAAGCTGAACGTGCCAAAAAACACTTATAATTAGTGTTGATTTCATGATTGACATTGTTATTGTCAGAATATTCTGCTTCCCTGTTACTTTGATAAAACCAGACTTGTTTTCTGATTGCCTTCAGGTGAAGGTCAGAGGCTCGAGGGCAATCGTATGGTCAGTTTACCTCTAGGTGTGAGATAAATTGGAGTGTGTTTTTGGCACTGTTCTGATTCTGGTTCTTCTTCGTGTTGCTCCAGTTTTATTTATTTTTTTGGAACTTTTCCCATCCATAACTGTTCTAGGGTGATGAGCAGTAAAACATATGTGGATGTTTGGAGTACACATATTTTGATGATGTAATACTACACAGATGTTGAGCAGTATTTGGGATATCACAACCATACAGTGGTTTGTATGTTTTATTGTGTGTACTTTTATCAAGTTTGTTCTATGAATGTAAAAAAAGTCAAATTTTGCTTTTAGTTTTATTGAAGGTGAACATGGGTCAATTCAACAAGTTTCTAGTACACCTGTAGCATAAGGCAGTTTATTTTAGAACATTTTCTTCAGGTTGGTAATGTTAATAGAAAAGAATTTCTTATGACAACCAATAGAAGCTTCGCCAAATGGATTACAGTACGTTGTTACGTCCATCATCATCATCATCATCATCATCATCATCATCATGTGATCGTCCATCATCATCATCATCATCATCATCATCAACATGTGATCATTCCTTATCATCCATCATCATCATCATCATTACGATCATCATGTGATCATCCATCATCATCATCATCATCGTTACGATCATCATGTGATCATCCATCATCATCATCATCATCATCATCATCATCATCATCATCATTACGATCATCATGTGATCATCCATCATCATCATCATCATCATCATCATCATTTCCACTCAACACCACCATCATCATACATACATACTTTACACCTCATCACTATCATCATTCATAATCCATCATCATCATACACACCTAATATTGTCATTCATCCAAGCCTTACACCATCAGCATATTCTTCATTTTCATTGTGTGTGTCCTATTTTTTTTTTTTTTTTGAAAAGAAAAAGAGAGGGTAAACAAATAAATAAATAAGTAAATAAAGAGAGAGGGAAAGAGAGAGACAAGACAGGATAAAAGTCAATAAAAGGAAAGACAAAGATAAAGATATAGAAAGCGAAATAAAAAGTAGAAACTGACGAGTAAAAAACGGGGAACAAGATAATTTATCTTGGGGTAATTTTCAAAATCTCAAGGAAAGATGCAGATTCAATATTTCTTAAAGAAACGTTCATAATGAAACTGTCAAGGGTATTGGGGAAAGGTTTTAGAAAAAATAAAAAACTATCATCAAAAACACAGAAGAATTATTTATAGAGTAAGAATTTTTTCCCATTTCTTCCATTCATTCTTAAAAAGTTCAAGAGAGTGGTCTCCCTTACCAGTAGCAATATACTTTTTAATATTATGATGATCCTTTATTAGATTTACAAGGGCATTTATGTTCAACTTACTGTTCAAGCATCTAATTTTATAGATATATTGCTTAATGATTATATTAATCTCATTGTCGATTTTACTATACACATTTCTCGCAGAAAAGAAGCCAAACAAAATGGAC